>NC_083243.1:37508587-37813795 GCF_032191835.1 Heteronotia binoei | reverse complement strand
GTAGTGTAAACAGTAAACCAACTTGAATGATCAAGCTCTGAGGTAAGCAAGTATTCTAGAGAAAGGGTCAAGTACTCCGGATTCCCCCTAGATGAAGGAAAGCTACAGAACTCAATATAAGAGGAAACTCCCATCTTTCTTCTGTGTTGTTTATTATTCAAGATCTTCCATATGTGGCAAGAGACTAAAACAACACAATAGTTACTTATAATTTATTTACTTCGTCTATATCCCAGTTTTCTCCCTGAGGGGGCACAAAATGGCTTACAACATTCTTGCCTTTTCCATTTTATCCTCACAACAGCTTTGTGAGATACATTAGGTTGTGTGTGTGTGTGATTGGCCTAAGATCACACACAGCAAGCTTCCACAGCAGAGCGGGAACATATATTTGCTTGGGTCTTCCACAAACTAATGGGACAGCCCTCTTATTTAACTGTTCAGATATGTAACAAAATCTTAGTTGTCACATGTCTGGGACTCAAGTTAAATAAGCATAAACCTAAACCCCATGTGCAAGTTTCATTGCTCAAGTTGTTGCTCCCTAGTATGTGCCTTGGGGTGCGGGTGACCTGGGATAAGCTCACTAAAGCAAATAAATCTACAAGTTACGGTAACTTAGTATTTTCCATAGAAAGCCAGCATGGTATAGTGGTTATACTACATTGCCACAGGGCAACTCAAAGGCTAAGGAATTGGAGATAGGCTGTGAGGCTTTTGCGAAATTTTTTGCAGATGAGGTCCAATCGCTCCGCCACGACTGCCCTGTCAATTTAGATGCAGTAAGCGAACTCGAGGCCCAATGCGTGTCTTCTGATTTAACTTTGGATTTCTTCATCCCGCTCAGCTTGGAGGAAGTCGACAGAATACTTGGCACTGCACGATCCACAACTTGCGATCTGGACCCATGTCCCTCCTGGCTAATTAAGGCCTGCCAGGAGGAACTAAGGTGTCCTATACGGGACATCGTAAATCGATCCCTTTCAGAGGGTATCTTTCCAACACCCCTGAAAGAAGCAGTGGTCCGCCCTCTCTTGAAAAAAGTTACATCAGACCCGGCTGAATTGGCACACTACCGACCGGTCTCAAATTTGCCCTTTTTGGGCAAAATTATTGAGAGGGCTGTGGCGTTGCAGTTACAGGATTTTTTGGAGGATGCTTCCGCCCTGGACCCATGCCAGTCCGGCTTTCGCCCGGGCCATGGGACAGAAACAGTCTTGGTCGTCCTCATGGATGACCTCCGGCGGCAACTGGATCGAGGCGGCTCGGCAGTATTGCTGCTGCTAGACCTGTCGGCTGCGTTCGACATGGTCGATCATCGGCTGCTGACCCGCCACCTCGCCGACGCAGGAATTCGGGGGCTAGCCTTACAGTGGCTCTCCTCCTTCCTTGAAGGTCGGGGACAAAGGGTGGCAATTGGGGGGGAGCTGTCTCAGAGACACCCACTTCACTGTGGGGTGCCTCAGGGGGCAGTTCTCTCCCCGATGTTGTTTAACATCTACATGCGCCCCCTTGCCCAGATTGCACGGAGGTACGGGCTTGGTTGTCATCAGTACGCCGATGATACCCAGCTCTATCTATTGATGGACGGCCGGACTGGTGATGTCCCTATAAATTTGGACCAGGCGTTACAAGCCGTGGCTGACTGGCTCAGGCTGAGTGGGCTGAAGTTGAATCCGGCAAAGACTGAGGTCCTTTGCATGGGCCGGGGCGGACCAGGAGGGGAGATCACCCTACCGGCTTTTGACGGTGCGCCACTGATACCAGTGCGCAGGGTCAAGAGCCTGGGAGTGCTACTGGAATCCTCTTTATCAATGGAGGCCCAGATAGCTGCCACGGCCAGATCCGCCTTCTTCCATCTCAAGAGGGAGAGGCAGTTGGCTCCCTTCTTGGAATGCAGCGACCTAGCAACTGTGATCCACGCAACGGTCACCTCGAGACTAGACTATGCCGAACACAGAAACTTCAGGTAGTGCAGAACGCGGCGGCCAGGCTGCTGCTGGGACTACCTCGGTGGGAACACGTGCAGCCTGGGCTGCGGGATCTGCACTGGCTGCCGGTTGTGTACCGTGTTCGCTATAAGGTGCTGGTTATCACCTTTAAAGCCCTATATGGCCGAGGACCTGCCTACCTCAGGGACCGCCTCTCCCCATATGTTCCCCAGAGAGCACTGAGATCTAGCTCCCAAAACCTCTTAAAAATCCCTGGGCCAAGAGAGGCTAGACAACCAGGGAGCAAGCCTTTTCAGCAATGGCCCCTCGATGGTGGAATCAACTTCCAGAGATGGTGCGAGCCCTGCGGGACCTGAACCAGTTCCGCAGGGCTTGCAAAACCTCTCTGTTTCAGCTTGCCTTTGGGACAGAACCTGGTTAAACGGATCTGTAGCCATCCCGCCATCCTGTACATGATCGCGATCTATTGCACTTTATAGCACCGTTTTATCCATCTAATTAACTATGTGATTGAATTTGTAACTGAATTGTATTTTAAAATTGTTTGTTTTATATTGTATTTTACTTATATCACGGTGTTCCGTGTCTGTGAGCCGCCCTGAGCCCGCCATTGGTGGGGGAAGGCGGGATATACAAATAAATTTATCTTATCTTATCTTAAGGTATCTTGTAGATCTGGAAGAACCAGGTTCAAACCCCCACTCATGCCATGGAAGCTTGCTGGCTGACCTTGGACCACACACACTCTCAGCCTACCCTACCTCACAGGGTTGTTGTGAGGATAAAATGGGGGAGAGGAGAATGATGTAAGCCACTTTGGGTCCCCTTTGGAGAGAAAGGCAGGATATAAATAAAGTAAGTAAATAAATAGTGCATACTTATGTTTATTGTGGTATATTTTTTAAATACATAGAACTTCCCAATTGGCTCCTGTTCACAAAACTTTTCTTGGTCTGGTAATCTGGAGATAAAATTTATATGCCACAGACGACCAGGCAAGTAGTCATTTACAAACCTAGTATTAGTAACAAAGGAAATGACCTTCAGAAGTGGTTCATCATACCTGATGTGAAGCTGAAAGCCAAGGACAAACACGATGAGCACCACATCAATACCATTACCATTTTACCTCAGTCGTCCTTTCAGGATTAGGGAGTATATAACCGATATTCAATGTAGCTGACAGCAGTAGGATGGAACTATTTTATGTCAATACGTAACTTTACTACTTATATTTATTTATAGTCTACCTTTCTCACAGGGACTCACAGAGTGAGTCAGTACAATCAACAAAATGGGACACTCAATAAGCAACGCATTACGATTGTAGAAGTCCAGAACCAATTAGAAAGAACTGAAGCACAGCATATGTAACATTATTACATAATTACATTATTACATAAATATTACATAACAGGATCCTACTTACAGGAAACTATAAACAGCAGTATAGACCACAGTCCCTAATCCAATTAAGTGTGGGTACCATTTTGTACAGTGCGACCCTATTACCTGTGCAGACAATCCCTTTTGAATTATTCACTTTTGCAGAGTTTGCAAAAAGCCAGGAGAGTGGGACTTTTCCTGACCTCTTTGAGCAGGCCACTCCATAAGGTAGGAGTCACACAGGAGAAGGCACATGTACCGGCAGGGCCAGATCTAGGGGGCAGCAGAGGGGGGCACTTGCCCTGGGCGCCGCCAGAGGGGGAGGGGTGCCAAATTGGGTATGGAGTCCATTTTATTCTATAGGCCCGTAAGATAGAATGGGCCCATAAGAGAGTGTCATTTTTTTAATTTTGCCTCCTCACCACAAAAGACATGTAGATCCGGTCCTGTGTACGGGCAGTTGCTGATTTTGCCCATTTGCAGGTTGGCACCCCAGAAGCCCAAGCTGAAGTGAGCAAAGTTGTCATGGCAGAGTATAAGGGGAGAGGTGATGACCTGCAGATAAGAGAGACTAAGGGCATGTGATAAAGGGCATGTGATACCTTAAACCTTAAGCCCAGTAACAAATGGGATGCCAAGGGATTGTATGCAAAATAGAAGTAACATGCATGCTCCATCTAGATCCTGATTAACTGCCAAGCAGCGACATTATGCTTTAACTTTTAGGTTAATACATTCCTGCATGGCAGAAAATTCCTTTTAGTGCTACGTCTTCAAAAAAGCAGTTTAAGCAACTTAAGTGGTTTTTCTTTTGAAGACAGAGATGCTCATATGCTATCAAAGCACATAATTCAAAGCTGATGACCTCTTCGTTATCCTTTTTTTACATCCTTCCAGAGTTGTTTAAAAGCCCTCTAAAATATGTCCTTATTTGTTGAATGTCTCCAGAGTAAGAATGAAGAGAGGCATGGCCCAAGTCAATGCCATCAGAACACAAAGGAAAACTCAAAAATAGAAGTGCAATGAGATCTTATAGTTCATTTAGTCCAACTTTCTGTAATGTATGTTTATTTTTAAAGGTAAGAGTTCTGCCTGGTATTAATCTAACTATCTCATGAAAGAAACCTAGGAAAGAAATTCAATACTGTCCTTATCAACTCAATCAATTTACCAACAGTTCTTATAGTTGCAATTTTTTTCTTTGTTTTCTCCTATCTAAGCCTCCCTCATTGTCTATGACAGTACGACAATTCGAGCTTTTCCAGATAATCAGTACACCCCAACTATTTTATCATTGTACCGGTAGCACAAGTAATCAGTTATCTGTCATATATCTTAATCCAGTTCATAAAGGGTGTGAATGAGAGATCAGCCATGCGGTTTGCTCCTGCTTTAAACAAAATGCTGCATGGTCTGGAGGGGGAGTGAAGAAACACTCAGATGCCACCCTGATCTGGGTAGTCCAGGCAAGCCTGATCTTGTCAGATCTCAGAAGCTATTCAGGGTTGACTCTGGTTAGTACTTGGATGGGAGACTTCCTCTAAATACTAAGTCAGGAGAGCAGAGGACAGGCTTTATTCAGTCACCTCTCTGAATATCCTCCAGGCCTCTAGTAGGGGTCACTCACCAGAGGTTGCCATGACTTCCAGGTGCAGACAAACACAAAAAAGAAGAAGAAGAGAAAGAGAAAAGAAACACTCAGATGTTGAACAAAGAGGAGACTAGGACTACTGAAAGACCTTTGAGAAAATCAGAAGTCCCTAAAGCAACTGCAGAGCAGCTGAGTGGTGCCCCAAATTTCTCCCCCCTGCCCTTTACAATTATAAAAATAAGATGAGTATGTCTGAGCTATAAAGCTGCTAAATCCAATGCTGTTTGATACTGCCCAAACTTTTCTTCGCTTTTTTGTTGCTTAAGACAGCTGAGCTTGATTTAATGATGACACTGGCAAGGCACTTTCCTCTGGGATGTCCCACTTATTTTCATTTTATTAAAATATTAATACCCCACCTTTCCTCTTGGCTCAAGGTGACTGTGCACAGCCGTTTGTTTGAACCACGCTGGTACCTGTACAAAGCAGCTGTGGGCACCGACACTATTCAGATGAAACATTCTGTATATTTTGCAATAGAAAGTAAAATTCCCACCCCCCTCAACATTATACATGAATGGGGCAGGCACATGAACACTTTTCTATATCACTTCTCATTCAAACCTATGCAATCAATATATCCCCTTTCAATCATACTGGTGGTCTTATTATACCAGAAGATTATTTGGATCAGGGTTCCTCAACATTGTACCAACGGGGACCATGGTGCCCACCAATACTTCTCTTGGTGCTACCAAGCTTTTTCAGAAAGTGGGCAGGGCCACTGTAAGTCAGGACTGGTTTTTTTTTTTGCTATCCTCATTCAATTGAAAAGTTTTTCCACTGGAGAATCAGGACTGGTAAGCACTTTGGTTTTCCTTAGTATGTGTGGTTCCATACTACCTTTAGGCTTTCCTTCTTCCTGGAAAGTGTGAGGAGGGGGGTATTTCATATGGCTCTGCCTTCTACAGCAGTCATTTCGGGATTGGCTCCACTCCCTGCTGCAGCTACTTTGGGGTGGCACTCACTACCCCCCTCTAAAAAATCAACTTGTACCTGCAGGCTCAACTGGTTTAGATAGTGACTAGGCAAATCTCTTTCTACGCCAAAGAAAATAAGCAAGGGCTCTGTTGCCATCTTGTCACAAGTGCAAGACTAAGTTCTCTTGTCAATTTATCTTTTTTTCTAACAGCAGTCTCCTTTCACTTCAAAAAGGATGTAGGTCAGCAAACTGGGGTCATTTCCATCCCAAATTTATGATCTGTAAATGGATACAACAGGAGGCTTTTAACAGCAGCTCATACAAATGTCTGACATAACCCTGCTAACGTGAATGGCACTACTGAAAAAGAAAGCAGGGGATATACTCAACAGGATGACACAAGTCTTCTGCTAATAGGAGATGGATGTGGTGTAGGCTTGCTGACAAATCAGCCACATAACAGAGCAGCCACAACAGCATATTTGGAGTACAGAAAGGAGATGTCATGATATTTATCAGGATGGTTACTACTGTCTTAGTACAACTTGTTTATCTTTTACTGGGGAAAACCCCCTAATTCTTCCTGAACTAAGACATTCGTACCTTCATCACTTTATCTTCTACTACCACAAATATGTCCTTACATGACAGTATAGTGGAAAATGACAGTGGCTTTCAATTTTTCTATCTTCAGGGTACACATTTCACATTGACTTGCATGGCATGTAAGATCCTGCAGACTTTTATGAGATATTATGGAAGCATACATAGTTATGTTATAGATTTAGTCACCACTGCTTTGCCATTTCTGATAGCTCTACAATATATCAGTTCTAGAAGCCCCGTGGCGCAGAATAGTAAGCTGCAGTATTGCAGTTCAGGCTTTGTTCACAACCTGAGTTTGATCCCAGCGAAAGCTGGTTCAGGTAACCAGCTCAAGGTTGACCCAGCCTTCCGAAGTCGGTAAAATGAGTACCCAGCTTGCTGGGGGGAAAGTGTAGATGACTGGGGAAGGCAATGGCAAACCACTCCATTAAAAAAGCCTGCCGTGAAAAACGTGATGTGAAATCACCCCAGAGTCGGAAATGATGAGTGCTTGTACAAGGGACTATCTTTACCTTCATATTAGTAATTCTGTTCTCAGAACTCTATGGGAAACACTAAATCTAAGAATCTCTGTAGTTCTATTAACAGGTGCTTTTTTAAAATTAAGACCTAGGGGAATTGAAAACTTCAGGGCCCTTCCCTGAACTAAGGACTTTTTAAAAAAAATCCAATTCTAAAAAGCTGCTCCCCCCCTTTTGGAATGAGTGAAATGAGTGAAAGAGTCTTAAGATAAGGTTTTACTCACATTGTATGGTATGAAATGCTTATCTAAGACCAGGGCTTTTTTTGAGCAGGAACGCACAAGAACATAGTTCCAGCCGGCTTGGCATCAGGGTGTGTGGCCTAATATGCAAATTAGTTCCTGCTGGGCTTTTTGTGTGAAACAATGGTGCCATCAGGGGGTGTGGTCTAACATGCAAATGAGTTCCTGCTGGGCCTTTTCTACTGTCAAGAATAAGCTTTCTGCTTAAATGCAAATAATATCTCCAACAATTTATACTATAATGTGTTAAATGATAATAAAGTGAAAAAGAATTCAGTGTTTTCAATATTGCAAAGTTTAACTTGGCACCCAAATATGCTGGCAGTCCTAACTATTGTGTCTGTATGTGTGTGGCTCTGTCCAAATAATATGGTTTATTGCAGATTTTTCTCCTTCTTAATTTTCACCACCTAAAATGCATGTCCCAAGATAGAATGCAACAATTTGCAACTCTCTTGGGTATATCTGTATTTTTTTCTTAAAGGAAATAAAGATATTTATAGTTTAAAATTCCATAAAAATGCCATACAGAACAATTCTACATGCTGATTAAACTTATTTTACTGACTAAAAATGAAATTGGTAAGATATATTTAATTTTGATGAGAAATTATTGCATATATTTAATCCCCCCCAGGGTTTTTTCATCCAAGCAATGGGGGGGGGGGGAGAAAAGTTTTTGTTCCATGGTGTCAAAATTTCTGGAGATTTTCCATCTCTGTGTAAGAATCATAATGGAAGGGTATACTTTCTAACATATACAAGTAGGATAATCACTTCCTAACATATACAAGTAGGGTTACATTTTATTCATTAAGTTTCATAATTATATTTATGATGACTGATGTGCCTTGGGAAACGAGAGTATCATTTTGCCAACAACGTGCTTTGCATTATTGGATTTCTTCTCACTGTACGATCAAATCAGAAATCCTTTTGGGACCACCCACACCACCAACAGCTCTCTAGCACCATGGCGCAAACATCTTTTCTAGGACAGCTATGGAAGATCATTTAATTGGAGATTCTCAGGTTTAAATCAAAGCCTTCCCAGAAAGTCACTGTTTCTATGTCATGGTTTATTGATGAGCTATCTCCCTTAGCCTATTATAGCAGCTGCTCAGACATAGGGGCCTGCCCACACAGAAACAGGCCACTTTCTGAATTTTCAGCTTTACTGCTGAACTGTACTATACCTGAACTATGCCTCAATACACTCCAGTCTGGCCAACATCAAATCAGTTTCCCTTTGGCCTGTCGTCTGCTGAATCACGTAAGCAGGACAGATTTATAAAAGCCAGTGCAAAACTAACTAACCTGCTCAGCGAATGGCTACGTCATTTCATTTATCGCCTTTGTAAGAGAAGTTTTATTAGCCTGCAAGAGTGAGCCAGACAGACAAGTGTGCTGGCATAATCTCATTAGCTGTTGACAGCTCAAAGAGAAAAGGAGTGGCAACAAACATTATTTTATGATCTCCCAAAAACAGAGATAAAACAAATGAAACAGCAGCAGCCACAGATCAAGAGTTATGTTTTTTAGAAGGCTTTCGGACACAATGTGCTTTGAGGACATAATATTATTGTGCCAGTGCATTTTTTTGGGGGGGGGGGGGGAATCAAAAGCAAACAAGAGCTGAATTATTCTTTTTTCTTCCTGAGAACAACAAGACTGCTCTAACCACCAGAGAACAGGACCTACAAGGCCAGAAACCCCCTTCCCAGTTCCAAACATCTGATCATCCAGCATTGCAAATGAAAGAGTTGCTTTATCAATGCCCCATCCTCAATTTTTTTCAGATGCCTCCTACTTGGCCTACTTATTATATTATGGACTACTTTCACTCTTGGTGCATTCTCTTTGTATAGCTTACCTCAGTCTTGTGGGAATCTCAGGCATTCACATGCACAGCCATTTTGAAGACCAAGTATTCAGCCATGATTAGCCTTGTTTGAACACTTCACCACCACCCTGAGTAATTACTTCTATGCAACATGACTTTATGTTGCATAGACTCTATGCTGAATAGAACTATGTTGCATAGAACAACTATGACCTTTTATCACTTCAGAATCACCAAGTTCAAAGTCTCTCCATTGGCTTCCACCATTTACGATATGATCATAACACCACTTAAACTTATCAGGCTGTGGTAAGCATTACTGAAGCAATACATGAATTAGGAGGTCAGGAAGGCTCGCACACTTTCAGCTTTCTGCAAACTGTTTAAAACAAAACTGTTCAAGAGGGCATTTTTATGAAGCAATAGGGCTTCATTAATTATAACAGGAAGGTCCACGAAGACACTTCAAGAGGGCACCATACTGTGGACTATACTACTGATCTATGTTATCTGTTGCTGTATTTTTATCTTGCTCACACTACATTGAATTTCTAGTTATGTAATACAATTTCTTGCACCATTTAATATGTTATGTTTAATACTCATGCCTTCTTTCAAGTTTCTGTCCTATCCCATTGTTTATTATATGTCTCCATCCTAGCTATTGCATTAATTTACATTATGTAATCTGCCTTGAGTCATAGTGGGAAATGCAGATTATAAACATAAATAAATTTAAAGTGCAATCCTAGAGAAGGTATAAGTGCCACTGAGTTCAATAGGACTTGCTCCCCAGTACTACAGACTTAGACTGCAGCTCTTTACAAATAAGAGGTATTTGTGAGTTTCCAGCATTGTGCAGGGGGTTGGACTAGATGACCCTGGAGGTCCCTTCCAACTCTATGATTCTATGATTCTAAATAATATACTATCCCAAGAAGCTTCCATTATTATTTAAAATATTATTATTTAAAATTATTTAAAATAATATTATTTAAAATAATATACTATCCCAAGAAGGGTTCTATTATTAAAGTAATTGTCAAGCACTTTCAGCAGAGTACCTATTGAAACCAATTTCCTATAACTAAAATAATAAAAAATAAGAACAAGACCAGCAATAAAAACAATAAAAGCAGCAGCATAAAATCAACAGCACAGGAGCCGCAGAATTAGCAATAAAAAAGGATAATATAAAAAACATGAGGGGAAAGAGTTTTGGCCTGATGCTGAAAATTACTACATCTTGCACCAGAAACCCAGATTGGTGTAGTGATTAGGAGCATGGACTCTAATCTGGGAGAACCAGGTTTGATTCCCCATTCCTCCACATGTACCTACTGCTGAATGACCTTTGGTCAGTCAAAAGTTCTTTTACAACTGTTCTCTTAAGAGCAGTTCTTGGGAGAGCTCTCTCAGCTCCACCAGTCTGCTGTGAGGAGGGGAAGGGAAAGACGACTGTAACCCTCTCTGAGACTCCGAGTGAAAGACAGGGTATAAATCCAATCTCTTCTTTTCTCTTTTACCAGTTGTAGCTTCTGAGCAGTTTTTAAAAGGGATATAAAATACACTGATGTAACCAACATTGGATGTGATCACAGCATGGATAACTATGACTAGATCATGCCTGTCATGAAGAACCTCAAACCACTACAACTCCCCCAAAGCCATCAAAACAAATATAAAAAATGGGCCACAAGAAGACCTGAGCCTCCACCCAGATGCTAAAGGCACCCATCAAGCTAGGAGCAACTTAATTCAAAAGAGTTCCTCCTCAAATGGCTATTTTATTGCTCTCTGGAAAGTTATCTAGTAATTTATATCCACACTCTTTTTTAATAGAAATGAAATGACTATTGGCTGAAGAAAGAACTGAGGCGTCACAATTTGAGGGCTTTTACAGTCTGTGCGCAAGTTTAAAAGGCTTCAGGTTGGAATTAGGTTGCTATCCACCTAAACTTGAAAAGTCCAGTAAAAATTAGTTCTCACTCCTACAGAAAGTAAATACATTTCCACTCTGCCTAATAAACATTTCTGACAAAGAAGTGAACAATTTATAAGAAAGGAGACAGACGCTAAGCTGTGGAACAGACAGTTGGCATGCCTCTAGTTCATTTAGAACATTTGTATCCTACCTCTCTCTCTTTGGCTTGATGAGGCTTCCGAACAAACAGACTGGGACTGATAAACATTAAAGTACAATTTAAAATAATTTTAAAACGAATCAAACCAAGCCTGATTTTCTCCTAGAAGTTACAAGTTGAGGCTATACTACTCTGGTCACATTATGAGACAACATGATTTGCTGAAAAAGATAATAATGCTAGGAAGAGGCGAAGGCAGCAAGAAAAGATGAAGACCAGCACGAGATGGTTTGACTCAATCAAGGAAGCCATGGCCCTCAGTTTGCAAGACCTGAGCAAGGCTGTTAGTAACAGGACATTTGGGTGGTTAATTCATAGGGTCACCATGAGTTGGAAGTGACCTGATGGCACTAACACACACATAATCATGAAAAACCATACTCTAGGGAATTAAATATTACAGACCTGAACACAAAGATCTCTGGAGGGGTAGTACGCATAGAGATACCAGCACTGGTAATGAGACCGGAAACTTAGATCTCAATTATGTACAGGATGATTCAGTCCAGCAGGATGCCAAGAATAAATGGACATAAGTCTGACTTTAGAAACTACTACATTTAGTTGCTAACCTAAGAGTAGCAGTACTCTTACAAAGGAATTTCAAAGGAAGATTAGAAAGAGAGACTTCTGAATTGCAACTGATAATGCAGCTCAAGACAATGCATCATCCAGGACTGAATTAAGAGCTAGTTTTCCTGTCTCATTATCAATATTATTTGGCATCTGAAATCACTCCTCTCTCCAAGATTTGACCAATCGAGGTGTTCTAATTCCTAATCAGGGCCTTTTTGAAAGAAAATAAAATCTAGATAGAAACAGAAAAATCCAACATATTTTTTTAAACTTTTCAGAATAAGCCAAAATACTTTCCTCAATGTAAATTGTGCTTGTCAGAAGAACTGAAGAAGGAGGAGGAAGGAAGAAAGAGAAGGAAAAGAAGAACTTCCACACAAAAGCTTATACTTGGAATAAATCGCTGTTGGTCTTCAAGCTGCCACGGGACTCCAACTCTGTTCTCTCTTTCTCTCCCTCTCCCCATTCCTCCTCAAAAGAGGAAGAGCAGCCCTAGAGAAAGAAGCAGAAGCACTCTCTCTCTCTCTATGTGAGTGTGTGTGTGTAAGAGAGAGAGACTCTGACTTGTGTTCTTAACAGTAGAATCTGCTCTAGTAACAAATACCACCTCAGTCTCCAAAAAACCCCATATTGTCTGTGCCCAAAGT
Source organism: Heteronotia binoei (assembly GCF_032191835.1). Lineage (NCBI taxonomy): Eukaryota > Metazoa > Chordata > Lepidosauria > Squamata > Gekkonidae > Heteronotia > Heteronotia binoei. The sequence goes on along the minus strand of NC_083243.1, from coordinate 37,801,305 downwards.
TTATAGAGACACTGTCCACATCTTTGTGAAATAAAAACAGACCAACTTGTAAATTTTATTTATTTATTTATTTATATTTCAATTTATATCCCGCCCTTCCCACCGAAGCGGCTCAGGGCGGCTTACAACATATAAAATCTAACATAGGTTTAGCTTTAAAACATCAATTTACAACAATTTAAAACAGTAAGATAATAAAACATATAGAACAGCGGTCTATCGGAATGTTACACTACAGCCTTCCAAAGTTTCCAGTGTCAGTTAGTTATAAGCCAGCCGGAAGAGGACTGTCTTGCAGGCCCTGCGGAACTGCCCAAGGTTGACTGTCAGGCTCTCTTCTTATAACTTTCTGTCCTGCTACAGCATTTAATTAATCAGAGATTTCAGGACCACAGAGCATCCTTCGATCCAGACGTGAGGATTTCTTCCACCTGCATTCCCTCATGCTTGACTTTGCCTGTTAACTCATGTCATTAATTCATTAGACAGCAAACTTTCCATTGTCCTGCTTGTCGTGCCTATTGTGCAGCTGCAGGTTCTGGGCCACCTCCTCTGATATCAATCTCTAGACACGATACTGAGCTAGAGGCCTCGATCTTCCGACATTCGCTTGCTTGACTTCCACAGTTTCAACAATAACTTTTAAATCAAGACTTCTAAATGCTGCAGTTGGTTAAAACTTGTCCACTGCATAGCCCTTGCTACCACTTACCTCAAGAAACATACTGAACTTCAGCATGAAACGAAACCCTACTATCCACACAGCTATTTGCACCCTAATAAATTTTAGTCCAGATATAGTCATTGACATCTGTTCCAGAGACTATTGTATAAGATTGTAAGAATTAGAGATTCCCTCTACCATTATAACAATTGTACAGAACCCATGGTATCATGAACACTGGCTAAGCAGCCTGGGTCATTTTGGTTCACGGTGCATGGAACAGGCCATCCACTCTAAGAAGAAACCATCCACTCTAAGAAGAAATTCCTTCCAAACCTTCACGCTTTTGTCTGTCATGATCCACTTTGCAAGGAACTACTCCTGTCTTCTTGATAGGGATGCCACTCACAAACTTGGGGCTAGATTTTATGTTCTGCTCTGCTAACATCACAGCCTTCGATCAGCACAAGGAATCAGATACTGAATTCAGTATAAAAGCCGACCTTCGACAAGCCTCACGCAGAACAAAGGTGAGACTCTACTTCAATCTGTAAAATGATGTGTTGCTCAACTTGCTTTAAGCTACTTCTGCAGTCCAAATATAGTAAATTAGCCTCATTGAAAGACATGGTCAACACTTTCTTAGTAAACTATAATGCAATAATTCTAGAAAACGCATAGTGATGAATGTGCAAAAGGGGTATAATCTGATTACTCCAATAGTGCTTAAAACAACAAACTGCAATTATTTGTGTAGCCCCAAATATGAACCTCCTGCACTTCAAGCTGCCAAAATATTTGATTTCCTTTGTTGGTCTCCACTTGCCTCCCTGAAGCTATTCCATTTACAAAGAAAAAGGGTGGGGGGGGAGAGCTATCTTACTCAATCTAGGAACAGTCTTTAGAAGCCACTCTTCTTTCCATTCCCAGAAAACTGGATTATAAAACCACACTCCTCATAGGTTCAAGACTTTTGACACCATTATATTAAATTGAATTTGAACAGTTCCCAGTTTAAAGTCAGATAAGCATTTCCACTAAAGCCCTATTTCAAAACGTGGCAAGCCTGGATTCCTGAAGCAAATTCTATCAAGAAGGTTCATATCTATTTAGAGACATTATATGCCAGGGCAAGACCTTAACTAACAGAAACACAGGGAGATACAGTGTCAAAACTTGGCAAAGAACAGTTAAGGCAAGACCTTATTCTGGGACAATCCACATTGTATATAGTAGGAACAGTGTTCCCTCGAAGCTGAGTTAGCATGAGCTAGCTCACAGATTTTTAGCCTTCAGCTCACACCTTTTTGTCTTAGCTCAGGAAAAATGGCCTCAGAACACAATAATTTATGCAGTACCTCACAACTTTAATGCCAGTAGCTCACAAAGTAGAATTTTTGCTCACAAAACTCCACAGCTTAGAGGGAACATTGACTAGGAGTTCAATAGCACCTTTAAGACTAACAAAATTTTATTCAGAATGTAAACTTTTATATGCACGTATACTTCATCAGACAATGGAATGGGGTACAGTAAGCAGAGCTTCATATAGCTGGTCAACGGTGGTTAAGAATGTAAAGTGGTACAAAGTTAGAATCCAATGGCAAAATAGTGAAATTAACAAATTGAAAGAACATTTGGGTCTGGATAGCATTTGTGTAGGGAAAATAATAAAACAGTAACATGTCAGAATGAGAGAATGATGGAGAGAATGTCATAAGGCAATAAATTCAGTCCATTAATTGCTCTATTGCTTGAAATCTGAGCTAAACTAAGAACATGTCTTTCACAGAGGTGTTCCTGTCCATCTAATTTAGCATGTAACATACATTATAAACATCATTCTAGTTTGCTATTAGAAAAAAAAAGAATACATTAAAATATAGTGGAAAATGGGTTTAGCATATGTAATGAGATAAACTGCCAATATCCCTTATTTGAGTTGCAGCTGTCACGGGGGGAGGGGAGCTTTCTACATTTTTCCCACCTAATATATTCTTAGCTAGAAAGAAAGAGAGGACAGCTTGCTCTGTATACAGGCACACTAGCAGCAAGTCCCTCTAAAAAGCACCAAAAGAAGGGAACTCTATAGGGATTTACAACCCAACAAGTAAGGCTGCATGGCCAACTGAAGGGATCCAACTCATTAGTTGGATCTGTCAGGGGAAGGTGCCAACAGAGATCTTTCCCATGTTCCTTTCCCTCCAACAGTCTGTTCTGACCCTTGGAAATTCTATTCCCAGGCTCACAGGACCCACAAGAATCAATAACCATATGGGTCAGGAGGCTGCAGTGGGGAGGGGAAAGAAGATAAAATTACCTTTTCTGCTTCTTTCAGTGGCATGTACATTTTGTGGTTCAAACTATACTTCAACTGTAAAGTAGTTATAGATCGGCCAAGATTCCTTCATGACTGTGAAAGAAAATTCCTTCATCGGAGAATGAACACATGGAATTTATTGATTATTTTTGGTTACTGTAAAATTATACACAAAATTTTTTGAAAGCAAAAATGCAAAATTAATATTGGCTTAAAAGTAAAAATAATTTAATGTGTCTGTTAATTTAGTCAAGATTGAAGATGGAAAGCACTAAATAAGCAAGTTTAATACTTTAAGAGTCAACCATGTGCTTACCTGTGATAATAAAAGGCAAACATTTTAAAAATTGTTTGCCTTTTATTACCACAGGTAAGTATATGGTTGACTCAGTCTAGGAATTGTGCTATCGTTACAAATAAGGTTGCAATGGGACTGAATTTTACATCTGGGCAAGTAAAGTTGGCTGTCAGACCCAATCACAATTTGGTCCCCTGACTGAAATTCAGTTTGGCAAATCTGTCAGAAGGACAAAAGGACACCATTCCTATGTACTTCAACAATGCAGAATGAAACGTATTACTATGGTTTGTGTTGACCAAATATTTGATAAACATATTAATACACATAACGAGCCTGCTTTGGCGGGGAGTGTGGGATATAAATCCAATAAAATAAAATAAATAAAAATAACCAGTACTGTAAAAAATCCAAGTTACTGGACTGCCACTTGGTCCTTTAAAGTGACATAGGGTAACTAACAACAGGAATAATTAACAACAACAAAATCAACAGGGAAATGCTAGCAAAATTCCCCTCCAACTGGCTGAACTCTTCCAAACAGATACTGAGCACCAGGACTAGGAATTCAATAGAGAACCTGATAGTCTGATACAAAAAGTATGTTTGTGCTGAAGAAGGAAAAGAACAAACGGCTGTACTTTTAGACTTCTAAAGATTTTTTTTTTAAAAAAATCTTTGGATATCATCTAGCCAAAGGTAAGCACTTTGAAGCTACATTTATTTCAACAGAAGAGATCTAAGCTTCTGTGCCTGAGAAACGTGATAAAATTCAAGAGAGTTAATGCTAAACTTTGGCTGCCTCACCACTTTTGATGTTTGTACACATTAGGATGTGCTGTTCAAGTAAATTTATGGCTGACCTTTATTCATGAACATTTGTATGTGAGGGCAGTGTAAACGGACAAGTCCAAATTACACACACAGCTTAGCCAGGGAATGTTGTCAGGAAGCTGCTCTCTTCACAACTACTTAATACTTCCTGTCTCACACTTGGAGATGCCACATCTTTAAAGTTAGAGCTTCTCAGCTTCCTGAGCCCGTTGTCTGGCTCTACAGCCCTTGGTTGGCCAAATGTTTGACTTTCCTAACATATGGGAAGGCTCTGTTCCCCCTCCCCCTAAGAATACAGACAATGATTTACAAAAGGTTGTTAATGCCCCCATTGGTTCTTCCAAAAACTGGCTTGTTAAATAATCTGGTTTGACTCAATCTCTGCTTAAACTGTCAAACTGGGTTTAATTAAAACCCTGACATTCAAAGCAGGGCCTCTATATGGCTTTATAAAACTTCAGAAAGTATTTCCAATGTTTACGTAGAGGATAGCAAAATTACTCTGATGGGTGGATAAACTAATAAGGAAAATGCACAAAAATATTTTAAACTGAGAATCTGAAGTACTTTAAAGCATACTGTTGTTTTTTTTTAAAAATCTGAAGCTTTTAAATTCCTGTTAGACAATTATTTTGTTTTGGTGGATTCTTAACTTCTATTTATAATACCAAGCTGGAAGCATTTCTTAAAGTTGCCTGCTTTATCATCCATGCTTTCTCTCCATCAGGCCTGACCATCGCTGCAATATCCCCGTTGCTATGTCACCATTTGACAAACACACACACAAACAAATGTTCTGCGGAGGGGGGGGGGACATAACCTTGAAAAATATGATAAAGAAAGATCTGAAATGTTCAATCGGTAGGGAGCTGGGACGAAATTTTTACTATTCATAACCACCAAACATGTACAGTATGTGTTATAATGAACAAGAAAAAAACACAAAATACTTTATATATTAGCTTTATGCAAAATGCATTAAAGAAGCAACTAGATTAGATGTCAGAGATAATAACTGCATTTTCAGTCAACTTTAATTTTCTTTAAAAGCAGCAGCAAGAGGGGGGGAGAGAGAATCTGAACTGGGGCTGTAGCTGTAAGGTGCGTGTAAGGTATGTGGGGGTGTCTCCTCTCTCTGTTCTGCACTCCTACACAGAAGTTCCCCACACCCAGCTGCTATTCACTCTAGAATGGGACTAGAAGAAGTGCCATTGGGCTCAACTCCATCATAAGACCTCCTCATGTACCAGGGTCTTTATGCAAGGAGAATCATATTTTAAAAGTCATAATTGCTCCCTGAGTTAAGTTAAACATTGTGTAACCCAAAGCCTTTTCCCTGAGCAATGTTCCTTCTAAGCTGCATTAGTGTGAGCTACTTCACACTTTTTTAGCTTCTGGCTCACACATTTTTGTCTTAACTCAGGAAAAATGGCCCCAGAGCAAACTATTTATGCAGCGGCTCACAACTTTAATGTCAGTAGGTCACTAAGTAGAATTTTTGCTCACAAGACTCCAAAGCTTAGAGTGAGTATTGCCCCTGAGCACAAGCAATTTCTGGGCACTGTAAAATACAGGAAGAAAAGTTCTAAATATTGTGCAACTGAAACTGTGGTACATCTGTTTACGTTTCTGGTGGTATATTTCTGGATTCAAGCCCTGGTTTTACAACTTTGCGAGAAGGCATGTAGGAGAAACGACTAAATTCCTCTACCCTACTCAGGTATCCTGGATAAAGTAAAAAGGTACCTGAAAAATCTAACCAAGAATCTCCAGAATGCTGTCTCCCTATCTAGCTAGATCCAGGTGGGCAGTCATATTGATCTGAAGCAGTAGAACAAAGCAGGAGTCAAGTTGCACCTTTAGTACCATCAAAGTTTTATTCAGAATGTAAGCTTCTAGCACAAAAAAGCTTACATTCTGAATAAAACTTTGTTGGTCTTAAAGGTGCAACTTGACTCCTTCCCTGTCTTGTTGTTTATGTTAAATATATCAACCGTGTCCTCCAACCTCAGAGGTTCTTAAATGAACTCACAACAGACCAAGAAAAATCCTCTCATAGGCTACAGTTAAACAACAGTACTTTAATTAATGCAAAAAATAGTGTAGCTATATAACATTTATGTTACTGAGTTTTACCCCCTCCCCCAGCTAGCCAATGGTGTATGATTTGCCCAGTTTAATTAAATATAACACAGAGACTTGAACTTCTTGAGCACCTGCAACAAATTTCTCTCTCTCTCGGCTTGACTTCGCGAACGAAGATTTAAGAAGGGTGCAGTAGTCCATGTCTGCTGCAGGCTCGCTGGTGGCTGACAAGACCAATGCGGGACAGGCAGATCCGGCCACAGTGGCTGCAGGGAAAAGTCTGATTTGGGGTTGGTGCTGTAGCAGCGCGATTCTTCCTCAATCTCCTTTTGTCCTCAAGACCAGCTATGCGTCACCACGTAAAACCCACGTGGTGTTGTATGTATTGTTTATTTGTGTGTTTTATAATAAACTTCATTTAAACTTAAAAAAAAAAAAAAAAAAAAAGACCAGCTATGCGTGCATTCTCAAAGGAAGAGACAGCCTGGTGGATGGTGTGCCTCCATGCTTTGCGATCTGAGGCTAGGTCAGACCACTGGTGATGGTTGATGCGACAGGTGCCAAGGGATTTCTTCAAGGAGTCCTTGTACCTCTTCTTTGGTGCCCCTCTATTTCGATGGCCGGTGGAAAGTTCGCCATACAGAGCAATCTTGGGAAGGCGGTGGTTTTCCATCCTAGAAATATGCCCTGCCCAGCGCAGCTGCGTCTTTAACAGCAGTGCTTTGATGCTTGTAACCTCCGCCCACTTGAGGACTTCAGTGTTGGTCACAAAGTCACTCCAGTGGATGTTGAGGATGGTGTGAAGGCAGCGCTGATGAAAGCGCTCAAGGAGTCACAGGTGATGACGGTATAAAACCCATGATTCGGAGCCGTAGATGAGGGTTGTCATCACAACCGCTTTGTAAACATTGATCTTTGTGCCTTTTTTCAGATGCTTGTTGCTCCACACTCTTTTGTGCAGTCAGCCAAATGCACGGTTTGCCTTTGCCAGTCTGTTGTCAATCTCCTTGTCGATCTTGGCATCTGAGGAGATGATGCACCCCAGGTAGCTGAACTGCTGGACTGTCTTCAGTACTGATTCACCCACAGTGATGCAGGGAGGGTGATAATCTTCCTGGGGTGCAGGCTGGTGGAGAACTTCTGTCTTCTTCAGGCTAACTTCTAGGCCGAATAGCTTGGCAGCCTCTGCAAAGCAGGACGTCATATGCTGCAGAGCTGATACCGAGTGGGAGACGAGTGCAGCATCATCAGCAAATAGTAGCTCTCGGATGAGTTTTTCCATTGTCTTGGAGTGAGCCTTTAGTCGCCTCAGGTTGAACAGGCTGCCATCGGTGCGATAGCGGATGTAGACACCATCGTCATCATCTAGATCTACTGCGGCTCTTTGAAGCATCATGCTAAAGAAGATCGTAAAGAGAGTTGGCGCGAGAACGCAGCCTTGCTTTACACCTGTGCCTATTGGGAAGGGCTCCGAGAGGTTGTTGCAGTGTCTGACTTGGCCTCGCTGGTCTTCATGTAGCTGGATGATCATGCTGAGGAACCTTGGGGGACATCCTAAACGTTCCAAGATTTGCCACAGGCCTTTCCTGCTAACAGTATCGAAAGCTTTGGTAAGGTCGACAAAAGTCACATATAGACCCTTGTTCTGTTCCCTGCATTTCTCTTAGAGCTGCCTGAGAACAAATACCATGTCGGTGGTGCTCCTGTTAGCTCTGAAGCCACACTGGCTCTCTGGGAGGAGTTCTTCTGCAATGGTGGGCACCAGTCTGTTCAGGAGTATTCTAGCAAGGATTTTGCCTGCGATGGAGAGCAGGGTTATCCCCCGGTAGTTGGAGCAGTCTGACTTTTCCCCTTTGTTCTTGTGTAGAGTAATGATGATTGCATCGCAAAAGTCCTGTGGTAGTTTGCCTTGTTCCCAGCAGGTGACAAGTACTTTGTGAAGTGTGCTATGTAGTACTATGCCCCCATGCTTCCAGATCTCTGGTGGGATTCCATCAACTCCCGCTGCCTTGCCACTTTTCAGTTGCTTGATGGCTTTAACAGTCTCTTCTAGGGTGGGGATCTCATCCAACTCTGTTTTCACTGGTTGAAGTGGGGTGAGATGGATTGCTGAATCTTGAACTATGCGATTGGCACTGAAGAGAACCTGAAAATACTCCGACCACCGGTTCAGTATGGATACCTTGTCTGTGAGGAGCACTTGGCCGTCTGCACTACGCAAGGGACTCTGAGCCTGATATGATGGGCCATATACTGCCTTCAGGGCTTCGTAAAACCCTCTTAAATCACCAGTGTCTGCACACAGCTGGGTTCTCTCTGCAAGCTTGGTCCACCACTCGTTCTGAATGTCTCGAAGCTTGCACTGGAGGTTGCTACATGCAGCGCGAAAGATTGTTTTTTTCCCTGGACAGGAGGGCTGAGCAAGATGTGCTTGGTAGGCAGATCTCTTTTTCGCTAGTAATTCTTGGATCTCTTGATTGTTCTCGTCAAACCAGTCCCTGTTTTTCCTTGTGGAGAACCCGAGGACTTCTTCAGAGATCAACAGGATGGTAGTTTTTAGGTGTTCCCAGAGTGCTTCTGGAGAAGGGTCTGTGGGGCAACTGGGGTCCTCAATTCTTGACTGGAGTTTTGCCTGGAAGGCAGCTTTAACTTCGGCTGACTGAAGGCTGCCAACCTGAAGCTTCCTCTGAGGGATACCTCCTCTCCTGGGTGTTGGTTTAAAGTGAAGACGGAGATTGCAGCGTACAAGACGATGATCCGTATGACATTCCGCACTGGGCATTACTCGGGTGTGTAAGACATCTCGAAGGTCTCTCTGGCGCACCAGAATGTAGTCGATAAGGTGCCAGTGCTTGGACCGTGGGTGCATCCAGGTTGTCTTCAGGCTGTTCTTCTGCTGAAAGATAGTGTTGGTGATGGTGAGCTGGTGCTCCGTGCAGAATTCTAGCAGGAGGCGCCCGTTATCATTGCAGTTGCAAAGGCCGTGTTTGCCAAGCACTCCTTTCCAGGCTTCCGAGTCTTTACCTACTCTGGCATTGAAGTCGCCAAGGATGATCACCTTTTCCGCTGTAGGGGTCTTCCGTACGAGGTTGCGTAGATCAGCATAGAACTTGTTCTTTTCTGCAGGATCTGCTTGAAGGGTTGGGGCATACATACTGAAGAGTGTTGCATGCTGTTTGTTTTGAAGTGGGAGGCGCATGGACATGATGCGATCTGAGTGACCTGTTGGCAGGTTTTTGAGTTTGGAGGCAATGGAGTTCCTGACCATGAAGCCAACGCCAGAAAGGCGGCTCTCAGCCTTTGACTTACCCGACCCTGCAACAAATTTACAGGTGTCCAATCCACCTAATAGGCCCACTTACGGTAGATTTCCCCAGTCCTAGTCAAACCATCAGTCCTAAGAGAAATCAACCCCTACTGTTCCCTGGAAGGTCAGATGCTGAAGCTCAAATACTTTGGCCACCAAATGAGAAGGAAACACTCGGTGGAGAAGACCCTGATGCAGGGAAAGACAGAAGGCAAAAGAAGAAGGAGATGGCAAAAGATGAGATGGCTGGACAGCGTTACTGATGTAACAAATATGAATTTGAGAAAACTTCAGAGGATGGTGGAAGACAGAAGGGTCTGGCGCGACTTTGTCCATGGGGTCGCAAAAAGTCGGACTCGACTGTGCGACTGAACAAAAAATCAAACCAGCTGACTACTTTGCAAACCGTGGCAAATCCAGCTTCCAGAAGTTTTCTATCAGAGCCTTTCCTTGCCCCTCCTGCTAGTACTCACAAATGCACACAATTGTGTCCAAGCCAGATTATCTGGAAGGGTCTTGGCAACTACAGTTCATTTGCAATAGTGTTCTGTACCATTCTTGATATGTGGTTATACTAATTGCTGCTGTCACTTCTACATAGTCCAAGCCTTTCAAATGCTCCAGTTCTGTGCCAAGATTATTATCAGATGGTGTTACATTTTCTAAAGGACCTAATGTGCGTCAATAAAGTTTGATGGCCCATTTCCTTGCTACACAACAGGGCAAGGAAGAAGTCATTTGCTGAGAAGAAGAAGAAGAAGAAGATGATATTGGATTTATATCCCGCCCTCCACTCCGAAGAGTCTCAGAGCGGCTCACAATCTCCTTTACCTTCCTCCCCCACAACAGACACCCTGTGAGGTGGGTGGGGCTGGAGACGGCTCTCACAGCAGCTGCCCTTTCAAGGACAACCTCTGCCAGAGCTATGGCTGACCCAAGGCCATGCTAGCAGGTGCAAGTGGAGGAGTGGGGAATCAAACCCGGTTCTCCCAGATAAGAGTCCGCACACTTAACCACTACACCAAACTGGCTCTCCAGTTTGGAGGGAAAAGGGAGAAGCAAAAAGAATCCTCCATCCAATTTTCTATCACATCTCACATGAACAACTGAAGCTGCCCCATTCAAGTCAGATTGTTGGGTCTTCCCAGATCACTATTGTCTAGTCCGAATGACAACAGCTTTCCAGGGTCCCATGTAGGTCTTTCACATCACCTTATTCTTTTTAAACTGGAGGTGCCAGTGATTGAACCTGGGACCTTCTGCATGTTAAGCAGATGCTCTACCACTGAGCCATGGCCCCTCCCCAAAAAACACACATTGCATTTCCACTTAAAGGGTAAGATGGTCAATTTACTGTGCATATTTACTTTGCATTTTAAGCTGCGCCTTGCCAAAGGCTGAGCACATCTCAGAGAGGCCTGAGAGGAACAGAACAGAGCAGAGCAGCTCTGATAAGCTGAGACAGCTGGAGAAGTTGCTAAGAATTTCTGCGTTTTGAAAGACTTCATTCTGAGGCTTGGGTGACTGCTGAAAAGGCTGAGTTGTGATAGCTGGGGAACTGCTGTACGTTTGGGTGAGTGGGCTAAAGGTGAAAGTGATTGATTGATTGATTGATTGAGAGTAATTGTTGATGATTGGGTGAGTGGGCTAAAGGTGAAAGTGATTGATTGATTGATTGAGAGTAATTGTTGATGATTGCTTAGGAGTGGTCTGCTCCACCCTCTTTGCATTTTAAGCTGCGCCTAAAGGGCTCTTGGCCTGTGGCTCTTTGCCTGGGGGCTTCCTAAGGACCAGGAACCCAGATCCCTGATTTCCTTGTTCTCCCAATAAGGTAAGTTGACCTTCCAGAAGGGGAGCCACGTAAACAACAGCATTTAAAGAGGACTGTATATTTAATATATATATCATGAAGGTAGAATGCCAGCAGGGGGGTGGGGGCTTTCCAGTGTTTTGCACTGAGTGTCACATGTATGACTATCTGCCCACAGGACAGAAGTCTTGGGTGTGTGCTCGATGCAAGGAGCTCCTGGTCCTCAGGGAACGAGTTCGTACCCTTGAGGCCGAGGTGACTGCCCTGGAGAAGCAGAGACGGTCAGTTAGGCAATTGGGGAAGACTCTTGGGGGCGTATTAGATGAGCCCCACTCTGAATGTGGCAGCCCCGTTGCTGCCAGAGAGCGTGAGGGTCTAGAGGGAACAGGGCACCTTGCTGAGGATAAGGGGAATGCGCCCTCAGAAGGGACCTCTTCTTCGGTTGGTGAGCGGGTATCCTTTCGCGCCAAGGAACCATCCCTGGGCAGGGAGAGAGGGGGGGTCTTGGTAGTTGGTGATTCGATCCTTAGGCAAGTAGACAGCTGGGTGGCGAAACCGCGTATTGACCGTATGGTGACTTGCCTGCCTGGTGCGAAGGTAGCGGACATTACGCGTGTAGTAGATAGGCTGATAGACAGTGCTGGGGAGGAGCCTGTGGTCATGGTGCATGTTGGCACCAACGATGTGGGGAAATGCAGTCGTGAGGTCCTGGAGGAGAAATTTAGGCTGCTAGGTGGGAGACTTAAGGCCAGGACCTCCAAGGTGGCCTTCTCGGAAGTGCTACCTGTTCCACGTGCAGGGCAGGAGAGACAGGCGCAAATTAGAAGTCTCAATGTGTGGATGAGACGATGGTGTAAGGAGGAAGGGTTTAAGTTTGTTAGGCACTGGGATGCTTTCTGGAACAAGCCGGAGCTGTACAAAAGAGACGGTCTCCACCTGTCTCCGGATGGAACCAGGCTGCTGGCGCTTAAAATCAAAAAGGTGGCAGAGCAGTTTTTAAACTAAATCTTGGGGGAAAGCCGACAGGAGATGGAATGTCTCTGGTTCGGGAGGACTCGTCTCAAAGAGATGAAGGGTTGGCTTCTATTTTTCTACCGAGTAACGGATCAGAGTTGTCCACTGTGATGGTGACAAACAGTATGGACTGTCTGCTAGAGTCTCGAGGCGGCAGGAGAGAGGTGGCGGGCCTAGCTTGCTTGGGAAATTATAAATGTTTGTATGCAAATGCTAGAAGTGTCCGAAGTAAAATTGGTGAATTGGAATGTTTAGTGTTGGGAGAAAACATAGACATTGTGGGAATTTCAGAAACTTGGTGGAATGAGGAGAATCAGTGGGACACGGTGATTCCTGGATATAAGTTATATCGGAAGGATAGGGAGGGAAGGGTTGGAGGTGGGGTGGCTCTGTATGTCAGAGAGGATATACGGTCCAGTAAGACTGAGGTCAGAGAATTAGATTCCCTTTTAGAAATGCTTTGGGTTGAAATAGAGGGCCCAAAAGGAAATTTAACTATGGGAGTTTGTTATCGCCCACCAAATCAAAAGAGAGAGGACGATTATAATATGATGGAGGGATTAAAGATAGCGGCTAAACGTAAAAACTGTGTCGTAATAGGTGATTTTAACTACCCGCAGATTGATTGGGTCAATATGTGTTCTGGTCGAGAGAAAGAGATTGAGTTTCTTGATGCTCTCAATGACTGTGCTATGGAGCAGATGGTCTCAGAACCTACCAGGGGTGGGGCGATCCTGGATCTGGTCCTAAGTAATGCCCAAGACTTGGTGAGAGACGTAAAAGTGATTGCGCCGCTTGGGAACAGTGACCATAATGTTATTGATTTCACCATTTGTATAAATAGGGAGTTGCCCAAAAAGACCGCCACAACCACATTTAACTTTAAAAGGGGTAAATTCTCTGAGATGAGGAGGCATGTGAGGAGGAAACTGAAAGGAAAGGTAAATACGGTCAAAACCCTTGGGGAAGCTTGGAGACTATTTAAAACTATAATCCTAGAAGCTCAGATAAAATACATACCACAAGTTAGGAAAGGCACAAACAGGTATAAGAAGAGGCCAGCATGGTTAACAAACAAAGTAATGGAAGCTGTAAAAGGTAAGAAGGACTCCTTTAAGCGGTGGAAAACCAGTCCAAGTGAGATTAATAAAAGGGAACACAGGCAGTGGCAAATCAAATGCAAGACTGTGATCAGGCAGGCAAAAAGGGACTATGAGGAGCATATTGCAAAAAACATAAAGACCAACAATAAAAATTTCTTCAAATATATTAGAAGTAGGAAACCAGCCAGGGAAGCAGTGGGGCCCTTGGATGACCATGGGGTAAAAGGATTACTGAAGGAGGATGGGGAAATGGCTGAGAAGCTGAATGCATTTTTTGCCTCCGTCTTCACCGTGGAAGATGAGAAGTGTTTGCCCGCCCCAGAACCACTAATATTGGAAGGGGTGTTGAAAGACCTGAGTCAGATTGAGGTGACAAAAGAGGAGGTCCTACAACTGATAGACAAATTAAAAACTAATAAGTCACCGGGTCCGGATGGCATACATCCGAGAGTTCTGAAAGAACTCAAAGTTGAACTTGTGGATCTTCTAACAAAAATCTGTAATCTTTCATTGAAATCTGCCTCCGTTCCTGAGGACTGGAAGGTAGCAAATGTCACCCCCATCTTTAAAAAGGGTTCCAGAGGAGATCCGGGAAATTACAGGCCAGTCAGTCTGACTTCAATACCGGGAAAGTTGGTAGAAACCATTATCAAGGACAGAATGAGTAGGCACATTGATGAACACGGGTTATTGAGGAAGACTCAGCATGGGTTCTGCAAGGGAAGATCTTGCCTCACTAACCTGTTACATTTCTTTGAGGGGGTGAACAAACATGTGGACAAAGGAGACCCGATAGATGTTGTTTACCTTGACTTCCAGAAAGCTTTTGATAAAGTTCCTCATCAAAGGCTCCTTAGAAAGCTTGAGAGTCATGGAGTAAAAGGACAGGTCCTCTTGTGGATCAAAAACTGGCTGAGTAATAGGAAGCAGAGAGTGAGTATAAATGGGCAGTCTTCGCAGTGGAGGACGGTAAGCAGTGGGGTGCCGCAGGGCTCGGTACTGGGTCCCATCCTCTTTAACTTGTTCATAAATGATTTAGAGTTGGGAGTGAGCAGTGAAGTGGCCAAATTTGCGAATGACACTAAATTGTTCAGGGTGGTGAGAACCAGAGAGGATTGTGAGGAACTCCAAAGGGATCTGTTGAGGCTGGGTGAGTGGGCGTCAACGTGGCAGATGCGGTTCAATGTGGCCAAGTGCAAAGTAATGCACATTGGGGCCAAGAATCCCAGCTACAAATACAAGTTGATGGGGTGTGAACTGGCAGAGACAGACCAAGAGAGAGATCTTGGGGTCATGGTAGATAATTCACTGAAAATGTCAAGACAGTGTGCGTTTGCAATAAAAAAGGCCAACGCCATGCTGGGAATTATTAGGAAGGGAATTGAAAACAAATCAGCCAGTATCATAATGCCCCTGTATAAATCGATGGTGCGGTCTCATTTGGAGTACTGTGTGCAGTTCTGGTCGCCGCACCTCAAAAAGGATATTATAGCATTGGAGAAAGTTCAGAAAAGGGCAACTAAAATGATTAAAGGGCTGGAACACCTTCCCTATGAAGAAAGGTTGAAACGCTTAGGGCTCTTTAGCTTGGAGAAACGTCGACTGAGGGGTGACATGATAGAAGTTTACAAGATAATGCATGGGATGGAGAAAGTAGAGAAAGAAGTACTTTTCTCCCTTTCTCACAATACAAGAACTCGTGGGCATTCGATGAAATTGCTGAGCAGACAGGTTAAAACGGATAAAAGGAAGTACTTCTTCACCCAAAGGGTGATTAACATGTGGAATTCACTGCCACAGGAGGTGGTGGAGTCCACAAGCATAGCCACCTTCAAGAAGGGGTTAGATAAAAATATGGAGCAGAGGTCCATCAGTGGCTATTAGCCACAGTGTGTGTGTGTGTGTGTGTGTGTATATATATATATATATATATATATATATATATATATATATATATATATATATATATATATATATATATATATTTGGCCGCTGTGTGACACAGAATGTTGGACTGGATGGGCCATTGGCCTGATCTAACATGGCTTCTCTTATGTTCTTATATGAAACCTCACAATGGGCAGCATGGAAGCTGACATGAGCAGAGGAGGGAAATCATTTGCTTCCTGGAATCAGGAAGAGTGGATCATGTCTTCCTGATGCCAGGAAGCGAATGATTTCCCTGAGTAGATCATCTTTTCCTGATGTTACTTTGCAAAATGCTACTGGGTTCTCTCTATACATGTTCAAGTTTGACTGCATGCATCATACACATACATTGTTGTTTCTGCGTGCTTCATATGGTAGATTAGGGTTTTTTTGCCACCGCCACACCGCTTTTTCACCATGCTTACATTGAATGAGCAAGGGCCCATCCCCTCACAGACACACACACAAAAAAAACAGTCAGAAATGCCAATAACAGTCTGCACCCCAATGATGTATTTTGCCCAAGGTCTTGCTCCAAACGTCATCTTTATCTGGATTGATGGGGTCAAGGAGCGGCCCTTCTCAGCTGCAATGCCCTTGTTATGAAATAAATGTGCTCTCTAGAGAGGCCTGTGTCAGGCAAGCTCTTATTTTAGCTTTTAGAGAAACCATAAAGACTTTATTTTTTTCAGCAAGTATTGAAGGGACAGGGAGGAGAATAGACTGTAAGCCTGGCTGAAAGAAGGATCCAGTTTTGGTTTTATTAGGATGTCATTCTCAGCAATCTGTTTTAGGAGGCATTATTTTGGTTTATTTATTGCTATGTTTATGTGATTTGCTGTAAGAGCCCTGATGGCTCTTCAGAAATAGATGGGGTGACATAAAATTCAAAATAAATAACTACACAGCAATGACTACTTCACTTGTGCTCTTTTCAAGCTCAGCCACTCAAAATAAGGATGCATCTTTGAAAATGATCACTAAAATTGTATCCGGCTCTCAAAAACACATGTTCATTAATGACAAGAACAAGGCTGCTTGCACGCTCCCTTCTGAAGGCTGCTTAAGTCTATTATGGCAGTGGCTCCCAACATTTTTGGCACCAGGGACAGGTTTTGTGGAAGAAATTTTTTCCATGGACCGGTGTGTGTGTGTGTGGGGGGGTGCTGGAATTTCTGCTACTCCCCACCCATGCCCCATTCCTGCCCCCCATGGGGGTCTTTAAATGAGGGGTAGGTGAAGGTTGCTGCCATGCTGCCCCTTCCACCCACCAGGGACCTGGGCGGATGAAAGAGGTGGTGCTTCGGAGCAAGGCTGCACTGCCTCTTTCATCTGCTCAGGTCCCGGTCTGGCAAAAGGGGCGGTGCAAAAGGGCAACACCTCTGCTTTGCTTCATGGCCCGGTTGCTAACAAGCCATGGCTGGGGGTTGCGGACTCTCGTGTTATAGGATTACTTTAATGCAACATCCAAAGTTGACACTCTAAAGAAATTGTAATTTATTTTTTATTTACAAACCAAGGTTCTAAACCAGGATAAAACCATGATGACAACAGCCAACACATTGTAGTTGTTAGAGAATCGTTCTAGGATCTGGGAGACCCCAGGTTTGTATCTCCACTTTTTGATGGAAGCTTCCTGGATGACTGTGGGTCAGTGCATGCACAGGAAAGCTTACACTCAGAATTAAACTTTGCTGGTCTTTAAGGTGTCACTGGACACAAACTTTGTTCAATTGCTTCGGACCAATACCTGAATCGACTTCAAAAGGGTTGTTGTGAGAATGCAATGGAGAAAGAGGGAAGGATGTAATGTAAGCCAGTTTAGGTTTCCACTGGAGAGAAAGGCGTGTAAATGAAACAAGCAAACAAACAAACTAAATCAATCATGACCAAACAGCAGTTCATTCTCAAATTATCTTAAAAATAGGCTTGTTACAAACCAGAAGAATATGCATGCAAAAACAAGTCAAACGTGATTCAAAAGGGAATGGTACCAAAGATTCTCCAGTTCAGACCAATTTTGCACTAGACCTTTAATCCTGATTTAGCCCTGTCCCCAAACTAGCATTCTGCACTAAAATCATAGAATCAGATAAACCAACTCTATGACTCTATGATTTTAGTGTAGAATGTCAGCCTGGGGACAGAGATAAACCAGGATTAAAGGTCTACTGCGAAATTGCTCCAGATTTTTTTATTAGTAGCTAACTATTTCTGTGGGGTAGATTCCACACACACACACCCCATGATAGTGAAGATCACTGTCAATGTTTCTTAATTGCTGCTAAAGCAGTAACCACCCAACGACTTCCTCGTTCCTAGATTAAGTCACAGGTGAAACTAATCCCACCCAATTAGGATAATATCACAGCGCTACATAGCCAAATGGCTATGTAAAATCTCTGAGGATAAGTGACAGAGCAATGTGAGTAAGCAGACATTTTCAGAGTCCCAGAAAAGGCACAACCAAATTAAAAAATTAATACAAAACTGCAAAATGCTTTAAAGGGATGGGCACAGTTCAAAGTAAAGCAAAATTACTAATTTCAAAATGCAACATATTGGCAGACAAACTTTGCCAGGAAATTGTTTGCTTTTTCTGTTAGCTAGAATTTCATCTCACAAGGCAACTGTCAGGTCCTGAGGGTCCTAGTTCGGTGGAGGGCGGCGTTGGAGGCTCTAGGATGTGCTTTATTGTCGGTATACAACACCTCAGACCTCGGCTGCATGGAGGTTAATGCTACCTGTAATCCCTTGCAGCTGCCACCTAAGTCTTTCTTTGCTCTCTGTGTACCTCTGGCATCTCTGGCTATAGGCTCTTCCTCCCCAGTGTATGCATGTACCGAACACTAAATTTCTATCCCCACACTCACCTTCTCCCCTCCACCAATCCCCATGATTCTTTAATACTATGACTAACCTGGAAGTTGGCTCTAACAGGGGCTGGGGCTGGTGGAATTCCCACGCCTCTATCTCTATCGACAGCGGTGTCAACAGGTCATTATGGGGTGTCTGAGATTGGGCCAGGACACCAAGTACGGGTTCCATGCTGGAGGAATGTATGGTGGTCAACATTTTGTTGCTGCATGGCCAGCGGTGACAGGCTCACCCACGGTCAGGAGGATGTTGACTGAATCTGTAGTCTGGGGTGAAACCTTGGACTCTGGACAGCAAACCTTCCGAGTGGTAAGACTAGTAATATTAATCCTCTTCTGTAATGACTTCACAGAGATAAAATATTTTCTAATGCCTCTAAGGCCATCAGACTCAGTGCTGTAATCAACAAGTTTTAAAAGTTTTCCTTTATTTGTGGCTAACAGTCTTTCTATTTCCCGTGTCCAGTTCACTCAAACCTCAAACTGAATGGCATCTCTTCTATCTAGTCTATCAAAACACTGTAAATAACTAGTTTGCATTTGGTGAACCTCACATGGGAAGGAGGGGATCAAGCTGAAGAAACTATAATCTCTCTACTAGCTTCTGAAATAAATGACTTCTTTGGCTAAAGAAGAGAATATCTCAAGAACTGCTTACACAGAATGTGCTAGCAAGCCATTTGTTCTTGAACTGAAAATTCACTTAATAGCATGTGAATCTTGCACTATTAGAGACATTTACAGAACTCTGGTAAAATTAATATCAATTGCTACAACCATCTGAACCACCGCATCATTTATCCTAGTCCTCAAGACAATTGTCCCATTTTGCAGAATAATTACATTTACCTTGTTTTTATCTGCTCACTTTTAGGAACATGTAACGTGTTAACTTGCATAGAAAAATGGTCACCTGTTCCTGTAAAAACTTACCCAACCAATACGAACACTTAACAGCTTCAATCCAGCTCCTGCCCCTTCTCCCTGGCTACTGAAGTTCTTAAAAACTCCTGAAGCAGCTTATAATGGACAGAACTTCAGCAGCAAAGGACTTCTCAGAAATTGTTTTCATTGTTTCCTCTTGTACTGGAATTAGGTTCATATGAAAGTGTTAAGGAGGATCTTCTATCTTCTGGGAATCACCTTTCTTGTGGGTTTGAAGGGATTGTTGGGGGAGGGGGGCAGAACTAAGGCCTGAACAGAACTAAGCCCTGAGTTGCATGTGGTTGAATCAATGCACTAATGCAGCCAGTCAACCATAATTTTGCGTCAAGAAATGCTGAACCAGAGATTTTGTGCAAATAATTCTAATCACCACTGGGTTGGATCCAACTACCTATCAGAACAGAAAGAGTAGATTTTTGCCATGACCCCCCACCCTCAACAGCAAGCCCTTCCAACCCCCAAGAAAGGTGATTCCAATGTCCTTGGATCTAATAATTTTTGGGCCAGGAAGTGGGAGTGAGAAAGGGACAAAATTGCCCCCTTTCTCTGTTCTGTTAGCACCAACTCTGATGATGGAAGGGGTGATTTTGCTCATTGCAACAGCCCCTCCCCCCCCCCACACACAGCTATTAATCAACAGGAGTCTGGGGAAAACTAGCTTTTGGGACCAAAGAGAAGTGCATGGGAAAATGTTACATAGTCTCCACTCAAGCATGTACACCACCCTTGATCCAAAAGGCAACAAGGTTAGCATTGCATGTAGTACTCAAGTAAAATGTGCCAGCTTATTTTCATATGGATGCCAACCTCTTAGTAAACAGTTTTCTCTCAGTTTCAGGGAACAAGTTCTCCAACATCAATCAATCCCGGTTTGCCTTGGAGGGGTTCCAATCGAGATTCCATGTATATATACTTTTTAAGCTTCCTTTCCTTAGATATATTCTGCTGTTCCGTGCTTACTCAATCAATGTTTTAGGCAAAATAAACTTCTCAGCATTTCAAGACAACATCTATTCCCTGGCAACAATGAATGGAAATTAATTTCCATCAGTATTTTTACTTCAACTGAAGATAAACTCAGTTCTTTTTCAAAAGCTTTCTGATGAATCCAGCTGTTTAAAATAGTCTGGCTTGCTCTTTACAGATGTAATTAAGAATATGTCAAAGTCATATCAACAATACAATATCCTAGTGTCACTTATACAATATGATTAGTTTAAAAGGGCATGTGGGCTAAAAAATGGTCTCAGAATGGCTCCCCCTCTCCTTTCCCCCTTCAGCCTCCTGTCTCTCTCCCCGAAAGTTTACAGATCTTTAGGAATGAGCAGGATGTGGCATGAGGAGGTAGCAGCGAGGAGACTGAAACACAGTAAATGTTTAGAAATAGCCTAATATGATCCAGAGTGAAAACACAGAAACACACAGCTTAAAGGTACCCCAAAATCTTGCACAATGCAGGAGATTTACAGATACCATGTTAAAAAGTTAACCAAGAACAAGAAAAAAGAAAGCAGTAGCTTTTCTTTTAAAGATCAGCTAGATTTGAGTCTAGTAGCATCTCAAAGACCAACAAAATTTTTATGGCATGAAATTTTCAGAGCCCAAGCTCCCCTGGTCACATTACTAATCAGTGGGGGGAGGGGGGTTGGTAACAGGAACTCCTTTGCATATTAGGCGTGAACGGATCTACATGTTTTTTGGGGGGGAATTAAAAAATGACGCCCCCTTATGGGCTATTCTATCTTATGGTCCCACAGAATACAATGGACTCCATACCCAATTTGGTGCCCCCCCTTAGTCGGAGCCCAGGGCAAGCACCCCCCCTCTGCCTCCCCTAGATCTGGCCCTGATATTAGGCCACATCCCTCTGATGTAGCCAATCCTCCTGGAGCTTACAGTAGGCCCTGTACTAAGAGCCCTGTAAGTTCTTGGAGGATTGGCTACATCAGGGGTGTGTGGCCAAATATGCAAAGAAGTTCCTGCTACAAAAAAAAAGGCCCTGCTGATCAGAATCCCATTTTGACAAGAATGATTTTCTTAAGTGATCTTCACAGTCAGTGGACAAGAAGCACTGTCAGAACTCTGTTGCAAAGAGGGTGTCTTGACGACACTGTATTTATTGATGTTATTTATAGTCTGCCTTTCTCACTGGGACTCAAGGCAGAATCACCCAGAATAAGTCACTGCTATCAACAGCATAGAACATCCAATTGACAGTGCAATTGGATTTGACTTATAGAAATGTGGATGCAACCAGAGGTAAGGAAAATTGTAAGTATTAACACAACACATTAAACGAATACAAAAATTCCATAGCTGGAACTACCTGCAGCAAAAGATAGTGCTAATTATTCACTGTAGTATTGTCTACAGTTCCTAACTCTTTACCCAAGGCTTCGTTTTAAACCACTTGTGTTACAGTGCAACCCTATTTCTTGTGCAAAGGTCCCTCTTGAATAATTCAGTTTTCCATAGTCTGAGGAAAGCCAGTTAGTGATCCAAGGGCTCCAGTCAATTGGGTGAGTCACCTGAAGGGCATTTCCAACCTACTGCAGAACAGTACTACAGATATCAATCAGATTCTATCACTGCATTGGAATAGGGGATCACAGTGGAGGCTCAGGCACCCCATTCTTAGCTTTAAGCTTGAGTACACACTAGACAAGAAACTTAGGGTACAATCCCTTTCACAAAATGATTTTTCCCAAGCGTGCAAGCATACATGCCAGGAAATGTGAGACTCCCACAGTTTAATTCAGACTTTTCTTTCTGTCTGAATCTGAGCAAGAATGACATACAAGGCCGGGGGTTGGGGTCCAGATGTGGCAACACATGCGAATGCATGAAGCTGCCTTATACTCAATCAGGTCCATCAAAGTCAGTATTGTCTCCTCAATCAGTATTGTCTACTCAATCAGGTCCATCAAAGTCAGTATTGTCTACTCGGACCAGCAGCAGTTGTTCAGCGGTTTCCTCCTACCTGATCCTTTTAAGTGGAGATGCCGGGGATTGAACCTGAAACCTTCTGCATGCCAAGCAGATCCCTGAAGATATGCCCAGACACACAAGTGGGTGCGGGGAACAAGATTATAGTTGAGCCCTACAAGAATAATGTACCTTCTTTCCTCCCACAATCTCAGGGTTCTTAATTTTTTAAATTTACACTATTTATCGTCTACTGTTCTCGTGGGGACTTGAGGTGAATTATACAGAGCGAGTCAGTACAATCAATAAAAAGGGACCTTCGATAACCATTGCATTAGAACTTCAGAAGTCTGGAACCAACCAGAAAAACTGAAGCACAGCATAAGCACATGGCACATGAAGCAGTTCAGAAATTACATACTAGGGCCCTACTTACCATGAGCGATATGTAGCAGTACAGACTGCAGTCTCAACCATTTATCCAAACAAGCTTGTGAACCATTTTGTACAGTGCAATTCTATTACATATACGGGAAAGCCCTTTAGAATAGTTCAGTTTTGCAAAGTCTGCTGAAAAGCCAGGCAACTGGGAGCCACCACACAGCATGGGCAGTTGCTGATTTTGCCCATTTTCAGGTTGGCACCCAGAGATGCACCTGCTGCCATGAGCAAAGTGGCCATGGTGGAGCATAAGCAGACAGGCACTCCTGCAAATAAGAGAGGCCAAGACCGTGAAGGGCTTTGGATGTGATAGCATATATTCTGCAACTGAGTGGCAATCCTGGAGGTGAACAGGGAGCTCAGAGCCCTGTTTCTGACTCACATAAAAGAGAAAAAGAAAAAAACACACACACACACACACAAAGATATTGTGTACTTCCATTACAAGTTGTTTGGTTGTCATCAGTAATACAAGCAGGCTTCTGCTAAGCTTTGCTCAGCTCACAGTAGGACACCTCCCTGGAAAAACAGATCAAAGCATCCCTGCAGTTGAGCACAAATATACCTCCTACCAATTCATCCTTGTCTGGTGTACTGCACTCCAGAACAATCTCTCCTCCTTGCAGTCAGAGAAACTAACACAGCACATAAGGTACAGCAGGAGGAGTCTGCAGGAGTCCCTGGTGTGAAGAGATCCAATTAGATCTTTTTTAAAAAAAAATGTGCAGGTTTTTTACCTTCAGCATTTTTCTTTTCTTTTCCCATTGCATGCAGAATGGTTCGGCAGCACAGAAGTGACATCCTCAAGTGCTACCGGTGATTTCATGTCAGAAGCTTAGTGAGATTTATGGGACTTACTTTGCCATGAGAAGAAGAAATCTTTAATACAAGCCAATGGGCAAATATGCAGCCCGGCAGAGAGCTGGCACAGCGCTAGCAGCAACCAATTATTTTCATGCTACAGGCCTGCTATGCTTTTAAAAACAGTAGACGTTGAGTTTAATTGACCACACAAAAGTGCACTACAAAGCTGAGGGTGGTACACTCAGAGGGCATCAGGGATGGGACACTGCCCAGGGGATTGCTAGTTAAAGCAAGGTCAGAGGTGGAACAATTCACAAGGCAAGCAAGTTAATTTGGGATGCTTGCCATGCTAGACCAAACTGTGCTCGAACTGTGTGAACTGTGTTATTTGAAGTCATCAGCCAAGAAATAAGAAAGGGTTCTCCTTGTGTGCAGATCCTAGCAGCACCTGCATGATAAAAATCTTCCCTTCTTAGTTTGGCTTGTGTAAAAGGAGTCTGTTTTTCACTGTCAGCTGAAAAGGCCTTTAATTCCTACCTGCACTGAATTTATCCTTTGTGCTGTTGCTGTGTGTTTTAAGTTGCCTGTAGATAATTTTAATAGAAATACAGTATATAAATGCTGTATACTTTTTTTATACAAGTAAAGCTTACTGCTGTTTTCTTCTACCACATTTTAATACATCCCTTCCTCCAAAGGAGCCTGGAGAAACTCCATTACTTCCTTTTATCATCACAACCCTGTGAGGTTGATAGGCACTGAGAGATGGCAATCAGCCCCAAACCACTGAATGAGGTTTATGGGTCGGTAAGGATCGGAACCCGTGTCTCCCAAGTCCTAGTCCCTAACTCTAACCCACTACATCATACTGGTTTAAATTACTCCCAAAATAAAATCCCACACCATATCTTCTGCATCTCCATGTCGAATAAATCCTTAGAAATTCCCTCTAATTCCTATTATTCCTTTAAAACCTATCACTGTAAAGTTTATTTAAAACATTTTTGGCTGCCCTTCTCCCTTGTGGAACTCAAGGTGGTTTGCAATGCAGATGAAATACATAGAATACATAAAAAAAAATTAATCAAGTTAGGATTGCCAGTAAATTAATCAAATGAAGTCCTAAATAAAACCATCTTCAACTGCCTCCTAAAGATCTAAAGTGAGGCTCTTCCATAATTGTGGGGCTGCCACTAAAAAGGCCCTCTCGTGTGCCTAGGAGACAAACGTCTCTGATTAATGGGACAGTTGGGAAGGCCTCTTCTTGCCATCTTAATTCCCAGGCAAGAACATATGGGAGAAGATGGTCCTTTAGATAGCTCTGTCCTAAGCCATGTAGGGCTTTAAAAGTAAAAACCAACACCTTGAATTAGGTTTGGGTGTGTGGAGCAGTAGTCAACGTAATTGCTGTAGTATTGGGGTCACATGATCCCAACAGCTAGCCCTGATCAGCAGTTTAGCCACAGTGTTCTACACTATCTGCAGCTTCCAAAAACTCTTCAAGGGTAGCCCCAAGGTACAGGACCCTGTAGTAGTCCAGTCTGGATATAACAAAAGCATCAATCACTGTGGCTTGATCTGAGTGAATCAGAAAGTGACCCAGGTGACACATCAGAAAAAGCACTCCAAGCCACTGCAGCCATCTGGTTTTTAAAGTGACTGTTTTCAAGCACCACTCTCAAGCTAAGAACATGGCTTCTCAAAGGAAGTATAGCCCATTCAAGACAGGAGAGATCTGAAGTCCCTGGCCTGCGTTTCTACTAACCCAGAGAACCTCTATCTTGGCAAGATTAAGTTGAAAGTTATAGTTTGAACATATGCACCTTCTCCCCACAATATGTTCAACATGTCCCTTAAAAAATCTATTCCTGGTATGTTTGATAAACAGCAACACCAACCCAAAACTAAAAGGGGGCAGAACTAGGAGCTGTGGCTCTGCATTCAAGATTTTATATTTTATTGTTCAAGAGGAATGGCAAACTTGCAGTGGTGCCACCAAGTTGTTGTTGTATGGCATTGTATGTAGTATAGCCAGGAGATCCAAAAACTGACTGGCAGCCAAAAGTCTAGCTCTTTTAGGATTATGTGCAAGCTAGACTTGTTTTTAAGGCAAGAGACATCAAGACAGCTGGATCTGCATTCCTACTCAAAAAAAGCCCTGCTCACACCTACCTTGTGAACTTTGTACTGGCTACCAATTCGTTTCCAAGCTCAATTCAAGATGCTGGTGTTTACCTTTAAAGCCCTACCTGGGTTCCCCATTCCTGAAGGACTGGCTCTGCCGATATGAGCCCATGGGGCAACTTTGCTCAGCACAGGAGCACTTAATGGTTATCTCAAACCCCGAGAGGGTGGGTTCTGTTGCTGCCCACTCAGGAGTTATCACTGTAGCTGTTCTAACCCTACAAAACAGCCTTTCAGAAAAAGTTAGGAATCCCTTCATCTATTCTGCCATTTTGTAGGGGCCATCAGCTCAAACGTCTTAGAAGAGTACCTTTGTAATCTCTTGATGGTTTCTCTAGTCTGCTTGGCTCCTATGAAAGCCATTTGTGAGGTTTTGTAGGTAGTTTTTCAGTTTTAATGCTTTGACACTTGACGCTTTGTGTTTCATATGGTTTTAATCTGCTATTTGCCTTGGGCACCAATTCCTTGGTGAGCTTATCAATGTTTTAAGTAATATATTTTAAGAAATATAATTGGGGGGGGGGGGGGTTGAGTTAGATTCTTGAGTTAGAATTCCACCCCTGAGTGCCTCAGAACAGGGGAAATGCAATAATCACACAAATGGTTCTACTACTATGAAAACGAGTACTGCGGCAACATGGCTGAGAAATTGAATGACAAAAAATATTTATCCCACGCTGTGAGATGTCATGCAGCGAAACTGCAGTTCCTAAGAAGTGGAACGTGTATAAAGCCAGCCTAGTGAGGTGAGAGGAGTACATACTATATTTAGACAAACATATAAGTTGCTAGTGAGCAAAGCAGCTTGATCTGCTTAGGAACTGAAATAAGGGGAGGAGTACAAGTTATTTAATTCCTGTAGCACAGTCAATGTGAAGGGCAAAGGAGGAGGCCAAATGTTCTCTATATGTATGGATAAATCTTTGGAAAGGCTCAAAAAAACACAATGTGCCTGCTTCTGGTCGTACACAAGAACTACTTGTAGCTAGGTAAACTTTTTTTTTAAAGGGAGATTATATTCAAATAACCATTTAATTTCAAAACTGGTAGCTTATTCTAACTGAAAGACACATTTTGACATCTAAAGTGTGGGGTTTTCCTCTATGTATCTGTGACTTGCATATTTGTGTTTTTAATTTTTAAATGATCAAGCCACAACAGTTTAATTTTACCCACCACCATTTTTGCTGATCCCTTCTTATGATACTTCATGTTACAGCAGTAAATGATGATCAGGCCCTAGTATCTTGGCTCCTCCGATTATGCACACTAATAATTAAATCTGACCACACTAATCATTAAATTTAAAAAGTTGTAGACAGCCATGTAAGCCCAAGAAAACACAAAAAAAGTAACTGGCAGGACTAGGACTTAAGAACCTGGGAAAATTTCCCCCTCCTTATGTATTTTTGTAACAGCCACCTGATTAAGAGTTCTACAGAACTAAAAAACTTGCACAGTGTTAATGTCATCTTGGTTGGCCGCAATTAAAGGTTCCTTATCTGTGGTAGTGTCATGCATACCTCTGCAATGTATCACAAGGAAGCCAGTTAGGAATATCCAGTAATCAGCACTTATCAAACAGTATGAGAAGGACAGAGCCTTGGTAACCGATGGCAACTTAGAAACAGGCAATGCCAGTAGGCAACGTCATTGCAGTGCCGCATCCTGATGTATACTACATTACAGTAAAAGATTCCTTCAAAGCCACCTTAATTCTCAGTATTAATATTTTATTGGGCTTGCTTTGCGTATTTCAAATGCAGTCTTAAGCAATTTCATGCAAATTCCAACAGGACAATAGTTGAAGTGCAAAAGAGAAAAGAAAAAGAGAATCCAAATTAAGATCCTGCAGATTATGATGCAACTAAAGCTCTGGCAAATTCTGTGGAGTCCCTTACTTCATCAGCGGTTCAACATGCATTTAAATACCAAGGTCAGCATATCAAACATATGAATAAAGCTAAGAGTCCAGTGGCACTCTTCAGACCAACAAAGTTTTATTCAAGGTATGAGCTTTCATATGCAAGCACACTTCCTCAGATAAAATGAAATGGAAGAAAACCATTCAAACTTATAGGCAGGGCAAATTAGCATATAACATGATGACATTTTGAGACAAAACAGGAACAAGCCAAGTGTACAGCATCAACAGCTATGGATCCAATTAAGTGGGAACAATGTTGAAGCGATAAATATGTCAAAATAGGAGAAAATCTTTAAGAGAATCTTTTCTAATTGTGGGGAAGTTAACTGAGATTCCTTTACAACACGCCATTTGTTGCCTCTCAAGCATGAAGGTAACAAACAGCATTTTTTTTTCTTAATTGGGGTACAGTATATTTTAAGTTTTATTGCATTACATCACTATATGTCATTCTAAATACACCAATATACTGAACATCAACAATACGTCCTTTAATAATTCCTCTGCTATACGCACTATTAATATGCATCAGATTGGTTTTATTTATCCTGCATAAAAGACACATCAATACATTTCATTCATTAAAAAAGTAACAGAAGAAACAGGAGGATTAAAACACAGCTATGAAGGCTGAAGAGTTTTCTTACATTGGCATTCCAGCACATGCAGCTTGGGGTCAACTTATACATTAACAGCTGCTATATGAAAGCTGCTTTGAATCTCTAGCTGGGACAGCTTTCCATTAACTATTTTTGACTGCTTTAAACCATTCGGATTAAACGGTTAACAGTGCTGATCCAGCACCCTTAACCTCCCTGCCAGAAATCATACTTCATGTTGGAAGACTAAGCCATGCCTAAAGTAACACTTTCAAATATAATAAGAGTCTCTTCCAGATGGTGGTGGGAAGTGCCATCAAGTTGCAGCTGACCTGTGGTGACCCTGTAAGGTTTCTAAGGCAAGAGACATTCCGAGGTGGTTTGCTATTGCCTATTCGTTCCTTGGAAATCTCCCATCCAAATACTTTGTTGTTCAGTCGCACAGTCTATTCCGACTCTTTGCGACCCCATGGACAAAGTCACGCCATACTAGCCTGGGCCAATCCTTAGCTTCTCAGATTGGACTAGCCTGGACCATTAGGGTCTGTTCCAGATTTCTCCCTAAATTTTCGTTTGAAATTTTTTGTCTCTCTTGAATGGCCACAATAATTGTTCTATTTGCAGATAATGGGTTGAATACAATGGCTGTGACACTGGCAGCAGCTCTTCTTTCTTTGGCAACAAGAGTTTTTGCACCAGTGAAACTATTCACAGCACAATTAAGCTCTGGCGGCTAAAATGACCAAACTGAGGCTATCATACTTTGGTCACACTATGAGAAGAGTCACTGGAAAATACAATAATGCTAGGAAAAGTTGAAGGCAGTACGAAAAGAGGAAGACTCAACATGAGATGGATTGATTCAATCAAAGGAAGCCACAGCTCTCAGTTTGCAAGACCTGAGAATGGGTGTTAACAATAGGATGTTCTAGAGGATATTAATTCATAGCAGGGATGGGCATGAAACAAACCATAAATTGCAATTTGTGTAACAGGGCCAATTTGTGGTTTATTCTGAACTGATTCAGTGATCACACTATGCCCAAACTGAAAAACAAACCACCGTTTTTCCTTGGTGGTTCGTTTTCCCAGACAGCCTGGTGCGGATTCAATCAACTCCTAGGCAGTACTGGGGGTGGACTTCGGGGAGCCCTAGAAACACCTATAGTAACTGTCCATAGTTTAACCGGCAGCTCTGGGAGCCAATCAAACAGCTCCCATTCTGCTCTACAGGAGCAGACACCCAGACTCTGCTGCTTCCACTTTGCAGCACAAAGAGTTAGCTGTTGTGAGAGTTGAAGCTGAGCTTTCCTGGGAGCACCTGCTTTGGGTGAGCTATAACTCAGACATTCCAAATCCAATCTTCGCCAAACTTGGAGGGTAGGTGGTGGAGAGCCTGCTGAAGACTCCCAGTGAGTTTTACACTTCCTGAACCAAATGAGCCAACAAACCATGAACTGGTTCAGGCAACCATATGAACCAATGAAATGAACCACCAGTTCACGCAATCAAATGAACTATGAACCAACATGAACCACCATTTTCCTGTTCCATGCCCATCTCTAATTCATAGCATCAAGTGGGTAGTCATGTTGGTCTGAAGCAGCAGAACAAAGTTTGGTCCAGCGACACCTTTAAGATCAACAAAGTTTTATTCAAGGTATACCTTAAAGAAGCTGCTGGACTCACACTTTGTTCCATTAATTCATAGCATTACCATGAGTCAGAAGTGAGTTGACATCACTTAAGACACACACACATACGGGAAACAAAGCTGTAGGAAAAAACTCACAGCATTGGAGATGGTTCTGAAGATTGTTATCCAGTCTTCCTGGATAACACTACATTCCTTTTAGCATGGTTTCAGACTGATCTACAGCATGGAAACAATTCTGGTGGCTTTAGCTGATGATCTCTGTTTAAATGTGGCAAGGGTCATACTTCTTTGTTCCTTTAGCAGGATGTATTAGCAGCTTTTGATACTGTAGATCTTGTTGAGGCATTCTGAGAAGAAGTAGAGATTAAGGGTTGTGCCTCGGATTTGGTTATATAATTCCTTATGGGCAGGATTCAGAGCACTGCAGACGGAAGCCAGCTGTATGATGTGTGATGTGTACTCAAATGACTCAGAGTGAATGAGGGGAAACTGAATCCTGAGAAGATGGAGGTAATGCTGGTTGGGAAGGCTGAAATCCTGAAGAACATTGTGCTTCCCATTTTAATATTGTCCAGCTGATCCCTGGTGCTCATTGACTCAGTTAAGAGCCTGGAGTTATACAGGATCCATTACTACTGATGGAGAACCAGTTAATGCTTCATTTAGTCCAGAAGATGACCCCCTATCTTGACTCTGGCCACCTGGATCTGTGTTACATTTACCTCAAGGCTAGATTACTGTAATGCAGTCTACAGAAGTCTGCCCTTGAAGTCAATTTGAAGGCTTCAGTTGGTACAGAATGGTGCTGCCCAGTTGCTATTGGGTGCTTAGGATGAACCTACATGACATAGCCATCCTGTAGTTACATCACGGGTTACCCATCAGTTACCAGGTGGAATTAAAGGTATTGGTAATCACCTACAAATGTATTTGGATCCATACACCCACAGGGCCGCCCCTCTACAGATGGAAACCAGCTGTATGATGCTCCATCATGACAGCTTCACTCATCTGAGCAAAGCCTTCTGAAGGTGGCACTCTGAAAATTAGTAAAATCAGCAACTGCCCATTCATGTGCATTTATCAGTGATGACTCCCATCTTTCAGAACAGCATGTCTGAGGACAGGAAGGCTCCTACAGATGTCTATAACTCCACGGAATGTGCAAAACAGAAAAATTCAGGAAGGCATTTTTATAAAGGGATTAAAACTGTAGTCGAAAGGAATAGTCCAAGAGGACACCTTATAATGGAACAGGATTGTAGTCTACTGTAATGATAATTGCAGGTATCATCATTTTTCGCTGTACTGCCCTATACTTGCCATTCCACTTTCTGTACTGGTTATAACATACCTTGTCTTGGGAACTTTGTTACTCACACTGTTTTCTAATTCTGTGGTCCTAGTCCTACTGCATTGCTAACTGGTTGCTCTAGTCTCAGTAAGAAAGGTATAAAGCCTTATAAAGTATAAAGCCAAAATCAACAATATTGCTTGTTAAAGATAATAGAAAAAATAAGCTACAATCTCTCAATTTAACCTACCTCTCCAAGGGCAAAAAAGAAAGCCTCCTTGAGCTCTGGAGGAAGGGCATGATCAAAAACAAATAAGTAAAGCTTACTTCATTGGAAAAAAAACCAATCTTACTGAGTCAGAGAAATAGTCCATGGTGTCCAGCTCATATCTGAGATGCAGACCAGATGTTGAAGATATTTAAAAACAGAATGCGCAGCTTACTAGTTATTCCATTTTCTGTTCTCTTAACTGACAAATTTCATGTCCTCTGGATACATAAAAAAGCATACTTTTGATAGGACTAGGCAGCCCTGTGTCTAAACATGACATGAAATAATGAAAAGCATGACATGATGTCATCAAGGCATGCATTTCATTTTCATATATAACAGGGACGGGAAGGGAACTAGTCACAGGGCCTCTGTATCACAAGAAGTTATGTGAGATGGATAATTTTTTCCCCGCTATAGCACACACTTCTAAAACTGCACTGTTAAATAACTTAATTAACGTCACAGTGAGCGGAAACACCAACAGGGCATCTGGGCAGTTTCAAAGTTGTAATTAATTTCTGTTCCAAGTCTCTGTTCCTAGGGAGCATGTATATCACACTCAACCAAGTGTACTTTGATCACACCCAATCAAATATTTTTAAGGCCGAGTCGAAACTTTGTACTGCCCCCAATTTTATATTTTATCACCAAGGGGCAGAAAAGGAGCCTCTTTACAAAACTATATTTTGTAGAGGGGCTCCTTTACAGTAAGTAGCTTTTTGGAAGAGCTGTGAGAAGGGGTGAAGCACTTATTGGAGATTACGATGGCAATGTCCATGGTTGCTCGGAGCCCTTGCCCTGTGTTTAACTAAAAGTTGCAAGTAGCAGCCTTGGCCTCACTCTGTTTCAGCTTCCAGATTCAAAGGGGTCACCAATTCCATCCTTCTGCTAAAGACCTGATTCCCCCCTCGTGCTGATCCTGGGAGTACTGTTTCCCACAGGATCTGGGGATATTTGAGGGTGCAGAAGGTAGTGGATCCAGGGAAATCCCATGTGGTAGTCTGATCTCTGGAAATTTCCAGTGACTGCAAGCATGGGTGAGGACAATCTTCCTGCTGTCATTCTGGCATCTTTGGATTTAAAATGGAAGTGAAAAACAGTACCCAGCAACAGCAGAGAGCACAACTGCTATCATCAGGACGTGGAAAGGAAGATAAATAGGTGAGGAAAGAGTATTTATGAAAATCTTTCCTACTCTCTCTCAGAAGGCCCTAATCAAGAGAGAAAAGTTCAGATGAAAGCATTTAGCATGACCTTAAGTATTCCTGCTCAGCAATGTTTGGCTATCAAGAAACTTGCTTTATAAAAATAATGTGGCATACTTATTTGGTTTTGTTTATTATATTTAAGTGAAATAAACATGCTACTTCCAGCCCCAATCACCTGACACTAGAAAATTTCTCCAGGAAGCTCACATTACTAGCAATGCCGAATTCTATCTCTATTGTAGTCACATAGGTTAAATGCTACCTAACTATAAACCACCATCAGCAATCTAAATCAACCATCACAAAGCAAGACAAAATTAAAATGCAGCAATGCCATTAACCATACCTGTTACTGCACAAAGCAAAGTAATTTTTCAGTCCAATATTAATTGTGGAAAAAATTATAAGGAAATTTTTTTTAAAAAAATAAACTGGGATTATAAATATATCAGTTGTACTCACCTGTATTACTTCTATTCCCCTTTTCCTGGAAAAAAGCAGAAGAAAAATAAAATTATTAACAATAATAATATAAAACGTTATATGTTGACATTAAAGAAGTTACTAAGGATGGATGACATTAAAGAAGTTACTAGAGACCAGGCTGGGAAAAGATACTTCACATCACTAAAAGCTGGCACAAAATTCTTGGTTCCATTTTATGTATAAACCCTAGTGCATAATTTCAATTGGCAGGCATTAAAGTCAGCGTTTCAGAAGTGTGGGATTTTCTCTACACTGAACCTGGAATCAAAACATTCAGAAATAGAAAATACTAAAGCTATTTTAGACCTCCAAAATTCTTGATCTGAAGGCTATATTTCTGTTATGTAAATGATTGCAGTATAGAAATTTTGGCCTGGCTAGATCTTAGAAGCTAAATAGCCCTTATTAGTACTTGGATGGGAGACCATCGAGTCGTCCAGGGTTGCTATGCAGAGGCAGGCAATGACAAACCACCTCTGTATGTCTCATGCACTGAAAACCCTACAGGATTGCCATAAGTCAACTGCAACTTGCCAACACCACATTCCAAACTTCCCTTCCAGATTTCAAAGTGGAAGAAATCACTACATGATACCAAGCAAACACAACCAAATACGTGCTGGAAAGTGGAAAACAACTCCCTATTATCAAGAAATACTTCAGCTGCAGAATCGTCCAATGGTCAAAGCCAAATCAACCCAAGGATTTACCCTCCTCTACCAAAGGAAGCGTGTGCTGAATGCTTCCCAAAAATGGGGCTGACAAAGAAAAGTAAACTACAGAAGAGTAGCTGAGTTCCAAGCCTACTAATCCATATTCGGGAGTAAGTCTCCATAAACTCAATGGGACTTGCTTCTGGATATTATTGAATAAGATAGCATCCAATTTCCGAGCGATTTCTCCACAGCCTGAAGGACCAAAGAGAACATTATGCAACATCCAGTTGTAGCTGCTTGCTGAAGGCTGCAGTTTTTCTAAACAGAAGCATTTCCATACAAAAGCATTTCAAGCATCTGAAGCAATTTGAATATTGTAATAAGCAAAGTGGCAGCAGCGATAAGGCAAAAAGATGGAACTTGTAGCCCATCCCCAAAGATCCATATTTTCCTCCCTATACTGCAATTTTCTTCCTATACTGTAGTTTTTAATTATGCTTTCCAAAGAATCACAGAGAGCCATGAGCTGGTGGCAAAACATCAGGGTTTCGCTGAAAGCCCTTTGGAATGCCAATTTCTTTAAAAAGGCCTTCACAGAATTAATACTCTATGAGGATCAACTGAGAAAAGATGATCAAAGATCAAATGCAAAAGGTATACTCATATTTGACTACTGACATTATCTAACTCATAGTTTTACAAAATTTGTGTGTGAAGCTTGGGGGAAAAAGTGAGAAGAGAGTTGGGAAACTTTAATTTGTAGAACCTTAAGAATTAATTCCAATTTATTCTTCCTCCAAACTCAGATCTGTGTCATTGAACACAGGAATAGAAAAAAAGAGAACAAAGTCAGTCAACTTGTATTACCTTTGCAAAAACTCTGTTTTTGAAAGTAGATCACTTACAGTCCTTTAGTGAAAAAGTAACTCTGCCCACCTCACTGACAATAGGTTTCTTTCTCCTCCACTTACCAATTCTGTCTCCTCTCTTTCAATTCTGCAGCAAAACCACAGTTAACATGACATTTGCACTAGCATCTTCGTTATAGTTTATAAACTTCTAATAATGGAGGAAGGGTACTGAATGGAGGGTGGGCCACACAAGGATAAACAGGGCACTCAGTAAGACATGGTAGAGTTCTGTGTACTGAATTCCCAAGCATGGGCCTATTTGTTTTTTCAGTACCAGATGTCCAGGACCCAATTTTGATAAAGACCATGGCAAATGTAGGATCTGAAGAAGCCCCCTGCCCCTGGAACAACTATTTGCCCCATTAAGCAAACAAGGTGTTGGGGGTGGGGGGAGAAGGGTTAGGAACACACTGAGTTCCTGATCCAAATTATGGCCCTGTGTCTTTTACAAAATTATTTATTCATTTATCTACTTCCATTTATAGCTCACCTTTCTGCCCAACAGAGACCTAAAATGGATTACAGCATTCTCCCCTTCTCCATTTTATGCTCATAACAACACTGTCAGGTAGGATAAGCTGCCAGTCTTGTTACTGACCCAGCACTCTTCATTTGGAAAGTGGGGATTCACAGCTGGGTTTCTCATATCTTAGTTCAATAACTCTAACCACTGTATCACACTGGCCTTCTAATGCTTAAGAGTTCAACATACAGAGCTCACAATATCTGATCTGCTTTTGGTTCAAACAATGGCCAGATTGAGCAGCACAGCAGATACACTGTGCCAAGAATCAAAGATGTCTTTTTAGTATGTGCAAAAAGCACTGTATAGTAGCAGAAGACTTATGGCACCCTAAAGGGTTTTCAAGATCAGTGAGTCCATAAAGGTGGTTTGCCATTGCCTTCCTGTACAAAGTCTTCCTTAGTAGTCTCCTATCCAAATACTGACTCTGCTTAGCTTCTAAGATGCAATGAACTCAGGCTATATTATACCATTCCACATCTTAATGAAGCATAGTTGATTGATTCTGGAGTTCAGCTACAATGTTCACTGTACAATATTCAGAGGGAATATTTCAACCAAAATCCATACAACGAATTATAAAAACAATAAGAGTAAACAAAACTTATTAAGTTTTAGATCAGTAATCTTTAAAACCTACAAGAAACAAAATCCCACCCTGCTTGCTAAGGATCTCAGTGATGCTGGAAAGGCATCCTTGAAAAGAGCCTTCTAAACCTTGGGTACTGCAGAGAATACCCTGCTTGGTACAATCCAAGAACTAGGTCACCCTACGAAGTGGGGATCTCACACATCTGCCAGCTTTCCATCAGTTTTAAAGTGCAGCACTACACTGCAATAGAACATGGATTCAAAGTCTCCAAAAAAGGGCAGAGTCTATTGTATCTGGTAAAGAATCTGGCCACAGCTGCCATCAAGATGAACTTCCAGGGTCATATACAGATGTGAACACTGCCTTATACTGAATCAGACCTTTGCTCCATCAAAGCCAGTATTGTCTACTTTGACTGGAAGCTCTCCAAGGTCTCAGGCAGAGGTCTTTCACATCATCTACTGCCAGAACTTTTAACTACAGATACCAGGGACCAGGGCTTTTTTTGTAGCAGGAACTCCTTTGCATATTAGGCCACACCCCTCTCATGCAGCCAATCCTCCAAGAGCTTTCAAGGCTATTACAGGGTCTACTGTAAGCTCTTGGAGGATTGGCTACATCAGGGCCGTGTGGCCTAATATGTAAAAGATTCCTGCTACAAAAAAAAAAAAGCCCTGCCAGGGATTGAACCTGGAACTTTTTGCATGCCAAACAGAGGCTCTACTACTGAGTCACAGCCACTTGACCATCAGAATAAATGTGACTCATCTACAAATGTCAAACTTAGACCTAATAAGGTGGGAGTAAGCTGCATCGTCATCATATTGATGACAGACACCATGCAACCGTGTGATCTTCTCCAGATCCTGGAGTACAGTGTCCTCTTCCTAGTTCATTTCACAGTGTACAGTGAATTACATATAGAAACATGCTACTAGTGCACTTTCCCTAACAGCAACCTATTATAGTCCTTGAGGTCAGGAAAGTGCCAGGTAGCAAAGCAGACCTTACACAATTGTGTTATTCTCTAAGCTTTATATCAATTTGTCATATTGATGGAATGGCATAATATTCTTACAAAGTAAAAAAGAGTTAAGATCCAAAGATTCTGTTCCATAGCCTTCTACTAGTGCAAAAGCGATTCTTCTGCCGAAGGGAAGTGTCCCCTTCTAGCAGGGGTGGAATTCTAGCAGAAGCTCCTTTGCATATCAGGCCACACACCCCTGATGTAGCCAATCCTCCAGGAGCTTTGTAAGCTCTTGGAGGATTGGCTACATCAGGGGTGTGTGGCCTAATATGCAAAGGAGTTCCTGCTAGAATTCCACCCCTGCATACTAGCATAAACCAGAGGTGTATCCTCCAAACCATTGTGAAATTTGTTTGGGTGACCTGGCTCCCAAGCTGAGATACCAAAACACTAAGAGGAAAAATAATTAAGTAACTGTAACATAATCGTTTCCACAGAAGAGTGCCATGACAGAATGAAGCTTGCACATGCTCTAATATTTCATTCATTTACACATACAATGTTTAAATAGAAGCAGCAAGATTAGGACAAGTATCCTGTTCCTGGGTGTGGCTTGGGACTTAAGCTATTCACAATTTTCACTTGCTTGTTAGTACTTGTGTGGGCATAATTCAAATTCAGAACACACACACACACAACCACATTCCCAAGGCATTTTCATTTATCTTGAAGAGAGATATCAGGCTCTAACGACACACACCCTAATATAAGTAGTAGATCCCGGTAGGTAACCATGTTGGTCTGAAGTAGAATAGAATAAACTTAGAGTCCAGTGACACCTTTAAGACCAACAAAATTTTATTGAAGGTATACGCATTCATGTATAAGCACACTTCATAACTTCAGAAGCTCATACTTTGAATAAAACTTAGTTGGTCTTAAAGGTGCCACTGGACTCTATTCTATAAGTATTATAGGAATCACCCTAGGCTGATCCTGACAGACTCTGATTTGGCCAGAAATTTCTAAACCACAATCAAGTGCCTTACAGAGGCATAATAATACTTTCCCTCTTGGACTTACAATTCAAAACAGGCAGATTGCATCAGGACCTTGGCAGCATGCAAATACGTGTGCAGCCCTCTTGGAGACCTTGCATGAGCTGTGAGGCCTCGCTGAAACCTCAACAATCTTGGCATTTGGTTTTAAAGTTTTCCAGAACTCCTGGGGGTGGCTAGAATAGAGGTGACAGATTCAGATACCGGAAAGCAATCTGGTCATACTTACAAACCTCATAAAGGAAGGGCTGAGTCATTATTCTGGACACCAGGGATTAACATTACAAGAGTTTTTGGTCACCACCCCAGCTGGCTAGAAATAGTGTTATTTAGAAGGGACTTATCACGCCTAACATTCCAAGAATTGTTCCCCCACATGAACTGCCAGACTTGGGAAACCTAAACCTGAGATATATGGGTCATGGAGACAGAGAGCCTCGGAATGGCTCTCAATATTTTTATGTGGCATTTGAGCAGGCTAAAATTTGTCAATCTAATCCTATATATCCCATAATACCCCATTCTGCCATAAATTACACAAATGTAATTAGCACTTCCAAATGCACCCTAACAGTAGCCACTTGAAACACACACAAATCTTTCATATTTTCAATATAACAATAGGAAAAGTACAAAATTCCTGCTTTTGCTGACATTTAGCAAACAAACACAGAGTGTGTTTGCCCTTGTTACACAACTGCCAATCCAACATTTCAAAGAAAGCAAGATACAAAAAAATGCATCAAATAAGGCCACCATAAATTTAAGAGGTACAATTTTCAGAGGATTTAAAATTTCTTGGTCTAGGATAAATTTTCGCTAGTCTATAGGACAGCAGGAAAATTCTGTATTTGATTGGTGTCTTGCCAGACAGGTTGGCTTTATGATCATCCAAGCTCTCATCGGTAGTTTCTCTTAAGGCAGACAAAAAAGATAAACAAGACATTTGAGCAGAATAAATCTGAAGTTCCTTGGCCAGTAAGGTTCTCATTTCTTTAGCAATGTTAAGCCAAAAGCACTACAATTCTCTTTTGTGTTTATATACAATGAAAAGAGTTACACCCTGCAACTATCTGCACTGGAATTCTGCTATGAAGTTCTTAACAGACCAGCTCCTTCACAGATACAGTACCTGCTATGGTACTGGTTACAATGCTATATGTAGTGGAAAACAGAACAGGAAAACCCAAGATTCAGGCAAACATTACCTAAGTCTAGAGAGGTCAAATGTTACTCATCTCTGCTTAAACTAAGAGTCTCCAATTCTGCTGAAAAGCTACCTTGTTTCCTTGCCTGTAGATGGTGGGCTGACTATTTGTAACACCCCATCCTGTCTATATAAAAGCCCAGGTGTAATGGTGCTTTCCAACTCTCCTGTTGGCCCATGATGCTCATCTCCTCACCCAATGACCTGTCAACTGCCACTCCCATTGGCTGGGTCCACTCCTCTCTTCTGCCACTGCTGGCCCAGCAATATCTTCCCTAGCCAAAAAAAAAAAAAAAACCCAAAACTGTCTCTCCTCAGGTGGTGGTGAGTCTGGCAGGCAATGGCAGCCATCTGGAGGAGGCCTGGGCCACATAAAGAGGCTGCTGTTGTTGCCTGGGCAGCTGCTTTCATGTCCTATTGGCCTGTCCCTCAAGGTCCCCCCCCCCGTGTTCCTTAAGTGGCTGTTGCTGGGCAACCACAGTATTCCAAGCTGGGTTCTGTCAGTAAAAGGTGGAGGAAGGCCCTTTCTAGGCTTATTTTGGCCTTTAAGGAAGCAGCAGCCCCCCTCTGACAGCCAGTGTGACGTAGCAGTTAGTGCTTCAGAGCAGGGTCTCCCAGACCCATAGTTCTTGCTGTGGAAGCTGACTGGATGGATTTTGGACCAGTCATAGACTTTCAGCCTAACCTACCTCACAGGGTTGTTGTGCAGATCAAAAGGGGGAGAGAAGAATGATGTTAAGCTGCCTTGGTCCCCACTGCGGAGAAAGACTGTACTTTTCTTAGGTGAAAGCTGCAGGAATGGGGGATAAGATGGAAAGCTGAAGTCAGAGGGGCAGATAAAGGTAGGCTGATGGTTGAGACGGAAGGTTGCCAACTACAGGTTGGGAAATTCCTGTACATTTGAAGGGGAAGAAGCCTGGAGAAGGTGGGGTTTGAGGAGGGGTAGGACCTCAGACAGGTACAGTGTCATAGACTCCACCCTCCAAACCAGTCATTTCCTCCTAGGGAACCATTGTTGCCAATCTCCAAGTGAGGGCTGGAGATCACTCAGAATTACAACTGCTCTTCAGATGGCAGAGAACAGCTCCCCCGGAGAAAATGATTGTGTCATTATACCCTGCCAAGGTCAGCCTCCTATGACAGCTAGTGTGACACAGCAGTTAGCACCACGGGTGGGAGTACATGAATGCCTTCACTTGGGTGGGTGGGAAGACACAGCAGGGGTGGAGAGGCAGTCACCCAGAGTTTCTTTCTACAGAGCCTGTTGTACTTTTCCTCACCATGGGCCTTATTTCTAGCACTATAATAATTAAGCAATCAGGGGATAGAGAGATACTCCAGGTTCTGAATGGTTCTCTTATGGGAAAACTGTCCATTTAAAATCTGAACATTGGAAATGACACCGTAACAGACCATAGTCCAACACACTGATCAGCTGTAACATGCTTATTGTCCAGTCATGCACAATCATACTCAAACTGCTTCTTGTGAAACCCAAATGCAATCCAAAGGAAGCCCTTCTGTGCTGAATGAGTAACTCACTAGGGCAATTAGACTACTGCTCTGCAAGAAAACATGTTCCGGGGTAGTGACTACCACATACAACATGATAGTGCTTTTCCTAGTTTTCAGTCTATGCTATTCTAATGTAAATATAGTGCCCCCCGGGCTAAATTTTGATTTAACGCAATGGTGAACTTCTAAAATTCAGGCTTCTAGAATTTCAAATTAAGAGCAACCTACAGTATGATACCTGGAAGAACACCACATTTATTGTGATCCAGGCACCACATACACACACACACACTGAATTCAGAATGTCATACGGCACAATTCCTGTGTTTTGGCAAGCATCAGGCCTAAGCAGCTCACATTTCAGAGCTGATTTGCTTCAACAGGACATTTGCCAAAATCTCAAACACTCTTTGTAAATGGAGGAGGAATTAATTTATTCTCCCTAATGTTTTTCTGTATATACACAGACATGCAAACCACCCTAAAGCCTCTCCCATGTTGCAACACAATATTAAAAGAGTACAAGTATCTTGAATATATGGAAATGAACAGACTACTAAAATTTGAAGGTAGAGATCAGAAATGTACAAAAAGA
The DNA here is from genome assembly GCF_032191835.1 of Heteronotia binoei. NCBI lineage: Eukaryota > Metazoa > Chordata > Lepidosauria > Squamata > Gekkonidae > Heteronotia > Heteronotia binoei. Next base: position 37,760,297 of record NC_083243.1, on the reverse strand, counting down.
TGAACCTTTCCAATATCTTGCATGGAACATTTAATTTACCGAAGATATTCCAACCTCAAAACCATTCCAGCTTGCCAAGGGTTGAGCAACACTTTGTTCAACTCTGCTATGCACACTGCCAGCTCATCAAGATCCTGCCTTGTTTAATGGCAACTGTGTACCACACAAGAAATTCAATCAATTCAAAACAGCCCCTTTGTGCTGATCTCCTTCTATGGGATCAGCTCAGTAAATATAAACTCATGCACAATCTCCCTTTCACTGGAACAAGAGGCAATAAACAAAGGCTTGGATCTTAAATAATCCAATCAACATCATGATAGAGAAGACAGCTTCCCTGCCTTTCCCTCTCACTGCAGCCTTCCGTGCCATCCCACCCCCAAAAAATCAGTAAAAGTCTCCCTCTCCTCTTCCACAGATGGAAAAGCCATCCCAATGGAGGAGTTCTGTTATGCTAACAGAACAGTATGTTAAGATCCAAGCCAATGAATGCAGAAAACACTCATTACACCTTCATGTGTATTTTCAAGGATTCTGAACTGATCCCTCCACCACCACCCAGTTCTATACAATTGTCGGCAATTATAAGTGCACACTGAAGGTTACAAATTGCACCCCTTGCTGCCTGGTATGCAGACTCTTTTCTACTCAGAAGTTTGTCTTTTGCATGTTTTCCTTGCAGCTGCTGCTTTGTGTTCACCAAGCTGGAGCCAGGGGAGGCAGCAAAGAAGTTACAAGAATGAGGAGTCCAAGTTACTAGCCTTGGCTGCTCTCTAGCTGTTTGAGAAAGGGCTTCCCAAGGAGTTAGACTTATGAGAGGAAGGACACGGTGGCTGATTTGGGTGTTACTGAAGAAGGTGAGCGTATGGGGAGAAGGTGATGTCTGGCGGAGACCCCTTTTTGAATCTGCCCAAACTACCAAGATGGAAGCTTCCAAGGGACTAAAAAACTTACTTGCCTTGTTAACTGCTCCTTCCCCCTCTGTTAGAAAGAGTTTCTTTCCTCAGTTTTGACTATGTCGTGCTTTGCAAGCATTCTAACATCCAAAGGGCAATGCACAGTCAGAGATCAGTACTCTCTCTTCCCGGAATCTAAAATTCAGGTACAAGGTTGGATGCTGCTTTTGCTCAATATGCTGCCAAAGCAAGACGCAGAACTGAAGACTATTTTTAACTTAATTGCTGCATTTATAAGAACATAAGAAGAGTCTGCTGGATTAGGCCACAGGTTCATCTAGCCCAGCACACTGTTTCTCACAGCAGCCAACCAGCTGCCCTGGAGGGCCAAACTCACAGAACATAAGGGTGGAGGCCCTCCCCTGCTGCTGCCTCCCAGCCAGGGTTCCCTCTAAGGTGCTCTAATGCACAGCTTTTCAGCCACTAGTGCACACGTTTTCACCTTAGTGCACAGCTGCCTGTAATGGCGGAGACCCTGGAGCTTCCCCTCAGCCACCACCACAGCGCTCTGCCTCGTGGGGCTGGGGCGCCTGCGTACTTCTGTCTAATGACGGATAAAGAAATATTGACCCATAGGTCAATTGTGAGGATACTGGCAAAGTTAAGACAGGATTGTTTTTTAAAATGGAACAGAAAGCCCAGTCCACAGATCACATGCATCTTAAGACATATCAGCTGATCTAAAATTAAAAGTGAAACTGATTACATTTGTTCCATCCTAAACAAAACAAATTATAACCTAAACCACTGGAGTAATTTTACTAATATCGCCTTCAAAATTGGACAACAGCAGTGATTAACTGATCATGTCAGATTAAAGAGAACTTTAGTGTGGATGATGCTTTACAGATCTTATTTATTGTACAACACTTTAATCCTGCCTACCTAAGAACTATCATTATCTAAAGCTGTACACAGTCTCATAGAAAGTACTCATAAACAGTTTTTTGAGAAAATATTCCAAATGAGTAGAACCTTGTCCTACAACAGTTCACTCATTCCCAAAGAAGTTTCTTAAGCTATCTTTAAAAAAAAAAAAAAAATTACAATTTTTCTGTACACAATTTTTAAAAAAGTATTTGAACAGCCCCCTCCCCCAGTTTTTTTCTTGGCTTTTGCATCTTTAATTGAAGCTCAGGATCACTCATGATCAGCAAAACCCCTGTGAAATTTGTCAAATTATTTCTATTTCATAGACTGAGACATGAGAATGCGAATTGGTGGTGGCCACCCAGCAAAATAAAGGCCAGGCTAAGATTTTAGCCCAGGTATAAACAGAACAAGCTATTCACCAAGTCAATACTGGCCCTCTTGTCAGGACGTGGCTAACTTTCCCACAGAGTAATAATGAAGAACAAAGGTGGATGATTCATTGTACAACAAACACCACATGCCCATGCACAAGCAGATCAAATGACTTTAGAACAAAGGCCTAAAAGAGATAGGACCGCAAAGATGACGGTGTGTCTCGGTAGAAATGCTCCATTAATTATAAAAAGATACAACTAATTTAATGCAAATCACAATGCACTATAAATATGGCTCAAGAAGAACAGGACATCCTAAATACGAGTCCTAAATTGCCACACACACACACAAAACCCTCTCACTCTGCAACCCACAAATGTCTTTTTTTCCCCATAAGCATGCCCCCTTCTTAGGAATTCAAATCTTCATTTGATCCAAAAAATCCTACAACTCTAGTGAGCACTTTGAACTGGGGTCCAATTTGAAATGTTATTGTTTTATTTTATTTATGTTAGATTTTTATGTTCTTTTATGAAAGAACAAAAAACAAGGAAATGTGTAAAACAAGGCAAACAATTGGTAGAAACAGTGAGTAGAATTTTGTTAAAATTTATAAAGCACAGTGAAACGAAAGCTTTGCGCAAATATTAAATTCAGTAACAAACAGTGCTTAATGGATATTCGGGGTGGTGGGGGGAGGAAAAAGGGCCTGCAAGACAGAACTGTTCCGACAGGCATTCAACATCTGACCCGGGAGAAGACTTCCACCCCACATCTCTAAAGAGCTATGATTACTATCTGATCACCATCAGGAAAAGAATCCACCTATATTAAAAACAGCACCATATAATGTTTTTTAGAATGTTTTAATTGTAATTGTATTTTATTGGTTTTTAAATTGTAAATGTAAATATTTAAATTGATTGTTAGCCGCCCTGAGTCCACTTGCGGAGAGGACGGGATAGAAATGTAAGGTAAATAAAATAAATAAATATGTTAAACATTAATTTATCTTGATTCTTTTTAAGAAAAGAGAAAGCACATAGGTCCCTTATTTTTAAACATTACTGACCTTCATATACACAACAGAAGAACGACCATTGATACTTACCGTGAGGGGCCATTCTCCTCTGAGTACAGGAGGACATCTTGGGTGCTTCTTGTCAGGGAGGCAGGAAATAGAATAATTCTTCTTCCTCTTCCATGACCCTGGAGCACCCAGATCTCCTCAGTTGGGATACTTCGAGAAGCAGTTTCTAGACTATCAACCTTACTCAAAAGAATTAAACAGTAATAACAACAAGTTAAGATGCAACAAGCATAACAGAAAGAACTGTAAAGCAGCAAGAAAAAATGAAATAGATATAGATATGGCAGAACAGACCCTAGTATGAGCGATGCAACGTGGTGGGCAAGATGTCCTCCTGTACTCAGAGGAGAATGACCCCTCACAGTAAGTACCAATGGTCATTCTCCCTCTGAATCAGAGGCCATCTTGGGTTCTCCTATAGCAGTAGATTAATGACTGGGTGGGGCATCGCTCTCTTCTAGGAACACATGTTGTAACACTTTTCTGCCAAATGCTGCTTCTGCTGAACTGTAAGTGTTTAATTTGTAGTGTCGAACAAATGCTGAAATAGAAGACCATGTTTCAGCCCTGCACACTTCGTCTACTGAAGCATATTTGTTAAAGGCCGCATTAGTTGCCGCACTTCTGGCTGAATGTGCTGTAATCCCTCCGAGTTCTTCTAGTTTCATTGCTCTATATACTTCCGTGATGCATTGCTTAACAGCATAGCTGATGGCTGAAGTTGACATCTTCTGGCCTAATCTTGGTTGTGTAACATTGATAAACATGGCATCCATCTTCCGAATTGGTTCAGTCCTGACCAAATATGTCTTCGGACAACATCTAACATCTAAGTTGTGCCACATTCGCTCCCTGGGATGTTTAGGATCTGGGCAGAATGATGGCAAATGCAGTTCCTGAGATTTGTGAAATTTAGATACAACCTTAGGTTGAAAGGTAGGATCTGTACAAAGGACAACCTTGTGAAAAATACAGAGTTCTCTCTTTACAGACAATGCATTAATCTCCGAAATCCTTCTCGCTGATGTGATCACTATCAGGAAAATGGTCTTCAAATGTAGCCATCTTAGAGAAATGTCCTGTATAGGCTCAAAGGGTGGTTTTGTGAGTGCGGACAAAACAGTGTGTAAATGCCACGTTAGAAATCTGTGAGTCTGTGGAGGGCACTTGAGTGTGGCCCCCCTTAAGAATCGCTGTACATGTGCGTGCCTGGAGAAATCTTTTCCCTGTATCAGTCCTGATACAGAAGATAATGCTACTACTTGTCTGCGTAAAGTGGCTGGTTTCAGACCAGATTGTAGTCCATCTTGTAAGAATTCCAAGATGTATTGAATTGATGGGTTTAGTGGATCCTTTGCTTTTCTGCGGCACCACCTATGAAAAGCCTTCCAAGTAGTATTGTAAATCCTGGTGGTGGACTCCTTTCTGGAGGCCAATAATGTGTTAGTAATCTCTGAAGAGTAACCTAACTTCAGGAATGTTGACCATTCAATTTCCACATGGTCAATTGCAGCCATTCTGGGTGCGGATGCCAAATTGGACCCTGTGTCAACATGTCTGGAGAGATCTCCAACCGAAGGGGTTGAGTGGACGATAGTTTTTGGATGGAACAGAACCATGGGCGTCGTGGCCACCACGGAGCTATTATGATAACCACCAGCACTTTCTGGTGCTGCACCTGACGAAGAAATCTTGATAACACCGGAATCGGAGGGAAGGCATACAGTAAGCCCTGAGGCCAAATCACTGTCAGAGCATCACTGCTGCTGCAGCCGAGTAAAAGAATCTGGTATAAAATCTTGGTACTTGAAAATTGTTGTGAGAAGCAAACAAGTCCACGATTGGTTGGCCAAACTGTTTGACTATTTGTTGAAACACCGACGTCTTCAATCTCCATTCTCCTGGTTGTATGGTCATTCGGCTGAGCCAATCTGCTTGGATGTTGGTAATGCCCTTGATGTGTTCTGCCCTGATGGACAGAAGGTGGTGTTCTGCCCAGCTGAATAATTTCTTTGCTTCTTTGGACAGAGCTGAAGATCTCGAGCCCCCCTGATGGTTCAGGTGGGACTTTGCAGCCACATTGTCTGTTCGTACTAGAACATGTCATTTCTGCACTAGATCGCTGAAGAATAATAGGGCTAGACGGATTGCTCGTAACTCTATAACATTGATCGGGAGTTGAGTCTCTGACGGTGACCAGCGACCCTGTGTTGGAATGTTGTCGAGTGTTGATCCCCATCCTGACAGACTGGCATCTGTGAACAATTGTGCCTCTCTGGGAAGGTAGTAAACTCTCCCTTGTCGAAGACTGGAATCCTTGGACCACCACATCAGAGATTTCTTGACCTCTAATGTGACCTTAATCTGTGGATTCTGTTTTTCCATGATCTGGTGTTGATGGGGACGGAGTAAGCTTTGTAAAAGTCTCGGATGTAGTCTGCCCCATTGAACTGCATCTATGTTTGAAATAAGTAGACCCTTCAACTTGGCTAAGGTCAATAATGGGGTGTGGACATTCCGAATGACCAGATGCACGAGCTCTTTGGTTCTCTGGATCTTGTCGTTGGGAAGAAAGAGTAAATTCTTTCGCGTGTCTATGATCATCCCCAGGTGCTCCAACCGTTGTGTTGGCTCTAGAGAACTCTTGGCTAAGTTTATGAGAAAACCATGTTCCTGTAGACACCGGATAGTTGTCTGGACATCGGACAGGGCTTTCCGATTGGACGCTGACCTGATCAAAAGGTCGTCTAGGTACGGATGAACATGAATCCCCTGTTGCCTGAGGTATGCCACCACGTTCACCATCACTTTTGTGAAGACTCTGGGAGCTGTGGCTAGGCCGAAGGGAAGTGCTCTGAATTGGAAATGTCTGTGCCCCATGCAGAATCGAAGGAACCATCGATGTGATAACAGGATCGGGATGTGAAGGTAAGCTTCCGTGAGATCCAATGACGTGAGGAACTCTGGTTGTAGAGCCTCTGTAATTGACTTCAGAGTCTCCATACGAAAATGCCGAAGATGAATTAATCTGTTGAGAAACTTTAGGTCGAGTATTGCTCTCCAATCCCCATTCTTCTTGGGGACAGTGAAGAATATTGAGTACACACCTGCTGCCAAATAGCAACCCTGACCTCCCATGGTGGTCACCCATCCAAGCACTAACTAGGGCAAATCCTGTTTAGCTCTGACAAAATCAGGTTAGCCTGAGACATACAAATCAGAGAAGCAGTCTGTTAAGGTACAGTTATAGTGATTGAAGTAAGCAGTTGTTGTGCAGTCTGTTGTGCAGTCACTAGCCCAAGGACAGTCCCTCTTTCCAAATTTAACTGAGGTTCATGTAGATCCAACACATAAGCAGAGGCAAAGTGCATAGTCTGAGGAAGCAGGGTAGATTATGGAAGCGAGGACTGCCAGCTTTGGAAATGTTTTTAAACTATATCTTAATGGTTTCAAAGTTTCATCAAGCAAACTGCAAGATGTAAACCTTGACAAACCTCTGAGCCATGAGTGCTCACTGTTAAAGAAACTACCCACAGATTCTTGAGCAATTTTGAATAATTCAGTAACAGGAGGAAGTTCAGAAACATGTTCTTGCTTCCCTCCAAGAAGAGTAACTTCAGAAAATAATTCAGCTGTACTTCTCTTTTCCTTCCTTAGGTGATCAGATGTCTATTAGTGCAAAGGCAGATAGAGAGCATGAAAATAAATAAAAACTTAAGGTGAATTTTTTTTTTTAGTATAATGTGGTGTTAAGCAGAAGCAGGTACAGCTTCCAAAGTTTTCCTTCTTCTAAAAAGAAGATACAGCTTTCATTTAATAAAAGGAAAGTCATAGGTATCTAAAAACTATTTATTAAATACTTCCTCATCTGCAGATTCCTCACTACATCAGTCACCAAACCCACACAGGTATTATACACATTCTGAAACACTGTGGCTTAGGAACCTGATACGTTGCTTTATTGTCAATACACTGATAGCTGCCTCTAGTGGCTATATGCTGGCAGCTGCAGGATATACACACATGCATTTTTAAATATATATACATACATAATTAAACAAAATATGGGCATGGAGCAGGGGTCGCTGGGGATGTATGTATGTGGGGGAGGTATTTGTGAATTTCTTGCATTGTGCAGGGGGTTTGGACTAGATGACCTGGAGGTCCCTTCCAACTCTATGATTCTGAGTGACTATGTGTAATTTTTGCTTCTGAACAAGTTGTTCACTTGGTCATTTCTACCTTCTTTGGCTAACTTACAACACTTCAGCATTAACTCACCTCAAAAATATGTGTTGTCACTCATATACCGGAGTTTCAACCTCTCACACCAAGCTAGATTTTAAAAATTTGAAAAAAAAAAAATCTTGCAGATCTGTCCCATGGAAAAATAACTAAATTTTTAATTTAACATTTTAAAAGTGGAGAAACCATTAAAAACAGAACTCTGCTTTAGCAGACACTAAAAGCAATGCATAGGCAGCAGCCTTATCGATTTCTAACTTCAAAAACTTTAAATGCCACCTCAGGCCTTGAGAGCTAAATCTAAATCATCCTACACAGGCATTAGCAAACTCTGGAGCTCCACCCCCCAATGCCTAAGTTCGATAGCAAACCAGCACTGCAACTATGCTAGAATCATGTTTGATGAAGCTGTAGTTCTTTGTGCATCTTTTTAAATAGCTTAAGTGCCCTAGGTCATTGTCAAAAGTACAGGGTTCATTCTCTTTATGAGCCCAGATTGTTGTTAACTTGCAATAACACAATCTTCAGCAAGTTTGCCACCCTGTCAAAGTCAAAGTCTCTCTTGCATCATCTGGACCATCAGATTGGCGCAATTAAAGACACACCACATTCAGTGACCCTGGAACAAACGGAAAAGAAGAGGAGATTGGATTTATACCCCACCCTTTACTACCCAAAGAAGTCTCAGAGCATCTTACCATCTCCTTTCCCTTCCCCTCCCCACAACAGACACACTGTGAGGTAGGTGGAGCTGAGAGAGCACTTTCCAGAACTGCTCTTGAGATAACAGCTCTTTCAGAACCTGAGACTGACCCAAGGTCACTCAGCAGGTGCATGTGGAGGAGTGAGGACTCAAATCCAGTTCTCCCAGATAAGAGTCCATGCACTTAACCACTACACCAAGCTGGTTCACCAATAAGAATGATTGGCAGTATGTCTGGCTGCCTTGGAATTCCCAAGTGGATCTGGTACCTATTCACACAAAGGTGGGCAGGAGGCAATTACACAGTGCAAGAGGAAGCACAGAGTCAAATAACATTCAAAGGTACAATTACATGCCCACTTAAACTAAACAGAACATTTCACATGGTCTGAATATCTAAACTGCATTTAGTGGCTGAGGTAGAATGATCTGTGTTGCCAACCTTCAGGTGGTTACAATAGAGTGAGAGTAGTCACCAAGAGACCAATGAAAATTTTAAAAATGTTATTTAAATTATTATGCAAATTGATCAATACTCTTGTTGAGAAAATTAAAAACACCTTTACTCCAATAAACAAATCTAAATAAATCCACAAAGCTTTATAACATCCAATTCCTTTGCATGCTCCAAATGGAGCAAAGGTGCTTGTAATTTTCTCAACAAGAGTATTGTTCAATTTACATAGGCCGTTTTCGCACTAGCGTTTACTCCGGCGTAGCGCCCCATTTACCTCCGGATCTTTTCCTGGTTTTCCCACTTGTTGCTCCGGCGCTGCAGGGGTTTCACGCCGGAGTATCTAGATCCACCTCCTTCCGGAGTTTTTGAAAACCTCCGGATCCACTCCGCGGAGTTTTCTGTGGGAAATCCATCCACGCCGGATCGACTGCTGTGTGGGCGGCACCCTCTCCCTTTCCGTCCTCCCACCCCATCCACCCCCTTGGCCAATCATCAGCCTTTCGCGGCGCTTCCCCAAAGTGCCGGCACGGCCATTTTCTTTTTTAAACTTCACAGTTTTGCGTAATAGCGATATTTCGAAATTAACAAAGAAAAAAAAAACCCTCCTGGAATAGCCTCAATTGCCACTTCAATTGGTTTCGTTAGAATTTTTTTTTATTATTATTGACTTTAGTTGCGTTATTTCGCTGTAGCGTTATCTCGATAATGCGAAAACGACCATTGTTGGGGGGGGGGGAATCTAGTGCCGGTGCGGGCCAAAGCGTTCATGTGTGTGTGTTTTAAAAAGGGAATGCCTCCCTCAGCTGTGCCACCAGGATTTCTGGACCTGCACAAAATCGCCATGTATAAAATGGGAAGTTGGAGTCCTGCATTCTTCTCCCTGGCTACATTCCGCTCGGTTAGAAAATAGACGGAGCTCGCTCTTCACACGCGCCACAGAAGGGGAAGGAGAGAATGGGGCGGGGGGGGGAAACTCTGGCAGCAGGAATCAGTCAGGTCCCCGTTGCAAGCGCCAGCCGGGGAGGGGAAAGAGAGCGGAGGAAATCCCAGCTTCGCCACCCGGGAGGGAGCGAAGGGAAGAAGCTGCCACACACACACACACACACACAAACCCCTCGATTTCTCTCTCTTCGTTATTGCGATATTTCGCAACTTCAGAATTTGGGGGGGGAATATAGTGCTAGGATTCTCCACTGTGAATGCTTCTGTTAATACATAAAGGGCTGTGGAGGATTCTACAGCTGCAGCCAATCCATAAGCAGCAGCAGCACACGTGATGCGGTTTGTCCACGAAAAGAAGGGGAGGGAACAGCTCGATGTTACGTTAGTACGTTAGTACGTCCTTACGCAACCAGACTTGTGCTTAAAAAAAAAATGATTGACAGGGCATCGAACTCAAGTCGATGCCAGTGGGAAAACGATTTGAGCCGGGGCTTCAGGGAAGGCGACTCCGCAAAGAGTCACTAGTGCGAAAACGAGAAAAATGATCCGGACATAATTGCGCCACGGAATAAGGGGAGCAAACGCTAAGTGCGAAAACGACCATAGTAATTTAAGTCACATTTTTTATTTTTATTAACCTCTAGGTGGTGGCTGGAAATCAGTTCCCCTGGAGCAAATGGCCTCTTTGGAGGGTGGACTTTATGGCATCATACCCCATTGAGGTTTCACCCCTCCCCAAATTCTTCCATCCTCAGACTCCACTCCCAAAATCTCCAGGTATTTCCCAGCTTATAGCTGGCAACCCTAACAACTGATTAACAACATTAAGTACATCTGGCCTAGAATATTGTCAACTGGGTTCCACAATACTGATATGGAGATATCTTCCAAAGGCAGGGTTGTTTCACCTCTGAATACTGAACATGGTACATCAAGCCTTTTGGTGAGGCAGAACTTTCCCCCTCACCAAATCATAGCAATCTAGCTGCAATACTTATGTTGAAACACATGAAGCTTAAAACTGACATAAAACACACCATGCAACACATAACATATACAGTCCTCGGTCTCATTCTAGTCAATTCATCATGACAAGATGAACTGTGAACTGGCCTTTCAATCCCTCATACTTAGAAATCTTTCCTAAGTTCTTCCACTTTTCACCTTTTAAAGGATTTTTGCAAACAGACTCAAATCCATTTATAATGCTAATTTAAAGCCTAAATTGGTTAAGATGCATATTCAATTTAAAAGCTGCTCGAAATTCCACTTGCACCACATTAACACTCACCCATGGTTCAACTACCCTATAACAAACAAAAGCCAGTTTAAATAAGCTTGCTCAGTAATGTGAGGGACTGAACTTTTGTTATTATTAGATGTTCACAGATTTTATGCTCCTGCAAATATCTATTACAACAAGAGCTCTGCTGTTATAACTGAGGATGCAAGTCACACAATTAAATTGGATATTTAAGAACTCGAAGTTTCCTTAACTGGGACTTCCATTCCATAGACAAATTAGTTAGACCTTCTGGATCTCCAAGTTAGTAGTGGTTGACATTTTTCAAAAGCACCAAACATGAGTTGTCAGTCTTGAACCACATTTGACTTGAGAGGTCAAGGTTCCCCACCACAAACACAGCTGTCATTCTGCATTCAAAACAGTAAGATATCCATTGTACCACAAGACCTTCAACTCTCGTTATCTATTTTAATTTTATCTAAATGTCAGAGAGGAACTAATACTTTTTTTCCATTCAAAACACTGCTGCTCAAGAAGATGAGGATTTGTTTTTGTTGCTGTTCTAGTGCTGTAATACTAAACAAAAAAATACTAGGCTTCTATATCCTGTAGAAAATCCAGACAGAAGGAAATCACCCACCACATAAACCTTTGTCACGACTCAATGTTTAAAAATGACCTTTTAAAAATCCCTTATGAAAATAACTGGCCAAAGACATGCTGGAACAGTGACACTGCGCTTCTAAATAAAAGCAAAGACAAGAGTGGCTTGACACTGCTGTCACAAGGAAAATTCTAAAGACTTGTGCTGTGATTCAATTAATGCGTACAATATGACTAACAAGAACCTTCTCAGAAGATGACAGATGAAACTGTGCCAAGGAACACAAGCTAAGAACCATAAAGCAGCAGCCTTGGTAGGCTCACACACTGTTCTCTCTAGTCTGCTTTCCTCACATACAAATTCTCCTCATGGGTATATTGGCACTGTTGTCCAGGTTAGCAACATCATGGATTTTCTTTTAATCTGGGATTTAAGTCGGTTTTTCAAATCCTTCTGTTAAACTCAAGGCCAGCAGGGAATTTGTGCTTGAAAATAAAAGAGCTGGGGTGATGTGTGCATGATGTAGTCAACCACAATCCTTTAAAAATAGCCAGAAGCCTAAGAACTGTGAGTGATCACGCAATCCCATTCAACAAAGCGACCAAAAGAACAGCAACAGACAAAGTTTGGTGTAGCAAGACTGTCAAAGTCATAACTTTTTGCTTGACTCAAGTAAGTAGCTATGGGTATTTTCCAATGTCACTCATTGGAGCATTTATAAAGGGAACAATTTGACTCCTAGACCTTTTCTTGGATATTCCTGCGACGGAACCGGCCCGATTCTGCCTTCAGACCCGGTCCCGTCAACTCCCTATTGAGTCGCCAACTCCTGGAGGGAGCTATTTCTCCTTTGGCCACTTGGGCTCGCTGCCACCACCTGCTCAGTCTAGGGGTTCAGATTGAGAGGAACAGGACTCCCAATCCCCCTCTCCAGCTATGAGGCCAAGCCTCAAGGTCCTCTGCCACCCTGTACTTGGGTATCACAGAGACCACAGCGCTTCTTTGGGGAACCCCTGGAGGATTGGCACCTTATCCAACTGCATGCCTTCCCCCTTCCCCGGGGCCCACTTCATAAAGCAGCGTGGTCTAAGCGGTTGGGGATCTATGTGGTACAGAGTTTGACTGCCAGCATTCAAAACAGAAAAAAAAATGTTTAATAAGAAGAGAAAGAAAATAAAAAAAACAAAAACAGTTACATGTAAAAGTTTAGCACAGCACCTGAATAGCAACCAGAGGACAAATAAAGGTGGATTTAAACGCATCTGCTCATCCCTGGTGTAAACTGGCCCTACCTTGTGAATGACTGCCTTGGGGCCACCCCCACAGGCAGGAGCCCAGGCTACCAACCTTTCTCCTTCAGCGCCAGCTGCGGACTGCCTTTTCCTGCCTAACTCAAATAAAAAGAACAAAAGAACTTCCTGCCCCTCTAGGAGGCTTTCCCCCTAGAGGCGCTGGTTTAACTCTGGAAGGGAGGAGGGGTTGGAGGGAGGCTAGGCCAAAGCCTACTTTAGTAGTTTAATGATCCCTCCCAATGAAGCACCAACATTGACTAAGATGGCATTTCTCCACAATTCCCTAATGCAGTAACAAAGGAGATCATTCCCACAATTAACTTTGCAAACTTTCAGAAAAGAAAAATGCCCAGAGCATACGCAAAGATGGTTGAAAGCGAAACAAAGTCAATGAATTGTTTAGCAATTGCTTTCATTCCTGTGAGCAGAAGAGCATAAAAAGAGATTAAAAAGAAGATGCAGTCAAACCTTCAGTATGCTTCAGAATCCTCAATGGTGATGAAAAATGCCATCAAATCTCAGCCCACTTACAGCAACCTCATAGGACTTTCAAGGCTAGAGAGAAATAGGTGGTTTGCCTCTGTGTAGCGGCCCTGCACTTCCTTGGTGGTCTCCCATCCAAGTACTAACAAGGGCTGACCCTGTTTCACTTCTAAATTCTAAGAGTTGATGAGATTGGGCTGACCTGGACCATCCAGGCTAGCCCTGTACCAGGGCTATCCTGAAACCTTACAAAAGAAAAAAAAATGTTCATGGAAAAGATTCAGCCCGCCCACCCTCTTTGGATAGAGATTTTGACACATCTGATTTTCAAATCCTCCTTATACATACCAACTGGAGAATGACTATTGCTCAATGTCAGAACACTGAGAAGTGGAAATGAAGTTTTGGAGAACAACAACCCAGTCTGAACAAAAAGAACTGGGACAAGTGGTCCAATAGTCTATCTCAGTGTAAATCAATTCCATATGCTGAAGATATCAGAAGAGTTGTGCAAATTGCCTGCTAATTATTCAGGTCACACTGGGGTTTTCTCATTTACGCTTTCTGGCTATTATAGAAAAATATTCCACAATCTCTTACACTAAGCTTTACTACATACTTGTGCGTAGCATATGAACATATAAAGCTGCATTATACTGAATCGAACCCTTGGTCCATCAAAGTCAGTACTGTCTACTCAGACTGGCAGCAGCTCTCCAGGGTCTCAAGCTGAGGTTTCTCATGCCTACTTTTCAGTTGGAGATGCCGGGGATTGAACCTGGGACCTTCTTTCTTCAAATATATTAGAAGTAGGAAACCAGCCAGGGAGGCATTGGGGCCCTTAGATGACCATGGGGTAAAAGGATTACTGAAGGAGGATAGGGAAATGGCTGAGAAGCTAAATGAATTTTTTGCCTCCGTCTTCACTGTGGAAGATGAGAACTTTTTGCCCGCCCCAGAACCACTAATTTTGGAAGGGGTATTGAAAGACCTGAGTCAGATTGAGGTGACAAAAGAGGAGGTCCTACAACTGATAGACAAATTAAAAACTAATAAGTCACCGGGTCCGGATGGCATACATCCGAGAGTTCTGAAAGAACTCAAAGTTGAACTTGTGGATCTTCTAACAAAAATCTGTAATCTTTCATTGAAATCTGCCTCCGTTCCTGAGGACTGGAAGGTAGCAAATGTCACCCCCATCTTTAAAAAAGGTTCCAGAGGAGACCCGGGAAATTACAGGCCAGTCAGTCTGACTTCAATACCGGGAAAGTTGGTAGAAACCATTATCAAGGACAGAATGAGTAGGCACATTGATGAACACGGGTTATTGAGGAAGACTCAGCATGGGTTCTGCAAGGGAAGATCTTGCCTCACTAACCTGTTACATTTCTTTGAGGGGGTGAACAAACATGTGGACAAAGGAGACCCAATAGATGTTGTTTACCTTGACTTCCAGAAAGCTTTTGATAAAGTTCCTCATCAAAGGCTCCTTAGAAGACTTGAGAGTCATGGAGTAAAAGGACAGGTCCTCTTGTGGATCAAAAACTGGCTTAGTAATAGGAAGCAGAGAGTGAGTATAAATGGGCAGTCTTCGCAGTGGAGGACGGTAAGCAGTGGGGTGCCGCAGGGCTCGGTACTGGGTCCCATGCTCTTTAACTCGTTCATAAATGATTTAGAGTTGGGAGTGAGCAGTGAAGTGGCCAAGTTTGCGGATGACACTAAATTGTTCAGGGTGGTGAGAACCAGAGAGGATTGTGAGGAACTCCAAAGGGATCTGTTGAGGCTGGGTGAGTGGGCATCAACGTGGCAGATGCGGTTCAATGTGGCTAAGTGCAAAGTAATGCACATTGGGGCCAAGAATCCCAGCTACAAATACAAGTTGATGGGGTGTGAACTGGCAGAGACTGACCAAGAGAGAGATCTTGGGGTCGTGGTAGATAACTCACTGAAAATGTCAAGACAGTGTGCGTTTGCAATAAAAAAGGCCAACGCCATGCTGGGAATTATTAGGAAGGGAATTGAAAACAAATCAGCCAGTATCATAATGCCCCTGTATAAATCGATGGTGCGGTCTCATTTGGAGTACTTTGTGCAGTTCTGGTCGCCACACCTCAAAAAGGATATTATAGCATTGGAGAAAGTCCAGAGAAGGGCAACTAGAATGATTAAAGGGCTGGAGCACTTTCCCTATGAAGAAAGGTTGAAACGCTTGGGACTCTTTAGCTTGGAGAAACGTCGACTGCGGGGTGACATGATAGAGGTTTACAAGATAATGCATGGGATGGAGAAAGTAGAGAAAGAAGTACTTTTCTCCCTTTCTCACAATACAAGAACTCGTGGGCATTTGATGAAATTGCTGAGCAGACAGGTTAAAACGGATAAAAGGAAGTACTTCTTCACCCAAAGGGTGATTAACATGTGGAATTCACTGCCACAGGAGGTGGTGGCGGCCACAAGTATAGCCACCTTCAAGAAGGGTTTAGATAAAAATATGGAGCACAGGTCCATCAGTGGCTATTAGCCACAGTGTATGTGTGTATATAAAATTTTTTGCCACTGTGTGACACAGAGTATTGGATTTGATGGGCCGTTGGCCTGATCCAACATGGCTTCTCTTATGTTCTGTTTACCAAGCAGATGCTCTACCACTGTCCCTCCCCATAACAAGGAGATTCAGAAATAAGTACATCCTGCTTAATTTGCTTAAAATTTGAAATACTCAACAACATGAACAAAATTATAGTCCGAGAGTATACTCTCCAAAAGAACCACATTTTGTGGCCACAGATATACCCATCTGGGCCCATACCAACTCATGGTTTTATGGACTAAGGATGACCCCTCAGCCAAAACATGGGAAAGTGTCCATGTCAGGGAGGTTGGTAGGGTTACCAAACCTGGTTTGGGAAATTTGTGGAGATCTGGGAGTGAAGACTAGGGAGGGTAAACTGCCATGGTATCTGTCCTCTAAAACAGCAATTTTGTCCAGGGGAACTGATCTCTATACTTGGGAGATAATTTGTGATACTGGGATATCTCCTGAGGGCTGGCAGTGTTAGAAGTCAAGCTTGCTACAGTTTTAAGTGGAAATGATGCAAGTATAGTGAGCTGTTCAACAGCTTCTAGAGACAATATACTAGCTCTACTACTGGATGAGGATGCCTATCATCTGCTTTTAGAGGTGAACCTTGCAAGAATAAAATAGTCACCATCCATGGTCCAATGAGGAAAAACAACAGAACAAACTAAATTTAGGCAGGAGAGCCAGCCCTCACAACTTTCTTTATCCTTACAAGTCCCTTTTTGTCATCTCTGTTTTGCTCCTATCTGTCCTGCCCTCTGTAGGATACCTGGAATTTAAGAGTTAATTGGTAATTGTAGCGGGCTAGTAAAAGTTATTATGCTCCAAAAATGGCAGCTTTGAATCCAATTCCATATTGTTATCACCATATGCAAATAAACTAAGTAATCGTCTTATATCGTTTCAACAATTTTAAAAGCCACTTTTTCAGCTTTACTGGGCTAATGATATGGGGGGGGGGGGGTAACTTCACATCCCTATAAAAAGATGCAATTTTTGTACACATTAAGGAAAATCCAGGGCTTTTTTGTAGCAGGAACTAATTTGCACATGAGGCCACACCCCCTTGATGTAGCCAATCCTCAGGGAGCTTAAAGTAGGCCCTATACTAAGAGCCCTGTAAGCTCTTGGAGGATTGGCTACGCCAGAGGTGTGTGGCGTAATATGCAAAGGAGTTCCTGCTACAAAAAAAGCCCTGATAAAATCTAAATTTAGTCAACATGAAATGGGAGTGATTCCATCTATTCCAGATTATTTAAATCATTTTGACCATCTATAAATGCCTAAGGACATTTAAGTGTTATTTTGAAAGTTCCTGGACAGGATTACTTGCAAACCATAGGTGATTTGGGCAAAGTTTAGAGTTGCAAATATAAAGATGTAGATTCCCACTTTCTAGAGCAGGGGTCCCTTGTGTGGTACCCATGGGTTCAATAGTACCTACCAACACCTTTCCCAGTACCCTCTGTTTCTAGAAAGTGGACTGAATCAATGGGTGGTCACTGGAGATTTGATTGGCTGTGCAGATTTTTAAAAGCATTACTTGGGTATCAGATGCCACCATACACAAGTATCTTTACTGCGTGACCAAAGGGTAAGCTGCGTCAGCCATTTTAGGGCTGGCTCCACCTCCTGCAGCAACTATTTTATGGCAGCCATTTTGTGAATGTGCCCACTATACTATATCAGAGCTCAAAAAAAGGTTGGGGACCCCTATTCTATAGCTTTCTTAATATAGAATTTGAATGCTGGGGGGTGCGGGGCATTGCTGAGTAATGGCGGATGCATTTCAGTGAAGCTCCTAAGCCTTCCCTGCTAAATTTGGGTGCTTCGGCCACATCACAGACTCTGAAACTGGACCCAGAGGGGAAAAGCTTTCAAAACAAAAGCCGAAGCAAAAACCAGAGCCTCTACAGAGACCTCACAATCGGTAAGAGACTTTTTTTCTTCGGGCTCTTCCCCTGCTCAACCTAGTCGCTCTCCTTCTACAGGTCCTAACATGCGTTCAGGAAGAACTCTTCTAATAACTCACTGCTTGATACTGATACCGCCCCAATCTGCAGGAGAGATTTAAACTTACTGAGGGAAGACATACATGTCTATTTTAAAGAATCTGTAGAGGTTTTATTAGCACCAGTCAATAAGCAGGTGGATGAAGTCACAAATGATCTAGAAATAACGGCTAAAACGGCAGGATGTACAGCCGAAATATCACTGTCCCTGCAAGCAGAGCTAAAACAACTAAAGGCCAAATAATCTCTACTTAACACCAGAGTAATATCCATGGAAAATCTCTGGAGGGCTCTAAATTTGAAATTTAGAGGGATTAAGGAAGATGTGGAGGAGAATATGGACACAGCTATGTTCTTATCTAAATGGCTTGCCAGGGTGTTTGCACAGGAAAGCGGCGCAGCTCCTGCCATTACTAAGGCAATGCACTTGGGGCTGTTGGCGATGGCGCGAAATAGAAGGTTGCGAGAAATATTAGCCCAATTCATATATCCCAAGACAAAAGAGAAAATACTGCAGGAGGCCAGGCAGCGAGGGTCTTCCATATTTGATGGGCAGAAAGTGACAGCGCTACTGGATTTGCCCGCTGAGGTGTTAGAGAAAAGGAAAAAACTGATTTTTTTGCCACTAAGCTCTACAATGCGAACATAAGGTTTCAGTGGACCCCTGTCTCCAATATTCTTGTATACAAAGGAGGCATGTTGTTTAAAGCGTCGGACATCGTAACAGGGAAATTACTACTGGACAATCTCAATATAAAGCTGTCGTGGAGTGAAGCAGATTTGCGTGCCTTCTTTCCAGGAATGGAGGACTTGTCCTCTACTGAAGCAACCTAAACTGATGACTTAAAGCATTTATAGGATAGCAAGTGTCTGGATGTAATGCAAAGTGTGTAATAAGAGACTGTAAAGCATATAATGCATTGA
The DNA here is from genome assembly GCF_032191835.1 of Heteronotia binoei. NCBI lineage: Eukaryota > Metazoa > Chordata > Lepidosauria > Squamata > Gekkonidae > Heteronotia > Heteronotia binoei. Next base: position 37,741,514 of record NC_083243.1, on the reverse strand, counting down.
CAATTCAGTTATTTAAAAATTAGCTTAGTATTTTGGTGATATCTTGTTAATGAATTTAAACACTGTCTGTTCTTATGAAATTAAGACCACTGCATAAGGAAGAGGTTTTTTTCTATTTTTACTGATGGGAAAGAGGGTGGGAGATATAGTTTTAAGTGACAGAATTAGTAAACGTTGTATATGCACTAGTCAGTCAAAATACTGTGGTTTATGTTAAGCAAAATTGTGTTTAAAGGGCCTAGGGATTTAAGGATATCAATAATTATCTCTTGATTGCTCACATAATGCAGTACTTACCATATCGACTAGAAGCTTTACCAAACAAAACTTTGTATATGGGAGTATGTTTTAAAGTTCCAGTGAGGGAAGGAAAAAGAGATTTTTGAGTGATTTGTTCCTACTGAAGTGCGATAGGGCTCCCTTGTTTTGTAGGAAGGTTTCAGGTTAGGGAGAGTATTTTGGTGACTCCCTATAAGTGGGAAGGTGGTAAGTGGTTGGAACCTTAGCTCCTTTTGGGGCTTCAGTGTTAATTGTTCTCAACTTCTATAATTTTTCCCTTTATTTAGTAGTCTAAAAGTATAATTTTTAACTTATTTTTGCTTCAGTCTAGCTGTGGTTTTAATTGTTTACTCTGGTCTAAAGTTCTGGTTTGAGGAACTTCATACAAATGTCTCAGCAGTACAAACTTATCACGTGGAACTGTAAAGGTCTTAATAACCAAATCAAACATAGACGTAGCAATAATTTGCTTTATAAAGATCAGGCTAACATTGTATTTTTACAGAAAACCCACCAAAAAACCAAACTTACACAATTTCTGAAATCCTTATGGTTCACCCAAACATTCCAAGCCAAAGGCACGTCTAAGTCAAGAGGCGTTGCGATATTAATTTCAAAGAATACACCATTTCATTGTCAACAAACAAGAGCAGATCCCTCCGGACAATATCTGTTTGTTCAAGGTGAGCTAAATGATTCCTCAATCACCCTAGCATCAATATATACCCCCAATTCGACTCAGATTGACCTTATTAAAGCTATGTTAGAAGATCTGAACACATTCAAAAAAGGGGAAGTAATCATTGGATGAGATTTTAATCTCGGATTAAAACATACGATAAAACATATAAGCAAGGGAACCCAACTCGTTCTCTATTAAAACCAACTGTTTTACAAAATACTATGGATAGTTACAACATGGCAGATGTTTGGCGACCACTAAATCCCGGCTCCAGAGAATATACTTTTTTTCCTCCGGTACATGAGACATATTCTAGGATTGATTTTATACTTGCTTCAAAATCTTATGTGAACAATTTTTCTAATTGCTTCCATTGGGATGCTTTTAAAGCAGTTTTAAGGGGAAAATTGATCTCTATTGCCTCCAAGTGTAAAAAAGAAAGACAGCAAAATATACTTGATTTACAGTCGGAAATCTCTTTATTAGATAAAAGGCACATGAAATTTGGAGGCAAGAAGGCTCTCAGAAAATTAAATCTTGAAAGGAAAAAATTAGAGGTAGTGGAAACTTCTGCTATTCAAAAAGAAATGTTATATTTAAGACAAAAATATATTACTAGATCTTATTATATTAAGAAAAAAAATATATTACAGGTCTCTCAAACTTCTGAAAAATAGGGTCTCACGTCAGAAAACAAGCTCTTTGATTTATGCTATTAAAACATCTTCTGGTCAGATTGTATCCAACTCAAAGGATATTGCTGCTTCCTTTTTTCATTTTTATAAGAACTTGTATGCCACATCTTACCCTAATCCTAATGCAATATCTGAGTATTTGAAATCTATTAAGTTTCATAAAGTTTTATCACAGGATCATTCTTCCTTTTTAGACAGGCCAATTAATTTGACAGAACTGAAATCAGCCTTGACTAAAATAAAAAACAATAAAGCTATTGGGAGAGATGGCTTTCCCAAGAATTTTATAAGCATTTTAAAGACCAAATTGCAGAATACCTCCTAAACACCTGTAACAATATAATGACTTCCAGTAAATTACCTAACTCTTGGAAGGAGGCTAGGGTTATTGTTTTTCATAAGGCAGAGAAGGATAAGCTTAGCCCCTCATCGTACCGCCTGATATCTATTTTAAACCATGATTTAACATTTTTTTCTACTATTCTTGAAGAAAGATTGAATAAAATTATAGCACACTATATTAATAATGATCAATCTGGTTTCATACCGGAGCATTCTATAATTGACAATGTTCACAGAACACTTAATATAATACATTACTGCAGAATAACTAACATCCCCTCTTTGATACCCTCCTTAGACACTGAAAAAGCGTTTGACAAACTGGAAATTCCCTTTTTAAAGTCTGTCTTAACTTCCATGCAATTTGGTCCTAACTTTGTACGTTCTATAATGCTATTTATGTCTCACCAAATGCTCAAATTGCAATTAATCAATTTTGTTCTGATACTTTAACTTTAAGCAGAAATACTTGACAGGGATGCCCGCTATCCCCGATTTTATTTGCATTGTCTCTTGAACCTTTAGCTCACACAGTTAGGGAAGACCCAGAAATAGAAGGCATCTTGTTGAATGATAAATCTCATAAGGTCAGTCTATTTGCTGATGATACCTTATTCTATCTTAGTAACCCTTTGAATTCATTACAAAAATTAAAACAAGTCATTTATTTATTTAGTGTACATTCTGGTTTCACAGTTAATTTTTTAAAATCGGAAATCTGGTGATGACACCCACTTTGAAACAGGACATATTGAACAATTTCGCCTATAAATGGGTGGAAAAATCTTGGAGATATTTGGGGATCAACATCCCGGTGAATCTTAAGGATTTATTTCAGGCTAATTACTCCCCTATTCTTTCAGTTAAAAGGTCATTAGCAGAATGGTCAAAATGTAACTTTTCAATCCTTGAAAAGATTGATCTTTTTAAATCCTTTTTATTACCAAAAAATTTTTATTTCAAAATCTGCCTGTTCCAGTCAGTAAGCAGGACTTAAGAAGATGGCAAAATGGATTTTTAGATTTCTTATGGAACTCAAGGCATCGTAGAATTTCATCTTCTCTAATCTCGAAACTGCCAGCGCTTGGAGGCTTGGGAGTTCCGCTTCTCGAAAGATATTATTTAGCATCCCAGTTAAAATATACTCTCATCTATGCTCTACCAGAATGTGATACCTCTTGGCTTAGTATAGAAAAGGCTGCCTAAAAAGATTTATTACACGAGAGTATTTGGCTTGGGAAATTTGAAAGACCAGAATTAATTTTGGACAACCCATTTTTGGAACACACTCTTAAAATCTGGGACAAATATAGGCAGATCCTAGGCCATATAGGGATTTAAAGGTAATAACCAGCACCTTGTACCGAACCCAGTATATTATTGGCAGCCAGTGCAGTCCCCGGAGCCCTGGCTGAATGTGCTCCCACCTGGGGAGCCCTAATAACAGGCTGGCGGTGGCATTCTGCACTAGCTGCAACTTCCGGGTTCGGCACAGGGGCAGCCCCATGTAGAGGGCATTACAGTAGTCCAACCTTGAGGTGACCGTTGCATGGATCACTGTTGCCAGATCGTCGTGTTCCTGGAAAGGGGCCAGCTGCCTTGCCCGCCTAAGATTAAAGAATGCTGACTTAGCAGTGGCTGCTATTTGGGCCTCCATTGTCAGGGCAGGCTCCAATAGTACCCCCAAGCTCTTGACCCTGTGTGCCATTGTCAGTGGCACACCGTCAAAGGCTGGTAGGGGAATTTCCCTTCCCGGACCACGTCAACCCAAGCAAAGGACCCTCTGTCTTCGTTGGATTTAGTTTCAATCCACTCAGCCTGAGCCATCTAGCCACGGCTTGTAACGCCAGGTCCAAATTTTCTGGGACACAGTCCGGCCAGCCATCCATGAGTAGATAGAGTTGGGTGTCATCAGCATATTGGTGACAACCCAACCCATACCTCCGGGCAAGGGGGCGCATGTAGATGTTGAACAACATCGGGGAAAGCACCGCCCCCTGAGGCACCCCGCAATCAAGCGTGTGCCTGCGGGACAGTTCACACTTTGTCCCCGACCATCGAGGAAAGCCATTGTAAGGCCAGTCCCTGAATCCCCGTGTTGGCAAGTCAGCAACCGATGGTCAACCGTATCGAACGCTGCCGATAGGTCTAACAACATCTGTACCGCGAAGGCGCCTCGGTCCAGATGCCGCTCCACCAGAGCAACCAGCACTGTCTCCGTCCCGTGACCCGGGCGAAAGCCAGACTGATGGGGATCGAGAACAGAAGCATCCTCCAGAAAACTTTGTAACTGCAATGCCACTGCCCTCTCAATGAGTTTACCCAAAAAGGGTAAATTCGAGACCGGCCGATAGTGTGCCAAATCTTGACTTTATTCTGTATTAAGTATTTGAACTTGTCAGCGCTCAAATTTATGTGTATTTTTTTTTGTAAGAATTATTTTGTTCCTAGTTTGTAATATATAATTTATATTTTTGTGTAAAATGGTAGATGCCATTTTGTTTATATGTTAATGGTTGGTTATTTTGTATTGGTTTGTTAAAAATAAAAATTTTGAGTTATAAAAAAGGAATTTGAATGCTGAAACTGTCTACTGCAAGTCTCAAAATACATCTTTGATTTTTGAACATTATCAGGGGGGGGAAGTCAGCTTTAAAAAAAAGATTCATTCAGGCAAAGAAGGAAAAAGGAGGGGGCCCAGGCCATGGTAACTCAGCCCCACAGTCATTTCTGCATCATAAAATACTCTAGTAATTATCTCCTGCAGGCTACTGCCGTCATCCTGGTTCTAAAGACACCCACACACAGGCACAGCTTCAGATTCTTAAAGAATGAACAACATGTAGTTAGCAGAAAATATCCTCCCTGGGCTCCATCTCACAAGGCAACAACATGAGTGCCATTCTTGGCTACACTGAGCAAAATGAACCATTCCCCCCCCCCCAAAAAAAATACATATTTTTTAAAAATTCTTAAGAGTTCTTTATATGTGCTGCCTCCAGTCTTGTGAATAGATTTCAACTAGAGGGAACAAGTTTGTATTCAATCACAGTATATGTTCAACAGACTCGCTTCTGAACAAGGAAAGGCTGAAGAAAGCTCAGTCAGTAAGAGCCAGTCCATGACACAAGCATTTGAAATGACTATAGCCAATCTGTCCATGAGTCAAATACAACTGGGCAAAGTTGCTCAAGAACATTCTGACTAGAATAAAAATTCCCATACACTCCCAAACCTTCTTTGGTTTACTGTATGAATTTGTTTGTGTGTTTGGAGGGGGGACAAGGGAGGAGAAAGAAGATAACTAGATTTCGTTTTAAGAGCGCAAAACATGACACCAGGAGGAAAAGCAAGCATTCAGCTGCAGTACAAACCAGATGCTGGAAGATACTTTAGATAAATAATTGTGTAGTTCTCAACAGATTTCTGTATAAATGTCTACCCTGGAGCAAACTGACCTTTGGCTATTTTGCTATAGGACACTGTATTGTTGCAAGAATTGACACCATGCAAGGCTCTCAGGTCACCTTCTGTCAGTTCTTGCTATACTATGATCTCTGTGTCTGCTGATGTATACAGGAAGCCGAAGTATTTAGCACAAAAAACTTTTTAATATAACTGCTGTAGTGAACCTCGTTTTGGTTATGGCATTTTGAACCAGTTGAAATTTCTGGACCATTTTCCAAGGCAACCCCATACATAGTGTTACAGCAGACCAGTCTAACAAAGCAGGAGTCAAGCAGCACCTTTAAGACCAACAAAGTTTTATTCAGAATGTAAGCTTTCATGTGCACTTCAGACGAGGGGATGTGGTACACCAAGGCATGTGAAAGAGCAGCCAGGTCTGTTGTCTTCAGAAATGACCGCAACAGGCAAGCCAACCCACTTTTGTCACTTGCTTGTCCAGGAACAGTCTAGAACAGCATTCCCCAACCTGGTAGCCGTGGGCACCATGGTGCTTGCCAGTACATACCCTGACACCTGCCATGTGTTTCAGGAAATGGATGGGCCCAACGTGAAGGTAGAACCTGGAACTGGTTGCCTTCATACAACTTAAGGAGGCCTTCCCCCTCTCCCCATAGTAAGGGTGTTATTTCCCATCACCCTTCCACTAGTGTGTGTATGTGCACACACATGCTTGGCTATGCCTCCTGAGACAGCCATTTTGTGGAGGCTCTCATCACCCTCTTTTGAAATACCAAAAGGTGCCCACAGGTTTGAAAAGTCTGGGGACTCCCGGTCTAGAAGCTGTCCCAGACTGTCAACCTGCTCTTTACAAAGATCCAGTTCAACATACAGTATATGGCCCTAAGTAGCTGACTGTTTCACAGCTGGTGACTGGCTGCTGCTCTGAGGTATAATGAAACAAGGAATTTCTTTTCCTCTCTCCCTATAAGCTGCAAAGCAGCACTCTACTAATGGATCCTCTATTCACAGGACTTCTGGTGCCAGGTCAAGTGACTCTACATCCCATTTAGAAAAGTCCTCTATAGCATAAGAAAATAAAATCATTCACGCAGGCTTGTAATAGCAATGCTCAAGCAATTTGCAAGTTCAAAGACTTGGAAAATTACATCCCATGTCAACCACAATAATTAGCACACTATTAAGGCAGCTACTGTCCACTTCATTCGAGGAACTAGATTCAAAGATTAAGAAGCATCTGTGGATGAGAACAGTCAACAGAAATAAGCAATTTATCACCCATCTATCAGCTTCTGTTATAGGACTACATTTCACCTCCTTTAGGCAACTGCCAAAGAGTTATGCAGAATGAACTGAAGCTTAGAACCAATGAAGCTGCATTCGAATTTTACCCTACGTGTGGACCAGAGTTGTTGACAACCAATAACATTTGCCTTCAATTAGCAACAGTTATCACAAGGAGAGATGCCCCCCCCCCCCCAAAAGGGTTGAATTGACTATTACTTTTTAACTTCAAGGCAAAAGAAGAAAAAAATATATGACAGGAAAAGTGCTCTTAGTCAATTCTCCCACTAAACAATGCCTATTGTGCAAGTGTGTACACAGAGGGTGAAAGGCTGATCAGGAAATAACTGCACCAGAGAAAGCAAAGGGGGGGAAATTCAGGGACATAATGGGCAAAATCTATCAGGCACTGCTGTTATACAACATTCAGCAGGGAAGCTACGGTACTTTGGAAATTGCACACATCTCTTCTGTGCAAGCAACGAGGCATTCTCCTGTTATCAAAGTGGTGAAGACATATATGTACCAGTCCAAGTTTGAGATAAGTTCATTCGATGTGTAATCATACTTATTTAGTGGCAGAAAAAAACTAAATATCTGATGATTTGGCTGAACAGATGGACTAAATCCCCCCAAAACTGTTTCCTAATGCTTTTTGTTAAGAACAGATCCCACCCAACGGATGGTCAAAATAAAACCAACAACATAAAACAATAACAATGAAAAGCAGTATATCAACATCCATAGAAAATTCAGTATTAAATTCTTTCTTTAAAAAAGGAAAGTCTTCATCAGCCTTCTAAAGTTATAAAGTTCATGTTAAAACACTTACGGGCCAATCCTAAATAGGGCACTTAAGCTCAAATGGGACTTCAAAGTCTAAAAATGAAAACCTGAAAGGGGGGAGTTTGTCTGTCAGAGGAAGAAAACATCTAGAGGTAAAGGAGGAAGGGAAGTGCTGACCACATGAGACAAGTTATTATAAAGGAGGAGGAGGAAGAGATTAGATTTATACCCTGCCCTTCACTTTCTGAAGGAGTCTCAGAGTGGCTGACAACCTCCTTTCCTTTCCCCACCCCACAACAGACACCCTGTGAGGTAGGTGGGACTGAGAGGGCTCTCAGAGAACGGCTCTTGAGAGGAAGACCTCTGAGAGAACTTGCGGCTGACCAAAGGTCACATCAGCACATGCATGTGGAGAAGTGGGGAATCAAACTTGGCTCTCCCAGATAAGAGTCTACGCACTTAACCACTGCACCAAACTGGCTCTCATAAAGCAGAGGATCAGCAAGGAATTGTAAGGGAGGGGGGGAAGTCTCACCTTCTTTTGGTCTTCCACCTATGCTATCTCCACTTTCCTGCCTTCCCTCTACCTTACAACTGCTAAATGCCCCCCCCCTTTCTTCCCACTAACTGGTCTCAACTTCTCCTCAGCTGCCACTTTCCCTCCTTCCTTCTCTTCCTTTCCCTTGCAGCCCCAATGACTTCTCCCATTCCCCTGCTTCTTTCCCTCTTTTCAGCCAATTTTTCTCACCCCCACTCATGTTTTATTTCTCTTTCTGTCCTCCCCTACGGCTTTGCTCCCCCCTTCAGCTGGTCCTCATCTCCACCATGCTCTCCTCTCTCTCCTATGCAGCCCTCACAATGTCTCCCTTTTCCTAATTCTTCCATCTATTCCCCAGCCCCCATTTTCCTCCTTTTGTTCTCCCTCCCTCCCTCCACTCTAGCTTCAATCCCCCCACCTTTCTTGTGTTCCTTGCCTGCCATCTCCCCTGCCCCCCACATGACTCACTTCCACTTTCAAAATTAAACTACAGCAGTCATTTTGGATCACCTCAACAACTGCATACTGTTGTCTGAAGTTGCCTAGGCAATCCAAAATAGTTGCTTAGATTTCAGGAAACAATCTCCTGAGATTTCAGGAAACAATCTCCTGAGATTTCAGGAAACAATCTCCAATTTAAAATCGAAATTTTCTTTTATCCCCTATTTTTTAAAATAAGATTTTCCTGAAAACCTGGGGGTCCCTCCTGATTTGTAAGAACACTTCTTCTTTCTATACCTGGCCCCACTATGCAGAATTTTACATTCACATTGGGGCCAAATTCAAAATTAGATATGTAGGTTTATATCTGCATGAACCAATAAGATACAGGTGCCACTGGATGGTTATGACAGATGGAAGATTATGATTGCCAGGTCTGGGTTGGAAAATTTCTGAAGATTTGGGTGTGTAGATTAGAAAGGGTGAGGTATGGGGAGAGGAGAAACCTCAGCAGCATATAATGTAACAAAGTCCACCCTCCAAAGCAGCCATTTTCTCTGGGGTAAATGATCTCTGATCTCGAGATTAGTTGCAATTCTGGGAAATTCTCCTCATGGAAAACAGTATTTGGACTGGATGAGGGGAGAGAGAGCGAAAGCTCCAAGTTCACAGGTTCAAGTAATATGGTTTTCTTAAACAGGATTTTTAAGGCCAAACTATACATTATGTTTTATACAAGTTTGCTATCAGGACTTGCAGCCATACTGAAGCTGAGAGTCCTCAGTGGCAACTTTGAGTAAAAGAGGTACAGAGGCCCAATTCAGATTGAGACCATGGCACAGGGGGAGGAGGGACTTCCTTCTTTCCACTGCACCATTTGCAAAAGCCAAACTGATCTGGGGGCATTACTGAATGCTTTGTTTTGGCTTAACTCATCCCATTTCATGACCCCAAGGCCTTCGTGACCTGGGATTCACATATTTGAAGGACTGTCTCCTCCCTTAAGTCTCTACAGTCACCAGACAGCCATCTGTTGGCTATCCTTGCAGGCCCTTAAGTGATTCCATAGGGCCTGAAAGGCAGAGATGGACTGCCGGGCTTTTGGTAGAGGACAGCGATGGTTTCCATCTTGGCTGGCACCCTCTTCTGTTCTTTGAGCTCATTTTGCCCCTCCCCCACCCACGAAGTGGTCGGCAGTCTGAAAATTTGGAAAGTTGCCATCTATTTTTATAATATACTTCGAATTTTGTTTCCTGTTTTTATCTCACAAACGTTTCAAATGTTTCTGTACATTACCCAAAGCCCTTCAGTAGCATGGATTGGGCGATTTAAAAAACAAATAATTGTCATCAAAATTAATATAACAATGTTGGGTGAATATCTCCTGCAAATAACAGGCTACAGAGTCCCCCAAATACGTTCGCTGACATCATATATGACCAAGGAATGTTTTAAAAGCCATTTGTACAAAAAAGGGTGGGGTTGGGGAAATCAACTCTGGTTTTGAATTTGTTTTCACTTTATTGTAAAAGCCTGTTTCTTTATGCCATGGCAACAGAATCATGGAGTACTTTGAACCAAGGTATAGCTTCTCCTAACCACAGAAATAATTTAGGGGTGGCGTAATGAAACAACTGAAGCATTTTATCGCTGTAGTAAAAGGGAAGGGAGCATTCTAAATGAGCCTTTTATAACATCTTCATTTCTCTCGCCCATACCATTAATCATCGAACACATCCATCATTCAGTTAACAGTTAACCAGCAATTCCAGCATGATGATAACACTGAGATTAGACAGGCCGTAGACAATATTAGACACAGCTCAAGCACAGGAACTTCATTAACCACAATGAACTATGCTGAACTCCAACAAAACTAAAACTCACGCAGTCTATTCTGTTTCTGTAGGGAAAACAAGTTTTACATAAATTACTTGCATCTTTAGACCAATAAGTGTCAGCCAATTGAAATATCTTACAGGAATTCTTGCTTTGTGTCTACATTTGCAAAGAAGAACCAGCTACAGTCTAATGTTTTCTGTACATGTTACCTTTACAGATTAAAAAAAAATCTGCTCCAACCTAGATTCTATGTTGAACTCAGTATGTGTGTAGAGATATCACTGAGTGCTATTTAGACCTTGCTTAATTTCAGAAGCACAAGAGATACACAGCAACCCAAATATCCCAGATTAAGCCAAGCCCATTAGAGCTCAGAAGGTAACCAAGATTCGCAATGGCCAGTACTTGGATGGCAGACCACCATGGAAGAAATGGGTGGTTATAAAGAAGAAGACAATGGCAAACTACTTCTGCTCATCTCTTGCCTTGAAAAAAACATGAGGGCTCTCCATGAGTCTGTTATTACTTGACAGCACTTTATTATCACTAAGAGATACACACAGGTCACACCTCTGTAAACATCCTACCATACAACCTGTATGCTTTATCCTTGCTAAACAAATCTGAACATAAGAGAAGCCATGTTGGAGCAGGCCAATGGCCCATTCAGTCCAACACTCTGTGTCACACAGTGGCCAAAAAACTACCAGATGCCATCAGGAGGTCACTAGTGGGGCAAGGATACTAGAAGCCCTCCCACTGTTGCCCCACCCCCCTGCAAGCACCAAGAGTACAGAGCATCACTGCCCCAGACAGAGAATTTCATCTATATCTTGTGGCTAATAGCCATTGATGGACCTCTGCTTCATATATTTACCCAATCCCCTTTTGAAGTCATCTATGCTTGTAGCTGCCGCCACCTCCTGTGGCAGTGAATTCCATGTATTAATCACTCTTTGGATGAAGAAGTACTTTATTTTATCCATTCAAACCCAACTGCTCAGCAATTTCATTGAGTGTCCATGAGTTCTTGTACTGTGAAAACAACTACTTCAACTTGCAACCTGCTTGTGGTGCCGAGTCACTGGGATATTCACTTGCCATGCACTAGGACGAGGATCTTCTTTGTAGTGGCCCCCATCCTGGTGGAACCAGCTGTCAGATGATACACAGGCCCTGTGGGATTTATCTAGGTTTTGCAGGGCCTGCAAAACAGAGCTCTTCTGTTTGATTTTTAGTTAGTTGGGGGTTTGGTTTATGTGGACTGCTGTCTAGGTTTTTTTTTTTTTGCGTTATGTTTTTAAACTGAGATTTGTGAATGTTTTAATTGTTGTTAGCTGCCTTGAGACCACCTGGTGGCAAGAGGTGGTCTATAAATTTAATAAATATATAAAAACAAATAACCAAGTTAATACTTGGGTCTGAAAACTGGTAAAAGCAAAATGAAACCATGTGTGGCTCCACCAGTCTTTAAGAAGGTAACTGTGAGATTGTTCCCAAAGGAGTCCTTTTTAACCCCTAACCACTAAATAACTAACAGTCAAAAGCACTCCCACTTAGCAAGGTGCTCAAGGTGTGTGTTACAGGTACAATGTGCAGATATTACTCGTCAACACCTATTTTCTAGTCCAGTCTGACTTTCTAACCTAGTTATTTGACTGAAACGGCTCTGGTTGCCCTGATGAACTATCTGTACTCAAGAGCACAGAGAGGCAGAGGAAGTGAGGCCCTGCAGACCCCTGTGTTTCTGAGCTATTTTGATGCCCTAAACCATGGTGCCCTTCTGGACCACTTGTCAGGATTAGGACTATCAAGTTCTGTGACTTCATGTACCAAGAAGCCGTATTTCTCAGCAAAATGTCACATTCTAATCTCACCAACTGGTAGATGCCAGAAGTCATATGGATAACAAAACGAAACATTAATCGTGTGAAACTGATTTTTATAGAACTTTCCCCATCAAGTAGCGGTACGAGAGCCTCTCCCTGTTTTCCCGCCTATTATCTTTAATATGAGTTACTTTCTTTTTCCTTCTTCATTTATTTCAGATCCAACCACTCACCCCTAGTTAGTTTGTCTCATGTTAGCTGAAAAGCCGACCTCTTGGATGGCTGAATTTAACCTGCAGGCTCCCTCAGAGGTGCTGATATACAACACACTGCTAGATAGCAACTAAACTCAACATTTCTCAAGTTCCATGCAATAAAGGTATCTTCCCACTGAATATAAGAGGCTCACATATATGAATACTACTGGGTTTCTAATTCATCCCACGTTACTCACTTTTTAACATTTCATATAAACACCATGCCCACAATTCCACACATTAGCTAATGCCAACAGCTCACTGTTTGGTTGTTGCAGAATAACTCAAAGCACACACTCCCTCTTTTATAGGCCATACAAAAAGGACTATGGAACATTATAACACTAATAGCCTATAAAAGCTATTTGTAAACTTTTACAAGGAGAAAAGAGTAGACGTAAAATATACAAAGGTCTTTGTCTTCACCAACTAATTTCTTCTGTGACAAAAGGTTTTTTAGGTGGTACTTTTCTTAAACATGAATAGGTTTTATCAATCCACATCATTCTTGATACTTATTGCTGACTGCTACATTGAGGATCTACACACCAAATCTCAGCCATAGGCAAATCACCACACAGACTCAGGGATCACCAACTGAAGAGGCAGCTTTTGATCCAGCCAAACATGCATGTAGATTCAAGAAGAAAATGGATAGAAGCATACTGGGAGGATAGGTGAGTATAAAGTGCATAAATAAGGTAAGTGAATCAATTATAATTTAGTGTTCACAACTAACAGAACACTAACACTGCCTGCATTGGGAGCCATCTTGTCTCCTGCTGTTTAATTTTAAAAATATCAGCCACGACAGTCTCTTGCACATAAAACAAAACACTGATGAAACCAAAAAAAGTTTAGCAGTTTTTCCAGTGTCTGAGAACGCATAGAGAACAAGGCCGCAGGCTCACTGGTAGGGTACACATGCCTTAACATGTGAAGTCCCATACTCTTCGGAAGCAAAGCTGGGTAAGAATGCTTCAACCAGAGACCTTGGAGAGCTGCCTCCAGTCAGAATAAACTGCAGGAGAAAAGACAGCTCTCTACAACCTATATGTACAATAGGTAATTAAGGTGCATGCCCTAAAAAGACACAGCAGATGAGTAGAATAATAACTCTCTGTCCTGATTTACTGTCCTGTGGAAAAGGTCCGAAGTGTTCCTCCAACGCCGCTTTTCCTGCTGTGCCATTCACACACCCACAGACTGTATTTTGTGACTGCTTAGGACTTTTCTTCCAGTTCAGTGCTTCTATGCGACAGAAGAGGGAGGGGTATGTTAAATTATATGGTGTAGGAGACACACCAATGCTGCAACTGGGTCGGTATATCTAAGAGTGAGGGTGGTGTAATGGTTGAGCAGGGGACTCTAATCTGAAGAACTGGGTTTGATGCCCCACTCCTCCAAACAAATCCTGCTAGGTGGCCTTGGACCAGTCACCGTTCTCTCAGAACTCTCTCAGTCCCACCTGCCTCACAAGGTGACTGTTGTGGGGAAAGGAAGGAAAAAGGCACTTGTAAGCTGCTCAGAGACGCCTTAGGGTAGAAAAAAAGCAGAGTATAAAAAGCAACTCTTCTTCATGCTTATTGATCCCACAGTTGCCCCCATATGTTGCACAGGCAAATGGAGGCCTCAAAGCAGAATTCAGGGTATCCATGAGCTGTAGGGATGAGGTGCACCAAACAAAAGCTTCAAGCCAAAGTATACCCTCCTAGAAGGCAGAAACAACTATGTTTGTTACCTGGCATGCAAAGTGACAGCATGATCTAGGATCCTGCAGCAAGACATTCATGCTGCATTTCATATTTTGATGAGTCTACTCAGAAATCAGGCTCAAATTATACAACAGGTCTTACTCCCAGGAAAGCACCCTCAGGATTGCAGTCCATGGCTTTCACCTATACAGTGACACTATGTCTAACCACATATGAGCATGGGTCACAGACCAAAAAAGAGATATAAAATAGGTTAGTAAAAGGGAGCAATTTCATGCAGACAAGGGTGAGGGAAATTGCTGATGTCCTTCAGCCTGCCTGCACCTTCCTCCCTTGGGTGTTTTTCTTTTGAGCTGTTCTTTAGAAAGTAAATTTAGCTGAGAAACACATTGACTCTGCCAAGCTGTTTTCATGAGAAAAGAATTGGAAAGGGGAAGGGATTTACACCCCTCTCCTGTGACCTGATTTTCTAATTTACAAAATCATCATACCATACCTTAACCAGTTTTATAGCTACTCAGCATTATCTATATTATAACAGGTCATGCTGCCATTACATTTAGCTAGGCAAACCTTCGCCTGTAGGAAAAATAAAACAGGATGAACCGATCTAATAAACAGAACTCGGATTCTGGAGGAAACACCATGCTGACAGCCTAACAGGGAACATAGAAACATGCAACCTGGTAATGTTTTGCGTAACTAGAGGAACAGAAAGTGAAACACTAAATGAAGATTTCTTGGAGAAGCACAAAGGGAAAGCCATACCAGCTCACAAGAGCCTGTCAGCATTCCCAATCCATTACTGTATCATGACTCAAATCCACACATCAAAAAAATTATTCATCTCTTGGTTTCAAGTTATATATGAGTGCACACACACTACTGATGACCAGTCACCTTATTAAGGAGTAAACCCACTTAATTTCAGCAGCACTCCCTTCCGAATAACATGTTTATGATGGCAATATGAAGTTTTGCATTTTTAAATAATGTTCTGTAACCAAGGCCTAATACCCATCTCACCTCAATTTCTTTAAATCAGTATTGCTCTGATTTTTACAACACACGAGGAAACAAGGCTTTCAGAATACTGCTGAGTAGGGATGGGCACGAACCAGAAAATGGAGGTTCATCCCAGCTCATAGTTTGTGTGGTCCCACAAACTAGGATTAACCTCCTTGACTTTGTGAGCCGGTTCATGTTTGTGAGGTTCATGAATTTTCCCTTCTCCTTTCTGCTGGGAATGGCCGCTTGGTCTCCACTTCTGCATGGCACTCACTTGCAAAAGGGATTTAAAGCGAAAACTCATGTAACACTAGCATAGCAGTGGCAGACAGGACTAGCATAGCAGTGGCACACAGGACTACTCCATAACATGTGGAGTTGCTTCCTTTGTAACATTGACCCAGCTCTCCAAGATCCAAGTCTTAACAGCCCACATTGGATCTCTTTTCCAAAACTTTTCTTTCAGTCAAGAAGATGATGATATTGGATTTATATCTCACCCTACACTCTGAATCTCAGAGCGGCTTACAATCTCCTTTACCTTCTTCCTGCACAACAAATACCCTGTGAGGTAGGTGGGGCTCAGAGCTCTCACAAAAGCTGCCCTTTGAAGGACAGCTCTGCAAGAGCTATGGCTGACCCAAGGCCATTTCAGCAACTGCAAGTGGAGGAGTGAGGAATCAAACCCGATTCTCCCAGATAAGAGTCCATGCACTTAACCAATGCACCAAACTGGCCAGTATAGCCTGGAGTCACGTGCCTACAATCAGAACTTTGGTTCCATCAAGTAACACTTAGCTCCCCATGCGTATCAAGACACTTATGTAGTAGACTGCTGCTGCCTTCAGTGTAAAATTTGCAAAAATCAAATCAACAGCTAGCATGAGGTGCCTCACGGCTCTTAAAACCTGGTTAAGGAAGATATGTTTATCCTTTCTACAGCTCACACTTGAAAATTACAAAACAGTTACCGGTAACAAGAGACACTGTTCTTCAACACTCTTGATTTTAACTTTAGAGTCTAAAGTAAACTCTTAACTGGCACAAGGCAGGCATCTGACAAAAGACTATTTAGCTTTTGCAAGCTTTTGGAGGAGTTAATGAGAATTCCTAGGTGGACATGCAATATGTTTGGTGGCTATATAAAAAAAAGCTGATTAATGTCTCAGATCAGAATTTTCTACACCTCCATCCAATTTCCAGCATAGTCCCTTGAACCTAGCACAGTATACAAAATGAACTATAACGCTTAAACTGTCTTATTAAAAGCATATCTAAAAGTTCCAATTATTTAGCGGGAATCATAACATTGCTTACATTTTGAGTGTACCTTCCTTGGAAGTCGCTTTCTAACCTAGTGAGGTAAACTAGTGGGGTAAAGGCAAAGGTAGCCCCCTGTGCAAGCACCAATCGTTTCCAACTCTGGGGTGACGTCACATCATGGCATTTTCACAGCAGACTTTTTACAGGGTGGTTTGCCATTGCCTTCCCCAGTCATCTACACTTTACACCCAGCAAGCTGGGTACTCATTTTACTGACCGCGGAAGGATGGAAGGCTAAGTCACCCTCGAGCTGGCTATCTGAATCCAGCTTCTGCCAGGATCAAACTCAGGTCATGAGCAGAGAGCTTGGACTGCAGTACTGCAGCTTTACCACTCTGCACCATGGGACTCCTTAGCCTAGTGGGATATAAGTGCAATAAAGAACAAGCTTTCTGCCTCCAAGCTCAGACAGTGGATAGAACAGGACCATTACTTGTTTATTTGAAAGTTCTCCTGTGATCTTCCCACCACAGTACCAGCACTTCAAAATGAACCCAGAAACAACCAGTGAAGTGAATAAAACATTTGTTTTATAGCATTGCTCTAGCATGTCTCAATCCTTATGTAGGCATAAACTATAGTTATAGTAAATCAAGAAACACACAAGAAATCATGCTCAGAGGATTAATGCAGGTTCCTGGTCTCAAAAATCCTGGTCTGGAGGCCTGTAATGTGATGCATGAATAACACTCAAACATTTGCTTTACATTTGAGCATTCTCCTACCTGGCCCTTGAAGAAGCCAAGTTGGGTTACGATACATCTAAATCTGAGGCATTTTATGTATATGGTAAATGTTAAGGTAAAACCTACCCCAAACACCCACACACTGAACATTTTCATAAAGCTATGAGAGGATTTTCTACGCGAGGTGAAGGCAGATCACAGAATACGATTATGGACACGTTGGCTTCCCAAGAAGTCTAGCTGTTTTTTTATTTAAAAGTGTATGGCTGATGTCTGGTGAAAGCTGAGCAAGCAGAAGCTAAGTAAGATTTCCAAAGGTTGGAAGTGGAACCTGAATGCCCTGCACAGTTCCGTGGCACTCATTTACCTTACTCACTTTAGCTAGGTCACAATAAATTACACAAAAATAAAAAGCCATTGTGCAAACTTGATTAACTAATAAAGGTCAAAAAATCCTGCCGTTAACACAGAATGTGGATTTTCTGGGTGTGGGTTTCTAGCTGTTTTAAGCATGGTATTCTCAGACATATGGCACATGCAACCACTTTGTATTTCTCACTCTGCTGACTCATTGGAGTTAACCTCCAAAGCCTTCAAACTATGTCTGAGAACTATGACATGACTTAGTCCCCCGAACCTCACTAACCTCAATGTGGGTCATGCTATACTATGATTATGGCACATCATGCAGGGGAAAAGGGAATTCATTTGTAAGAGGGAAGGAAGGAAGGAAGGAAGGAAGGAAGGAAGGAAGGAAGGAAGGAAGGAAGGAAGGAAGGAAGGAAGGAAGGAAGGAAGGAAGGAAGGAAGGAAGGAAGGAAGGAAGGAAGGAAGGAAGGAAGGAACAAGCACTCAGCCCCCTGGCATGTTCCCTGAACTATGGTCGGGAAGGCAGGGAGAATGACATTTAATGACAGCTTTAAAAGGGTGAGCATGACCAGGTTCATTAAAAGCTAAGTGAACAAGCAACTGTCAGAACCCTATCAGCACCCTCACCAGATTAAATGTTATGATCCAGAAAACAAAGCAATCACGAACCAGTGTTATGTGGGAAATCTGGATGAACTTTAATAAAGTAGGTAAACTCAGATCCTGAGAGACTGATAGGAAACAGGTGGAAACACTGGCCAGTATTCAGGGAGACCACAATGCACACCTTGTTTCAAACCCGCCATTAACTAGCAAACTGTTTTGACAAAGTGCTAAATATATGTATGCTGCATATTTTATTTAAGTGGAGAAATCCAATTACTTTGGTGCAATGTCTGAAACCCCACTCCTTCCCCCACCCACCGTGTGATCAAACCTGTTCCCAGCTCCAGTTTATTAGATACACTAAGGAATGGCTAGCATCTTGGTGCCAATTTAATTACACTATTGTGCTACAGGTGTCTTAGCACAGTACCACTCCCAGAAAGACACAGGGAAGCCCATGGGCCTATGAGTACTATTATCCTATCTGCTCCCCATCACTACGAACAGAATTGCCCCAAGATATTGGAAGGAGGTATATTGGGGCTTGAATATGTGGTGCTTTTATATTTTCAACTTGCCCTGTATCATAGTTTCCAGAAAGACTGGCCACTATTCGTCGGTGCTGTAATACTGATACTAATTTCAAAGACAGAAGAATGGGGAAAGAAGAGATATTTCAAAAGTGCCAGCTATATAATTAAGTGCCAAAACTTAGATACTAATTGAATGCATTAAGGGTGGGGAGGCCTTAGGTGTGTTATTTGATTCCGAGCTCAAAATTAACTTTTAAAAAGGATCAGATAATAGGTAAAAGACTCATATGACCTCCACCTGAGACACTGGGGAGCAGCTGCCAGTAGGAATAGGCCAAGGGTGGCCTGCGGTAGCTCTCCAGATGTTTTTGCCTACAACTTCCATCAGCCCCAGCCAGCATGGCCAGTGGCTGGGGCTGATGGGAGTTGTAGGCAAAAAACATCTGGAGAGCTACCACTGCCCCCCCCCCCCCCGGAATAGGCAATGCAGACCTGAACAGACCACTAATCTGATTCGGTATGAGGCAGCTTCATGTGTTTAGAAGCGTAAAGGCAAAGAAGGCATCATACCAGGTAGGAAAAATGGTAAGGATTGATGTGGTATAGCAGCTGGCGTCAGATCAGGACTGGAAGATCAAGGTTCATGTCTTCCCACACAAGCCACAAAGGGTGACCTTGAGCCAGTCACACACTCTCTCTCAGCCTAATCTGTCTCACTTGTGAAAATGAAACAAAGAAGAAAATAAACCTGCTGGCTGCCTTGACGTCCCCCAGGAAGGAAGAACAGAATGAGAATGAATGAATAAATGAAGAGAGATATGACAATCTTGGCCTCCGACCTAGTTACAAAGACTTAAGCATATCTAAGCCACAGCGGCAATCATTCAGGAAATGCTCCTGAAATATTAAAAGTGATAAGCACTCTCCTCCTCCCCCCTCAAAAAAATGTGTCTGAAGCAAGAATGAGATCTAGTCATTGCAAAAACCATTTTAAGATCCAACTAGACAATCTACTTTCATCTTGCATTCTGAAATCCCAGCCTCTGCTTCTCTTCTGCACCATGATATTAAGTGAGGTGATTTTTCCGGAATAAGCAGAAGGAGGGATGCTTAATCCTCTACCAATTCCTCCCCCACCCCAACAAGAGTTCTAGACCCACATAAATGACAGAGGGAGAAGGGTAGTTTTTTAAAAAAATTGTGTGTGTGTGTGCATGCACCTGGAAGTCATGGCAACCTCTGGTGATTGATCCCTACCAGGAGCATGGAAGATATTCAGAGAGGTGGCTGAATAAGGCCTGTCCCTGCCCCCTGGTATTCCAAGAAGGTCTCCCATCCAAGTACTTGCCAAAGTCGACCCTGCTTAGCTTCCGAGATCTTGGCTTGTCTTGGCTATCCAGGTCAGGGCACAGAGGAAGAAGTCTGACCTCTTTTAGTTTGGATAAAAACACCACAATGTCTATCTTTTAGATCAACTTCCTAAATAAACTGCTAAAATCTAAACAGACGCACAGTTGAAAAAGCAACATATTCCTACGGCATGGCGAGATAAGCATTCACTAAGGACATGCATCAAGCTAACTCCAGTTCAGGAAGAAGAAACAAGACTTTCCAAAGAAAAGAAAATGAAAAAGCAGTTACCCCCACAACAGAATTATCACAGAACAGATGAGCCCTTCCTATCACTTAAATCAGTACTTCCCACCCCATAGGCTGGGACCTGAAAGCCCTTCCTAGTGGACTCCATTACCTTTTCCATTACTCTCTTTTGTATTCTGGAAACCAAGATCTGGCCCTGGAAAAAATCTCTTCTATGCCATATACATAAGTTGCTTTTTTTCCCTCTTCACAGAACATACATGCTGATTAAAAAAAAGTGTTTTGATGGTTACTACAGTGAGTTTCTTAGAATCTAAGCAGGGATTCGGGGGCATAATGGAGAAGGAGAGGGTAGTCAAAGTCTGGAACGTAACCTCTTGTAAGTGAGGATTTTGTATGTCGGAAGGCCTCTTGCTTGGGGTCCATAGTGGGTGGGGGAGCTGCACTCTTTGTGCAATGTTTGTTGATTTCTCAAAAACATCTGGTTAGCCACCCTGAAATTGAATGTTAAACTAGATGGGAGCCACTGTCATAGCTTCCCTAGCATCACCCCCCCCCCAAAAAAAATCAGAGCCAGTCCTGGTTGGGTCACCATACCAAGTAAATTTGGACTTCTGGGTCACCATACCAAAAAGGCTAAGAACCACAGGCTTATCACTGAAAGACTCATATAAGCCTGGATAATATTAACAATGTTAGGCCAGAACTCCTTTTTTTGGAGGGAAAGTTCCCAAGCCAGTCTTCAGAACCTGAAGGACTCCGTTCTGCCTAGCAAAACGATTTCCTCACTGTACCCTGGTGGCCAGTCACCAACTCTTCCCTGTCAAAGCTCTGCTCGGCTTACCAGGCTGCCCTCTCTAGTAGGTTGACTAAGCGTCCCCCCCACCCTCAGTCCATCCCCTATTTTCAACCACAGTTCACAAGTGCAACAAGAGCCCCAGCAAACTTAATTAGCTTTCTCTGCCCCTCACAAAGCTGAAAATTCAGCTTTTACATTTTTGCGACTCATGAAATCTAGCTAGACATTACAAGAGGATATCACAATCATTTTTAAAAGTAGCAAAGATAGTCTTGGAATAGCAGTCCAGTCAGAATGTTGTCTGGGTGTCAAAACAATAAAGCCTCAATTGTGCTCATTGGCTTTTAGCTGAAAATCTTATCTGGTATAAATGACTTGGGGAATTCAGCAGGTCAAGAAAGGGTAATAAGCAACACAGAAGACCTACCCAGAATGGGAACCATGGAAAATAATTACGTTTATGTGAAAATTGTCTCTTGACTGGACAAGATCTATATTACTCTTTAACCATTCATAAGTCATCAAAAGTGCCCACATGAGACCTTCATTGTCTGCAGCAGGACTAAAATACAGTAGACCTCAATAGCTTGTGTTCCACACCAAGACAATCAACTCATTCATTAGTTCAGTTCTTATTAACAGGGGCCATTTAGTGTTGCTACTTTAATTTTCAAGCAAAAGTCTATCTTGTCCTTACCAACTGATAAGATCAAGTAGCTTTTGAAAACAGAGTATACAAGTTGACTCAAACTTCAAACAGCAAAGACACAGAGTTAGGAAAAGTCATTCATATTCTTAGGCTGTTTCCAGAAAGCCAAATCAGGCCCATCTCAGACTAACGCATATGGTTGCTAGCATTATAGGTAAGAGAGAAGATAAGGAATGCGTCACCAAGTGAAGATACTAAGAGAGTGAATGGACCGATACTCCACCAAAACAAGCCTAACCATGCATGCTCCTAAGTAATTCCCAGTGTGTTTAGGACTGCAGTTTATGCTTAACTGTTCAAAACAGCACAGACATACACTGTGTCCTCTCTACACACTACCCCTCAAATCTTATCATCCTATTTACCTGTTTTTTTCTGGCCTTCGTAGAGCAGTTCCTATTACAGAATTTGAAGCTGGAGAAATTTCTAAGCAATCCAAATCAAAGCTGTTAACTTCCCTCAACGATCTTTTTGTTTGTTTTTGTTTAAATCCTGCACGTGTCTCTGTAATTCCCAAAGCCTCACATTTTACCTCACTGTTATTTAGTTACTGTTGGGATGGAGAGGGAGGCTTAGCAAAATTATAACGTTTGTCCCATCTTCCTTGTGCCAAGCACGGCTTTTGCCTCGTTCAGGGAGAGAGAGAAGGTGTCAGTGGCTCGATTTCCCAAGGGGTCTGACAAACTGCACTTTCATTGGCTCAAGCAGAAGATGGTTTCGAGGCAAAAGGCCTACCGTCTGAACCGGCTTCCCCAAAAGGAACGAGCGAAAGGCCAAGGAGGGTCAAGCCAGAGCCCCAGAGGGAAACGAGGGGAGTTCCTTTAACCTCTCCCACCCCACCCACCCGTGACCCGTAACGGCGGAGTTAGCACGGTTCTGTCTTCTCGCTTACCTGCAAAGCACCGCAAACGCCTGGAAATTCAGCTTCTTGATTTTCTTTTCGCTCAGCCAATAACCAACCCGTTTCCCTTTCAGAAAGGTCTGCATCTTCCCTTCCGCTTCACCCAAGTTATTGAAAACAATTAATAATAACGAGTCGAGGAGGAGGAACGCGAAGGCTGGAGCCCAAGAGCCCCCTTCTCAAGACGCGGCGCTATAGGGCGCTCATTCAGTCTTCAGGGTGCCTGAGGGGTCGGGGCTCTTTAGGATTTCACAGCCATGTGAGATTTCCAGTAGCAGCAGCAGGAACCTTGCAGAGGGAGGGGGGAGAAGTCAGCAGCAGCTCAGTAGCCATCTGGAAACTTCCCCGCACCCCAGGCTGGCATGGCTCAGGCGGGCTCCTTGCAAACAGCAAGTTGGGTGCAACCCTTTTTTGCAGGCCCTCCGAGGCCAAGCGGATCCAGGAAGGTCCCGAGACAACGGGAAGGTGCCCCCGGCGGAGGGGAAAGCGTCTCTCCGGTAGAGGCGGTGGCGGCAGCAGCAGCCGCCCTCCTGCTCTGCCGGTTAAATGGAGCAGGCACAAGGCGGCGGCTCTTGCTCTCCCAGCAACCACAGCCTGAGGCGACGGCAACTCGGAGCTTGCACAGACCGCCCCGCGGGAGGAGTGAGGCGTCTGGAGCCAGGCTCGCCTGCTGACTGAGGCTGCCGCCGCAACCCTTTCAGGTCTCCATTTGCCCGCTATTCGCCGCCGCCTCCACTTCCTCCTCCTCCGCCTCCTGCCGCCGGTCTCCACCCCCCCGCCCGCTACACCGAGGGGTGGGGGCTCAAGGACACACCCTCCGCCCTGCAGCAGCAGTGGCGGCATTCAGAGGCGCTCGCCACCCCGCCTCTGGCCTTCCCTCCCCAGCAGCGGCAAGGCGGACTCCTCGGTGGCCACGCTAGACCGAGGGCGGCCGAGGAACGGGCCCAACGAGCGTTCCCAAGTGCAGCTCGGCCTGCAGGCGGCAGCACTGGGCGGACTGGTTGTGGCGTCGTGGGCTCCAGCCTTGAGCCCCCCTCTGTCTGTTTCCTCGGAAGTCAGCCCCTCAGAGTTCAGTGAGGCTCACTCCCAAGTAATGGGGTCTAGGGCTGCAGCCGTAAAGACCCGCTAGTGCTCATCAGGATTGTTGTTTGAGCACGGCTTTCTCGTTTCGACTCGGAGAGCGTGCTGGGCTAAAAGCTGGATATCTCTGAACTTGTGCAGAGTGTCTTTCCTCTAGAACAGGGAACAGCTTGTACGGGGTGAACGTATGACGTTGCCTCATACTGAAAAGGATGACCGATCAAGGACTGGCAGTAGCTCTAGAGGGTCCCAGACAGAGGTCCTTCAGTGTCACGTACTGCCTGTTCGTTTCAAGGGAGGTGCTGGGAAGTGAACCTTGGACCTTGTGCGTGCAAAGCAGATGCTCTACCCTCAGCCGCAGCCCTGCCCCCCTTGTCAGGCTCTCTGAACCTGTACTTAGCCGTGTTCAGGAATCAATGGCATTCCTGACTGAACTGGTAAAATTTTGACTAGTTGGCAACTATCAAGTGCAAATGGGATTTCTTAATTTAGTCAGTTGAAAATAAGGCTCACGTGGACTTAATTGCAGACAATGTCCAGGAATATTAAATGAGAAAATAAGGAAAAGATGTCTTTGATCATGAACAAATTGTCTTTTCCACCCTGTGCACTAGCTGACTAATATTTGGAAATGTCGGAGAGTATAATTTCCAGGTGAACAAAAGAAAAATAGTTGGGTTTTATACCCCACTTTTATGTACCTTAAGGAGTCTTACAGCAGTTTACAGTGTCCTTTCCTTCCTCTCTCCCACAGCAGCCCCCTTGTGAGGTAGGTTGGGCTGAGAGATTTCTGAGGCAACTGTGACTGGCTTCATGTGGGGGAGTGGGGAATCAAACTGGTTCTCTAATTTACTAGTTCTCCAGATTAGAGTCCACCGCTCTTAACCACTACACCAGAGCCCTGCTGAATGAGATCAGTGATAAGTCCAGCATCCTGTTTCACACAAGAGCCAACTAGTTGTTCTAGATGGCCAACTAATGGGCATCGAAACTAAGCCTTTCCTGATGCTGCCACCTAATGCTTGTGTGCAGAGATTACCTTTGTATGTGGATATTCCCTTTGCTCTTCATGGCTAGTAGCCAGTGATGGACCTCAGGGCTTTTTTGTAGCAGGAACTCCTTTGCATCTTAGGCCAATCCTCCAAGAGCTTACAGTAGGCCCTGCAATAACAGCCTGTAAGCTATTGAAGGATTGGCTACATAAGGGGTGTGGCCTAAGATGCAAAGGAGTTCCTGCTACAAAAAAAGCCCAGTGTTAGGTAGAACCACCAAGAGGGAGGAAAGAGGCACAAAATTCTGGTAATCTTCAAGTCTGCCTGTGAAGCTGGGCAAGTCATGTGATTGGGTTTTATATGATGATTGGGCCTGGGTGGTTTGAGAAAGGCCTAGAGGGCATCTTGGTCCAGGAGACCCCACTGACTTCTACCTGAGACCCTAGCAAGCTGTTGCCAGTCTGAATAGATAATACTGACCTTGAAGACCAATTACCTGATTTAGTATAAGGCAGATTCTTGTGTTGTTCATGTTTTTGGTGGCTTTTGGTAGTTCAGTGTAGGGGAGAGATCTTTTTGGCCCACATTTTTTAACCCTATCCTATTTTACCTCGTTTCTATGAAACAGTCACCTTTAAGGCATGTGCTAGCCAGTGGGTTGGGTTTTTTAGATCACTGAAACTATGATAGACAAACGACTGGCAACTGAAATTGATGGTACATCTCCAGGCCATATGAGAAGAAGAAAAAAGTCTGAAGATAAACTCAAGCTCTCAAAGTGCACACTTGGTGGATGCCCTGTAGCTTCCACTGATGCTGGCAGATGAATATGGACTAGTTTACCACATGGGAAATATGGGGAAGTTGATTTGTTTCTTAAATGTGTGCTGAATTACTGCAGTAGAGGTGACCATGGCTGTTTTGCAGTGTTCCATGTTTGCTGTTGCTCCACCCTAGTTACTGACTTGTTCTGTTGCTATGGTGTGAAGATGTTACTTTTACTTATCTCTCCACATATTGCTGCAGCGTTTTATCACTACTTCCTGGATCTTTCTGTACTGATGTAGAGGGCTGGATGAGACCTTGAAACAAGCCCCTGGTGTGGATAATTTAAATTATTGATTGCGCATTATCTATATGGTATTATTTACACAAGTGAATTTTGAGATTTTTTTTTTAAACTCTATTGTGTGTGCTACTTCCACAGAATGGAAAAAAAATGAGAGGAAATCCTCTAAAACATTAATTTTATACTTTAAAATCAAAATGAAGTGCATATATATGGACCACACCCAACCCTTTTATCATACATCATACAAACATAGTTTCAGATGCACAGTAAACTTTTTTCAGAAACACTTCAAAAACATCAACATATTTTAAAATCTTGTGGAAAATGCTATTGAAATCTTAAAAAAAACTAAATAGTATTTGGTATCATGAAAGGTGGAAAGACAAACTGTTCCATTTATAAAACCTTGGCTATGAACCTCTACTTTTAGAACTTCAGGGAAGGACATTGGCTCAGTGGCAGAGCATCTGCTTTGCAGGCAGAAGGACCTTCCCAGGTTCATTTCCCAGCATCTCCAGCCAAAAAGGATCAGGTAGCAGGTGATATGAAAAACCACCACCTGTGACCATGGAGAGCTGCTGCCAGTCAGAGCAGGCAATGCTGATCTTAATAGTTCAATGATCTGACTCAGTGTAAGGCTGCTTCACACCCAAGCTCAGCAGCAGCATTCACAGATTATTACAACAAATGCCCATATAATTATGAGGAAAAATATGGGGAAGTAAAGATGGCAGTCTCCACAATATGTGACATGTGCAACAAAACAACAACAGCATGGTGTGGTTAAGCGTGTTGGGCCAGGATCTGGAAGAATTCATGCTGTGGAAACTCACTAGGTGACCTTGGGCCAATCACACTGTCTCAACTTAACCTACCTCACAGGGTGTAATATAGGAGAAGAGAATGATGTAAGGTGCTTTTTGTCCCCATTGGGAAGAAAAACAGGGTATAAATGAACTAAATAAAGTACATAGATGACCAAGCAACAACATGGGCAAAACTTCATGGTAAACTACTGCACAGGCCTAGTCTGCTAAATTTTATGTAAAGGTCACAGTGCTAGGCTGATGGAGAAAAGGTCTTCTGATGGCTATTACCCATGATAACTAAAAGGGACCTCCATAGTTAAAAGGCAGTAAGCTGCTGACTACCAGTGCTGGGAGGCAACATTAGGAGAAGGCCTTGGCCTCTGTGCACTGTTTGCTGGCCCTCCAAGGCACCTGGTTGACTGCCATGTGGATCAGGATGATGGACTAGATCAGGGGTGGCCAAATCGGCTCAGGAGCCACATGTGGCTCTTTCACACATATTGTGTGGCTCCCAAGCCCCGCCCCCCCCTGCACCTCGTCAGCCAGCTTGGAGAAGGCATTTCTCTCCTTAAATCACTTCTCCGAGCCAAGCCTGCTGGCAGCTTGGAAAATGCATTTAAAGTTAAAATTGCTTTCTTTCCACCTCTCCCTCCCTCCTCTCTCTCCGTATCTGTTTGCCTTCCTTGCAGTTTTCAAACATCTGACACTCGTGTCTTATGGCTCTCAAACATCTGATGTTTATTCTGTGTGGCTCTTACATGAAGCAAGTTTGGCCACCCCTGGACTAGATGGACCACTGGTCTGATCCACCAGGCCTCTCACATTCTTATAATACAGTAGAAACTGGATTCCTCCTCCCCTCTCTCCGCATGGTAGGGTTGACAGGTTGCAATTCAGAATGATAATTTTTAAACATGCAGTAGAGAAAACAGTTGTGGCTACTTGCCCTTGATCCTTCCCAGGACCTTGCCTATTCTCCTTCACCTCTAGATGCAGAGATAAGTTTTTTTCCTGTCTGCAGAGGGAGCACAATGGTGAGATACAAAGTCCAAAAGAAGCAATTGGGGCTATGCTGACTTTTATCTGGCTTTTAAAGGTCAATGCTTATTCTCCGGGTGGCAACCCAGTCTCATGGTGCAGAATCAAGGAAGGAGATGCTGACAGCATCATGTGTATTTTAGAACCATACCATCCTGCTATTCTATCCTGATGGTTGTGTTTCTACACACAGCTTTTCAGGCAGCTGCAAGATCCTTCTGGTTTCCCACCCTGATTGAACAGGAAACAGAATTCTGCATCTCTAAAGATGCTGAGCAAAGGCTGCTGACTCACTAGACTGGGTGGAACCTGTTAACTGTTCTGAGCTATTTAAAAAAAGTGATACAGGCTGCCTGATCTTTATGGTAGGGGAGAGACATTAGGGCATTTACAGGAAAAGTAGGGAGGATGTGGAAATGAGGAAAGAGAACATTTTACAACAAACCTGACATGTTCAGTAAATGCTGGCAGCGCTATTGTTTGCGTAACCAGGAAAAAGTTAAACCCATAGAGGAGGTTTCTGCTTACACAGGACATAATGATTTGGTAAAATTCATCTCCATTCCATTCCTGAGTGGGAGTGCAAAAATGCCATTGTGAGCGTTCCCATGTGATGTGTGTTGCCAGGGAAGCAAGAAATGTAGCAACCAGGTCACAGTATTTTGTAATCTCTCTCTCTCTCTAATCTGACTGAATTAACAGGCTGGAATTTTTCAAACAAGGAAAATGGCAGTCTGCAGTCCATCAATTGAATTTCACCTCCCAGCACCTGGATTTGGGAGACCGCAAGAGAATACTGCTAATCTAGAGATCTTTTCTTGAAAGAAACACAGTCTCCAGAACTGGCCTGAAATATCGTCACGCCTGAGCCTCAGCCAGGCACAGGGTGTTTTCGTCCCTGGCCTCTATCTGGTGGAATGAGCTCCCATGAAAGATCAGGGTCTTGCAGGACCTCCTACACTTTTACAGGGCCTGGAAGACAGAGCTCTTCGGCCAGGCTTTTGGATGAGTTGCTGTTGACATGTTTTTAATATAACTTTGTTTGCTTTTGTCTTAGTGAGATTGTCAGTTTGTTTATGTTCTTTATATCTCTGTAGTTCCACTAAACAGCCATGACTGAAGAAGAAATGTTTTGAAACACCAAGAAAGATACCTGGGAAGGGCGTTTTCAGCTGCTGTTATCTTGGAAATGTCCTCAGATATATACTACAAACTACTGAGGTCTTTTGAACACTGCCAAGTATAGGAGGAATTCTCCACTTATCTTCTTGGGCTGTTGTTTATAATGTGGACTTTCTCACTTAGAGCACTGATGGAGACCTTATTATGATATATTAGTGTCTGGTATTGTGACCATTAAGTTATTGTGTTGTATGACCGGGGAAGGCAATGGCAAACCACCCCGTAAAAAGTTTGCCATGAAAACGTTGTGAAAGCAATGTCACCTCAGAGTCGGAAAGAACTGGTGTTTGCACAGGGGACTACCTTTACCTTTATATCCGTATTTATGCAATAATTATTTCTAAATATCAGAAAGTGCATTCATATTGTTGATGGTCTACCTTTGCATTTTTCGCTTTTGTGTAAGCTTTTAGGTGAGGTAGCAGACATCTAATACCATCTGGCCCCTCCTGTTATCACCAGCTATAAGGTCTTCAGTCTACCATCTGTATTCCCTATGGCAGGGGCCCCCAAACCCCTGTCTGTGGACTGGTATTGGTCCGTGGCCTGTTAGCAACTGGGTCATAGAGTGAGGCAGAGACCTTCACCTATTCCCCATTTAAAGAGCCCCGGGGGGGGGGGCAGGGACAGTGTGTGGGCCAAAACCCCAGCACCCCTACCCCTACTGATCCATGGAAAAATTGTCTTCCACAAAACCGGTCCCTGATGCCAAAAAGGTTGGGGGCCACTGCCCTATGGGATTCAGCCCTCTCTGTTTACAATTGTGTGATACTGGGACACCATGGAAATAGTCTGATCACCATCGTTTTAGGATTTATGGATGTTATAGTTTTTAAAGTATGATTTTATTGTTTTATAACCAATGTTGTTCCCTCTTAAAAGCTGAGCCATCAAATCCAAATAGCTCCTCCTCATCCTCCCCAATTGTTTTTAAAAAAAGAACATAAATTCCTGACAACTTGTTGCCTTTTAAATCTGATTCAGCCAACTCTCTCTAATGACAGGATTACCCCTGCCAACCTCACCAACAATTTTATTCATTACATTTGTATTCTGCCTTTCAGTATAAACAGTCAAGGCAAGTCAGCTGTTTAAAAAAAATCATGCAAATATTTGCTAATTAAAACTAACAATTTATATAAATGAAAACAAACGAGAGAGCAGACCTGAAAGAAGGTTTCAGGAGGGAAGCCATGCTGGTCTGCAGTAGAAGAGCTATATTTGACTCAAAGCTGACAAAAGGAGTGTTGACTCTTGGAAACTTATACAGTACATGAGCCCGAGGCCCCATGCCTGTCTTCTGATCTAACTCTGGATCACTTCGACCCGCTCAACCTGGAGGAAGTTGACGGAATTATCTCCTCTGTGCGCCCTACAACTTGCGATCTGGACCCATGCCCCTCCTGGCTAATTAAATCCTGCCTGAGGGAGCTTGAATGTCCTCTACGGGACATCATAAATAGATCCCTCTTGGAGGGGCGCTTTCCATCATCCCTGAAAGAGGCTTTGGTCCGACCCCTCTTGAAAAAAAGTACAGCAGACCCGGCCGAATTGGCAAACTACCGACCGGTCTCTAATTTACCGTTTTTAGGTAAAATAATAGAGAGGGCAGTGGCGTCGCAGTTGCAGAGCTTTCTGGATGACGCTTCCATCCTAGACCCTTGCCAGTCCGTCTTTCGCCCGGGTTATGGGACGGAGACAGTACTGGTCGCCCTGGTAGATGATCTCCAACAGCATCTGGATCGGGGCGGTGTGGTGGTGCTGATGTTGTTAGATCTGTCGGCCGCGTTCGACACGGTCGACCATCGGCTACTGACCCGCCGCCTCGCCGATATAGGGGTGAGGGGGTCTGCCTTACAATGGCTCTCCTCCTTCCTCGAGGATCGGGGACAAAGGGTGGCAATTGGTGGCGAGCGGTCCCGGAGGTGCACACTGGATTGTGGAGTGCCTCAGGGGGCAGTTCTCTCACCAATATTATTCAATATCTATATGCGCCCTCTTGCCCAGATTGCCAGGAGATATGGACTTGGGTGCCATCAATATGCAGATGACACCCAACTCTATCTGCTGATGGACGGCCGGCCTGACTGTGTCCCTGAGAATTTAGACCGCGCCTTGCAGGATATGGCAACGTGGTTGAGGGAGAGTGGGCTGAAACTGAATCCAGCGAAGACAGAAGTCCTTTGTCTGGGTCGGGGCGCCTGGGAAGGGGAAATACCTCTGCCAGTCTTCGACGGGGCGCCGCTGAAAGCGGCGCACCGGGTTAGGAGTCTGGGAGTTCTACTGGAGCCTTCATTATCAATGGAGGCCCAGATAGCAGCCACTGCCAAGTCAGCCTTTTTCCATTTGAGGCGGGCAAGGCAGTTGGCTCCCTTCCTAGAGCGCCAAGACCTGGCAACGGTACTTCATGCAACGGTCACCTCGAGACTGGATTACTGTAATGCCCTCTACATGGGGCTGCCTCTGTACCGAACCCGGAGGCTGCAGCTGGTACAGAACGCAGCGGCCAGACTGTTGCTGGGGCTCCCTAAATGGGAGCACATACGGCCTGGGCTGCGCGAGCTGCACTGGCTGCCGGTTATATTCCGGGTTCGTTACAAAGTGCTGGTCATTACCTTTAAAGCCCTATATGGTCGAGGACCTGTCTACCTTAGGGACCGTCTTTCCCCATATGAACCCCAGAGAGCACTGAGGTCAGCTGGAAAAAACTTGTTGACCACCCCCGGACCAAGAGAGGTGAAGCTGCAATGCACCCGCAATCGGGCCTTCTCCTCTGTAGCCCCGAACCTATGGAACCAACTTCCAGAGGAAATGCGGGCCCTGCGGGACCTTGATCAATTCCGCAGGGCCTGCAAAACTTTCCTCTTTCGACTGGCTTTCGCTGACGAAGTGGTTGCTAATGATTACCGCCATCATAAAAAAGAACAAGCAGCATTAGCACTTTTATTATTAATTAATTAATTAATTTTAAATTTATCAGAATTTTAATGTTAAATGTAACTTTGTTTTTTGTATAACTGAATGATGTTGTTAGCCGCCCTGAGCCTGCTCTGGCGGGGAGGGCGGGATATAAATAAAATTACCTACCTACCTACCTACCTACTCGCCAAAATCTCGTTGGTGTTATTGGACTCGAATCTAGATCTGAAAGAATGTCCCCTCTTAAAAACTGCCTGAGAGTGTCTTTGCTTGTGTTCCAAATATTTATTTGGTTCAATTTCTATCCCACCCTTCCGCAAATGGGCTCAGGGCGGGTTACAACATTGGTTATAAAACAAATCATAGCTCTGTCTTCCAAGCCTTGCGGAACTGTAGGAGGCCGATTTCTGCAGGGCCGATTTCTAGTGGGAGCTCATTCCATCAGGCTGGGGCCAGGGCCAAAAACACCCTATGCTGGGCTGAGGCTAGATGGACAATTTGGGGGACAGGGATCATCAGTAAATAGGCAAGAGATGAGTGAAATGCCCCTCCTGAAGTGCATCAAAGTGTACTGTATTTGGGTAGAGGTTATCTGAATATGTAGCAGGCTGTAGCCAAGGAGGAAAGTCTGTAGGAGTCTGGTCCATCCAGAGACATTCCAGAACCCTTTGCTAGATTTTCAGTTTTCATTTTAAAACAAGTAAATCTCTACCAGTGTCATCCTAAGCAGAGTTATACCTTTCTAAGCCCACTGACTTCAAGTAAAGGGTGTAACTGCTTTGCAGTTGATTCTGGCCGCCCTGATCTGGATAGTCCAGGCGAGCCCAATCTCGTCAGATCTCTGAAGCTAAGCAGGGCCAACCTTAGCTAGTATTTGGGTGAGAGACATCCAGAAAATACCAAGGTTGGGAGGAAGAGCCAGGCTGTATCAAGCCACTTCTCTGAACGTCCTTCATGCCCTAGTCACCATGACTTCCAAGCACAGACAGGCATGTGTGCGCACACACACACTGCAAAAAATATCCCCCCAAGGGCACTTGGTTCTTTTACTTATGGAGAAAAAGGTAAGATATGCAGGCAGTATTGCACCTGGTTGCTCAGTAAGAAGGAAACCAGTACTTTCTAGTTACTTTTTTTTTTTTAATCCCACCCCACTTTATTGGAAGTTTGAAATGGTTTACAGTCAGCCCCTTATAAAAAACATAGTAGTTAGCCTCAGAAGCTAACAAACAAATTCTATACGTCCAATAAACAACACAAAACAAATTATCCAGAGAAAACCTAATGCAATCCCCAGTGAGATACTAGTTTGATTACAAAGCATGGGACACTTATTTCTAATGTTATGCAAATACATTTTCCCGTCAATACCATTATTTAATATGTTTTGGAGTACAGTCCTAAGTAGAGCTACTAGGATTCTCAACAATGTCTCAGCAAATGCCAGGAAATTTGGGGGGCAGTGCCTGAGGAGGCTGGATTTTGGGAAAGATGTGAGGTTGACTTTCAAGTGATGCTTTAGGCTGCCTCTTCTGGCCTCTCCGTGGCACAGAGTGTTAAAGCTGCAGTACTGCAGTCCTAAACTCTGCTCACGACCTGAGTTCGATCCCCGGTAGAAGTGGGTTTTCAGGTAGCCGGCTTGAAGTTGACTCAGCCTTCCATCCTTCCGAGGTTGGTAAAATGAGTACCCAGCTTGCTGAGGGAAAAGTGTAGATGACTGGGGAAGGCAATGGCAAAATACCCTGTAAAAAGTCTGTTGTGAAAGCAAAATCACCCTAGAGTCGGAAACAACTGATGCTTGCACAGGGGACCTTTCCTTTTCCTCTGGTCTCTACCATAGACACTATGGAAATTCCTAGAGTGTTCCTATATAGAGGCCATTTTTTTGTCCTATTTCTGAATTCCCTGGGGGTGGGAAACTGGGCTGGGGGTTGGTTAATAGGAGGCCTAAGTCATTGGTCAAAAGGCTTAGAAAAATGTAATCATGTTTAGGTGGGATGCTGTTAAAAACTCAAAAGATAGACTACTTAAATCTCCATTTCTGCAGGGGCACAATGACTTTGTGATGTTTTCCCATCCTCCCACATTTCTTGCTATAGAGTGTCCTCATGTGCATGTATTTTACTTTGAAGCAGTTGTGGGGGAGAGTGGGATAGATGCTGACATAGCAGGTATCTTGCCCAGTAGAATATGTGTGTGGAAACACACACACACAAATTCTAGTGGTACCTGCTGGATTTCATTTAGCTTTCCTGCAGTCCCAGATAATACATGTCCCACATGCATGTGCCTTCCCATCCTAAATTTGCATGTTTGCTTTTTAAAAATTAAATATTAATATGGGAAGAGATACTATCTTGCTGTGGGTGGCCACTGAGCAGTAAGAACAAGATAACTTCCTGGTAAGTGAATTCCCAGCTTTTATTGAACCCTCTAGTCAACAAGTCCCTCCAGGCAGGGTGTGCTTCCTCTGCCATCTTGAGGAGACGACTGTGGGACTGTGGCGCAGAGGAGATTAGATCCATGCCTCTCCCTAATCTTGCTTGAAATGAAATTAAAAGCACTTCAAGCGTTTAACTTTTTTAACATTTTGTATTCATATCCCATTTTTCTTCCTGATCAGGGTCTCCAAGCAGCTTTTTTGCATGGTTCCTCCCTCTTCTACTTAATCCTCACAACAGCAAACTTGTGAGGGAAGGTTAGGCTGAGAGTTTGTGAGAGGCCCAAGGTCATCTGGCAGGCTTCCATGGTGGAATGGGGGGTTCAAACCCAGTTGTTAAAATTGTCAGCCCCTCCCCTGGCCACCAACCAGGGATGGGGGCGGGGTAGGGTTGCCAGATCCAGGTTGGGAAACTCTTGGAGATTTGGGGATGGAGGCTGCAGAGAACAGGGACCTCAGTGGGGTACAATGTCACAGAGTCCACCCTCCAAAGCATCCATTTTCTCCAGGGGAACTTTCCTCTGTAGTCTGGAGATGAGCTGTAATCCTGGGGTTCCCAGACCCCACGTGGAGGCTGTAACAAAGAAAGACCGTGGAATTGTTAACACCAGATTTATGAATAAAGATAACTCTGTGCCCTTCTATAAAATATTGAATTCATGTAAGCTTAAATATGTATAATTCATAAAGATACAGTCGCTTATGCCAATATTTTGAGAACGGTCTGTAGCAGATGGCAATTCAGCAAACTCCACCTATGCCTGCTTGCTCCTAAGGCTTATATCACAAAGTGTCATTCAAACTGTATTCCAAAGGTTTCTTTTCTGAATAAATTTCAAAAAGTGCTCCTTGCAGAAGACTGTCCATCAACAATTCATGAAGTAAGGTGCTTGTGCCACCTCTAATGGAGTCCCAGCAGCTTGGAAATCACTTGTTTTTGATTCCTTCTTTGGAGAGGGATCTGGGTAGTCATAATCTTCCAAATTACATTTTGGACGCTCCTTTGTTTGACATAGTGCTTATGAGAATGGTTGTTACTTGAAAGCAGGACAAAATGTAATTTGGAAGACTGTGCATCCGGGACATGATGACATCACTCAGTGTGATGTCATCACATTGGGGATGGCCCCCCTAACCCCCCACTAGATTGGACCTGGCAACTCTATGTCTTCTCATAATGTGACCAAATGTACAATAGTTTGGTCATTTTAGCTTCTAGATAGATCTCAGATTTAATTGGATCTAGAACCCACTTGTCTTTTTCATAGTCCACAGTATCTGTAAAATTCTCCTCCAACACCACATTTCAAACGATACTTCTTTTTAGGGCAGATAATAAAACAGCTAAGATTAATGGTATCAATGTCTATTTGATCAACAATTAGGATTGCGAGGCCTAGACTGGCAACCAGAAGCTGACAGAGTAAGGTGGGGACATGGGGGGCAGCCATCAGCAGTGGGTGACTAACTTCTGGGAAAACTCAGAAGTGATGTCAAACCTCTCTAGGAATCACTGGATACTCTATAGTTTTACCATAGGGTTGCCAGGTCCAATTCAAGAAATATCTGGGGACTTCGGGGGTGGAGCCAGGAGCAAGGGTGTGACAAGCACAATTGAACTCTGAAGGAAGTTCTGGCCATCACATTTAAAGGGATCACACACCTTTTAAATGCTTCCTCTCCATTCGAAATAATGAAGGATAGGGGCACCTTTTGGGGGGCTCAAAGAATTGGATCCCCTGGTCCAATCTTGAAATTTGGAGGGTGTTTTGAAGAGAGGCACCAGATGCTATGCTGAAAATTTGGTGCCTCTGCCTCAAAATACACTCCCCCCAGAGCCACAGATACCTGCAGATGAATTCACCACTATATCCTATGGGAATTGGTCTCCATACAGAATAATGGAGTGCCCAGCAGACATTTCCCTCCCTGCCCCCTGCAGTTTCTGATGACTCTGAAACATGGGGAGGGCCTCAAACCAGGGGATCCTCCTGGGGATTGGCAATCCTGTTTTACCACAAAGCTTTTGACAATTCCTAGAGAGGCATGAAGTCACTTCTGGTTTCTTGCAGAAGTTACATTACGCTATTGATGGCAATTTTTTTTAAAAAAAAAATTTCTCATGCTGGGCGCTTGAGTGCCTGCTGGGAAGACCCACTGGAGACAGGAGCTCTCTCACCCTTTGTCACAAGCAAGGGACCAGGAAGGTCCTACTAGCTGCCACCACTCTGGTAAGGGTCTGTCTGGGAGGGCCCAGAGCACCCACCCAACTCTTCTTGCTTCTTAACAAAACACCCTCTTATCCATGACCAAAGAGATGTGAGGAGCCAGGCAGTATAACAACAGTTATTATAAGTGCTCAAGAACAAGTGAATTCTAAAAACTTTTAGTGCAACAGTGAATATGAAAACAACAACTGTAAAGGCTGTTCAAAGAAATAAAAGCTCTGACATGACTAACTATATGTTCCCTCCTTCTGCTTTCAACTCATGCACCCTTCCCTAGATGAGGGAACCATCATGACTGCAACATCTCAGCTCAGCCTTTTCCAGCGATACCATACTTCTCTTTCTAGCTGGCCTGTTATTGTTTCCTCCAAGATCCCACCCACTCTAGGCAAGTTTTCCCTCCAAAACTGCTGCCCACCCAATCAGAGGGACAGAAGGAATTCTGGGAAATGTAGCCCTGGTTACTACTCTAACACAGGCTTCCCTAGAGCCTGTAGGCCATACTAGGCCTAGGATCATAATACTCTTAGTGGGCACATGGCAACCGTATCAACAATAGCTCTAGCATCTAATGTTCCAGCAAGTGCAGACATCTGATTGGATTTGAACAGTTTATTCTGAACAGAGCTTTGAATGCAAAGGGGAGGATCCCCATCTTTTACAAAATACATATTGTATTTTCTATCCATCTCTTGCATTTCATTTGCTTCCAGCTGTGGGCTGTTAAAATCAAAGTGAACCTGTTAATCTTTAAGAAACCACAATACTCCTTGTTTGTGCTTCTGCAGACTGACACAGATACTACTCTGGATTATAAACCCTAACACTGTTCTCCTAAATATTTATTCCAGATCATCTCCATGAAATACTTCATAGTGGGCCTCACCCTTCATTTGGCGGCAACAACAAAGGATGCTTCCATGTGACAACAATTCTCTGTTGTGCATTCATTTGCAGTGGCAATGGAGTTTCCCTGCCACATTTCCTTAGGTCATTGCTTCATGGCTGGCATTCCACCAGCATCCCAGCATCAAAAGGGTTTGTTAGATCCCTGCATCACTATAGTATACAATGCTATAGTGTTATAGTGACTGGTGTGTTTTTTTTTAATGTTTGAAAAATACTCTTTGGTGCTGCAGGGTGGGGGAGCAGTGCCCTGGAGGGAATGATGGCCGTAAAATGGTGCTAATGTGGGCAAGATTTTAAGAATTGGCACCCTCCGGAAAGGTCATAGCAAAGTAGGGTACACATCTGAAAGCACACAAATGGACATCCACATCAGCTTGGGAGGCAAGGCCATGTGGAAACAGGCAAGGGCAAAAACTGCAGTGTATTGGACCCTCTTTAAGAAACTGGTACAAAATAATTTTGGTCCAATTAATACATTTTGGTCCAACCAAACACATCCAAACAATCTTACTCATCACAAATCAAAATTAGACAATTCCTTTGCAGCACAATGAATTACTGTCCTAAACAGAAAAAAATGACTTGGCATTCAGCCTATCTGATATAATCTTTTTTGTACTTTCCAACATTAAAACTTCAGATTTGAGAGCTCAGCTATGTATCATCTGGTTAACTTTATGTTTACTTATGGATTGATGATTGTCTTTGGTTTTGTAAGATCCCTGTTTGCCTATTTGCTTCTCTCATATCTTTCATCTCTGCATTTCCTCTGTGGGGTGGGGTTGGATTTGTCTGTGTATTATAGCTTTCAGAAAATCCAGTAATTATATAACTATCAAAATGCTGAATATGGCAGACAGCCAAATTGTCTATTGGTGTGGTTTGGAGATGATAGACAAAACTTGGAGAAAGCCTTACTTTATTGTTGAGACCAGAAATGTGGAATGAAGATTATATAATTGTTCTTCCCCTTTATAGTGTTGTGGTGATAGTATATCAAGTTAGGGCTGAAGTTCCCAGGCTGGGCAGGGGTCCGCCCACCTGGGAGGTTCCCAACCAGCTGGTCCACATTGGGCTGGCATAAGAACATAAGAGAAGCCATGTTGGATCAGGCCAACGGCCCATCCAGTCCAACACTCTGTGTCACACAGTGGCAAAAAATTTTATATACACACATACACTGTGGCTAATAGCCACTGATGGACCTGTGCTCCATATTTTTATCTAAACCCTTCTTGAAGGTGGCTATACTTGTGGCCGCCACCACCTCCTGTGGCAGTGAATTCCACATGTTAATCACCCTTTGGGTGAAGTACTTCCTTTTATCTGTTTTAACCTGTCTGCTCAGCAATTTCATCGAATGCCCACGAGTTCTTGTATTGTGAGAAAGGGAGAAAAGTACTTCTTTCTCTATTTTCTCCATCCCATGCATTATCTTGTAAACCTCTATCATGTCACCCCACAGTCGACGTTTCTCCAAGCTAAAGAGTCCCAAGCGTTTCAACCTTTCTTCATAGGGAAAGTGCTCCAGCCCTTTAATCATTCTAGTTGCCCTTCTGCCCTTCTAGTTGCCCTTCTGCCCTTCTGCTCCAGCCCTTTAATCATTCTAGTTGCCCTTTAATCATTCTAGTTGCAAGTGGGATCCTCCACCGATATCACTGGTGCAATGATGTCACTCACAGTGATGTCATCGTGACATAGTGTGCTGGCCGTACTAAGAGCTTCTGGGAAAACTCTATGGTTTTCCTGGATGCTCTAGCAAACTGGGAAGGAAAACTCACAGATGTTGCATGGGGACTGTCTGGTTTTTGGGCAAACTCTATGGTTCAAGTCCCAATTTTATGACAGGGTTTGTCTACCCCTGGAATGGCTCCCAAATCCCCCCCCCCAGAGCAATGAGGGGACCTGGCAACCCTAAACAGGTGGCGGCTGTAGGTAAGAGTGCCATTCACTAGCTTAATCTGATGAGCCAACTGAAGCCTTTTCTGGGCAGAAAAGATATGGCCACTGTGGTACATGGCCTGGATACATACAGAGTACATTACTGCCTTGTCCTCTCTCTGGGGTTGCCCTTGAAAAATGTTTGGAAGCTTCAGTTGTTACAGAATGCTGCAACCAGGATGTTGACTGGAGTGGGTCATAGGAACTATATCATTTCATTGGCCCATCTACACTGGCTCTAAATCTGTTCCTCGCAAAATTCAAAGTCACTGGTGTTGACATTTAATGCACAGCATGGCTTGGGACCGGTCTACCTGAAGTGATGTGTTCTTCCTCTCATTACAACACTACATATCTGCTATAATCATTTTCCACGGCCCTGCTTCAGGTGCCTCCAACTTTCAGAGATTAGGCAGATGGCAACCCAGTAGAGGGCCTTCTCTGTCACAGCACCGAAATTCAGAACTTCTCAGGGAGATTCATTTGTCTCTTTGCTGTTACTGTCTGCAGGTGAAGATATTTTTGTTTTGTCTGGTGCTCCCTCTAGGGCTGCCGAGCTCCCACTGTGGGGCGGGGTTTCCCCTGTTTTGGAGGACCCAACCACCCATCACACTGCACAAGGCAATGAACTACTATGGGCCCTGCTAAGATAACTCTCAGCTGAGAGACTGAAGAACCAAGTCACCAGGCCTACTGGGTGCTAATCAAGAAGTCAGTCCCGCAAGGTAGGACACTTGCAAATTGAGTTCCACAAACAGCTACTTGGCAGCTGTAACCAAAACAAGCAAAGGTACTGGTTTAGACTGAAGCTCCTGAGTCCAGATAACACCACAAGACTATAATTAATAAGGTTTATTGGGGGGGGAAGCGGAAAACTACACAAATATAGAAGCAGTACAAAGCAGGGAATAAAATGAAACTAAATATCCATCCTATAATATTTATTCCAATTTTAGTCCTCTGACTCAGGTGTTATCTGGTCAGACTGAAGGTACAGAGTCCAGATGGAACTCCAAAGCTCAAGAAGCAGGTGTTCCAAATGCACAAGGCCCAACCTACAATTAAAAGGATGGCAAGAAGGAATACAAGCCCAAAGGGAGAGGAGGAAGATCCAAACTAGAATAATTGGTCTTGCTTTATGCCAAACAGTTAGCAGCTGTCCTGCTCCTGTTTGGCCAGTCAAGTGTGTTGCTAAAACACATGACTATGCACTTCTGCATGTACTCACCATCAAGCAATTCATCCACAGCCAGGGTTCCTTATGCTAATGGAACAGAATGAGAGTGCAGAAGTTCTGGCCTTGAAGTTTCCAGGCCCATGATCCCATGTGCACCTGCATCTGACTCCATCTGGTCCCTTATCGCTCTGGAAAATGCAAGTCAGTGTGACCTTCATTTTCCCAGAGAGGAGCCTTCAGTAACTTGACTTGGCCCAAAAGACTGAACCAAAATTTGGAAGGTCAAGAAACAACTAGACTAGGCCAGTTTCTTCATAACAACAGTGAGTCAGGACTTGTTGAGAAGCCAAATACTGGAATACAAGTTTCTGGCTTTTGTTGGGACTTGGGAGACAAAACTAATAATATCTTCTTCTTTCTTGGCTTGACTTTGCGAACGAAGATTTAAGAAAGGTGCAGTAGTCCACGTCTGCTGCAGGCTCGCTAGTGGCTGACAAGACCAATGCGGGACAGGCAGGTCCGGCCACAGTGGCTGCAGGGAAAAGTCTGATTTGGGGTTGGTGCTGTAGCAGTGCGATTCTTCAAGACCAGCTATGCGTGCGTTCTCAAAGGAAGAGACAGCCTGGTGGATAGTGTGCCTCCATGCTTCGCGATCTGAGGCTAGGTCAGACCACTGGTGATGGTTGATGCAACAGGTACCAAGGGATTTCTTCAAGGAGTCCTTGTACCTCTTCTTTGGTGCCCCTCTATTTCGATGGCTGGTGGAAAGTTCGCCATACAGGGCAATCTTGGGAAGGCGGTGGTTTTCCATCCTGGAAATATGCCCTGCCCAGCGCAGCTGTGTCTTCAACAGCAGTGCCTCGATGCTTGTAACCTCCGCCCGCTTGAGGACTTCAGTGTTGGTCACAAAGTCACTCCAGTGGATGTTGAGGATGGTGCAAAGGCAGCGCTGATGAAAGCGCTCAAGGAGTTGCAGGTGATGACGGTATAAAACCCACGATTCGGAGCCGTAGATGAGGGTTGTCATCACAACCGCTTTATAAACATTGATCTTTGTGCCTTTTTTCAGATGCTTATTGCTCCACACTCTTTTATGCAGTCGTCAAATGCACGGTTTGCCTTTGCCAGCCTATTGTCAATCTCCTTGTCGATCTTGGCGTCTGAGGAGATGATGCATCCCAGGTAGCTGAACTGCTGGACTGTCTTCAGAACTGATTCACCCACAGTGATGCAAGGAGGGTGATACTCTTCCTGGGGTGCAGGCTGGTGGAGAACTTCTGTCTTCTTCAGACTAACTTCTAGGCCGAATAGCATGGCGGCCTCTGCAAAGCAGGACGTCATATGCTGCAGAGCTGATACCGAGTGGGAGACGAGTGCAGCATCATCAGCAAACAGTAGCTATTGGATAAGTTTTTCCATTGTCTTGGAGTGGGCCTTTAGTCGCCTCAGGTTGAACAGACTGCCATCGGTGCGATAGCGGATGTAGACACCATTGTCATCATCTAAATCTACTGTGGCTCTTTGAAGCATCATGCTAAAGAAGATCGTAAAGAGATTTGGCGCGAGAACACAGCCTTACTTTACACCTGTGCCTATTGGGAAGGGCTCCGAGAGGTCTGACTTGGCCTCGCTGGTCTTCATGTAGCTGGATGATCATGCTGAGGAACCTTGGGGGACACCCTAAATGTTCCAAGATTTGCCACAGGCCTTTCCTGCTAACGGTATCAAAAGCTTTGGTAATGTCGACAAAAGTCACATATAGACCCTTGTTCTGTTCCCTGCATTTCTCTTGGAGCTGCCTGAGAACAAATACCATGTCGGTGGTGCTCCTGTTAGCTCTGAAGCCACACTGGCTCTCTGGGAGGAGTTCTTCTGCAATGGTGGGCACCAGTCTGTTCAGGAGTATTCTAGCAAGGATTTTGCCTGCGATGGAGAGCAGGGTTATCCCCCGGTAGTTGGAGCAGTCTGACTTTTCCCCTTTGTTCTTGTGTAGAGTAATGATGATTGCATCGCGAAAGTCCTGTGGTAGTTTGCCTTGTTCCCAGCAGGTGACAAGTACTTTGTGAAGTGTGCTATGTAGTACTATGCCCCCATGCTTCCAGATCTCTGGTGGGATTCCATCAACTCCCGCTGCCTTGCCACTTTTCAGTTGCTTGATGGCTTTAACAGTCTCTTCTAGGGTGGGGATCTCATCCAACTCTGTTTTCACTTGTTGAAGTGGGGTGAGATGGATTGCTGAATCTTGAACTACGCGATTGGCACTGAAGAGAACCTGAAAATACTCCAACCACCGGTTCAGTATGGATACCTTGTCTGTGAGGAGCACTTGGCCGTCTGCACTACGCAAGGGACTCTGAGCCTGATATGATGGGCCATATACTGCCTTCAGGGCTTCGTAAAACCCTCTTAAATCACCAGTGTCTGCACACAGCTGGGTTCTCTCTGCAAGCTTGGTCCACCACTCGTTCTGAATGTCTCGAAGCTTGCACTGGAGGTTGCTACATGCAGCGCGAAAGATTGTTTTTTTCCCTGGACAGGAGGGCTGAGCAAGATGTGCTTGGTAGGCAGATCTCTTTTTCGCCAGTAGTTCTTGGATCTCCTGATTGTTCTCGTCAAACCAGTCCTTGTTCTTCCTTGTGGAGAACCCGAGGACTTCTTCAGAGATCAACAGGATGGTAGTTTTTAGGTGTTCCCAGAGTGCTTCTGGAGAAGGGTCTGTGGGGCAATTGGGGTCCTCAATTCTTGTCTGGAGTTTTGCCTGGAAGGCAGCTTTAACTTTGGCTGACTGAAGGCTGCCAACCTGAAACTTCCTCCGGGGGATACCGCCTCTCCTAGGTGTAGATTTAAAGTGAAGATAGAGATTGCAGCGTACAAGACGATGATCCGTATGACATTCTGCACTGGGCATTACTCGGGTGTGTAAGACATCTCAAAGGTCTCTCTGGCGCACCAGAATGTAGTCAATAAGGTGCCAATGCTTGGACCGTGGGTGCATCCAGGTTGTCTTCAGACTGTTCTTCTGCTGGAAGATAGTGTTGGTGATGTTGAGCTGATGCTCCGTGCAGAATTCTAACAGGAGGCGCCCGTTATCATTGCAGTTGCCAATGCCGTGTTTGCCAAGTACTCCTTTCCACGCTTCCGAGTCTTTACCTACTCTGGCATTGAAGTTGCCAAGGATGATCACCTTGTCCTCTGTAGGGGTCTTCCGTACGAGGTTGCGTAGATCAGCATAGAACTTGTTCTTTTCTGCAGGATCTGCTTGAAGGGTTGGGGCATACACACTGAAGAGTGTTGCATGCTGCTTGTTTTGAAGTGGGAGGCGCATGGACATGATGCGATCTGAGTGACCTGTTGGCAGGTTTTCAAGTTTAGAGGCAATGGAGTTCCTGACCATGAAGCCAACGCCAGAAAGGCGGCTCTCAGCCTTTGACTTACCTGACCAGTAGAGGGTATAGCCAGCACTGTGTTCTCGAAGACTACCTTCCTCAGGGAAACGGACTTCACTTAGAGCTGCTATGTCGATATTCAACCTGAGAAGTTCGTGGGCAACTAGAGCAGAGCGTCGTTCAGGGCGACCACTATCTACTGTGTCAAGCATGGTTCTAATGTTCCAACACGCAAGCTTTAGTCTTTGCACACTTTGTGAGGCAGGTGCATGCCTTTTCTTTGTTGTTATTTTTCGACCGCAAGTAAGGATGCCCATTGACTGCGGCTAGCTAACTGGGGGGGGGGGGAGGAGACGAGCTTTGTTTAGGCCACCTTTTCTAGGCCCCTCTCCATACGGAGCAAGCAGTGCTGTCCCTAAATAAGGCTGCTTGGTCGTTCAGGGTGCTGCCGAAAAATGCTTTTGTCTCCGGGTCAGCATCAGGCGACCTGAACCACCTACATGCAGGATCGGGACTGCGGCTTCCAGTGGCATCTTCCACCTGCCGTTTCACCCCTTGCCCATCGCTGCAGGACTTGATATGTTGTGGGTTGTGGATGTGGATACCTTTCAGGCCTGCGCAGAGGAATTTTTAGGTGAAGCGCAGTGTGCGCAGTACTGGCTCCACCCTTTCACCTTGGGGTCATCTGCCATGTCCCAGTAAGCCGGGACGCCGGCAGCGAGTCCTCCAGGTGGTAGATGTTACATTAATGAGC
This sequence comes from Heteronotia binoei, assembly GCF_032191835.1. Taxonomy (NCBI): domain Eukaryota; kingdom Metazoa; phylum Chordata; class Lepidosauria; order Squamata; family Gekkonidae; genus Heteronotia; species Heteronotia binoei. The sequence goes on along the minus strand of NC_083243.1, from coordinate 37,696,938 downwards.
TCTGTCTGCCCGGGCTTGATGTTAGAGTTTTCCTTCTCTTGGCTGGCGAGGTTGGTGAGCCCAGCCTGCCCATCCGGTTATACCGCCGGACATTCGGTCGCACCATGACGTGGCAAACTCTGTGAAAAACGGGGGGGACCAGTGAGAAGGTGTTGCCACGGATGCAGTAATGTAGGAGAGGCCATTGCAGTGACCATCTGCCAGGCGTAGCCAGACAGTGACCACGCAGCGTTCACTACACCGGGAAAGGAGAGGCGATGTATTGCGCATACACTTTCCCTGGAGGGGCAGGACACCCAGAGGGAGCCCCCCCCCCAATATATCCAGGTGCAAAATGTCATGGTACAAATTCACAATTTAAAAAAAAATATTTCTTGTTCTAAAAATAAGGTCTGATTTTTCAAAAGGTAGAAGGGAAAGAACAATAGCCAAGAAAGGGCACTGTACCAGTTCTCTTTACACCTTTTAATACCATGTTGATTTTAAAAAATGTGCAGTACAATTAAAAGTAGGAAACGGGACTCAAAAACAGTTCGCAGTTCAGACTGTGGCCCCTTCTTGTATGCCAGAACAGATTGCACAAAAAGCTGTTGTACAGACCCATGTTCCCTCTAAGCTGCAGAGTCTTGGGAGTGCAGGTACACACTCCAGGGAAAGGCTACTGACAAGGAAGTTGGGTGATTTTTTTTAAGGGAAGGTAAGAAGTTTAAGAGAAAAAAAGTAGACTCTTTATTCTGCAGATAGTCTCATTTTAGAAACCTTAAAGCTTTTGTAACTTCCACAGAAGATGATGCAAATGGGCCTCTGAAACATTAGAGCAGGAGTCCCCAACCTTATTGAGCTAGTGGGCAGCTTTGGAATTTCTGACACAGCTTGGTGGGCGCAGTACCAAAATGGCTGCCACAGGAAATGAAGCCACCCACAAAATGGTCACCACGGCTTAACTTTGGTTAGCACAGTGTAAAGCCTTGTGCTGTAGTGCCAACTGCTGCCAAAACAACATTTTAAAAAATCTGCACAGCGAATCAAATCTTGAATAGTTAATCAGAAGCCTTGCTGGGCAAAAGTTCCACTTAGCCCCATCTACTTCCTCCAGTCACTTGGTGGGGCTCCAAGTGATGGTGGGCACCATGTGATCATTGTGGACTCCTTGCACTATAGCTACAAGAAAGTGGCCAGAAGTGTTGACAACAGTTGAAGTATTTATTTTTTTACTTTTAAAATTGGATTTCCATGCCATATCTCCAACTATGCATGCAACATCACCTTGATTTCAAAACCCTTTTCGTAGTGGGAGTGGTGCAAAGGGGTGATGGTGTTCAAGAAACACAAATCTGAAGTACTCCTGAATGGGTTTGCAGAACTAGGTGAGTTATTCCTTGGGTGTTGGCCAATCATACATCTCCTGGGGCAAGGGCATGTGAAAGAACAGAGGTTAAGTCAGTGGGACTGGGGAGAAGTTGGAGCTGTTCAGAAACAGGGGTGACCTATATAATTGGAAATCTTGCCTAAGCCACAGATGTGTTAGATAAATGTACATCAGATATATGGTGCCCCCATCCCAGATGTGTACTGCACAAGTGCATTGCATATTGCAGCTGGCCATATGCTATAAATGCCATTACCAAATGTCTTACACACACAGCTGTCTAGAAAGGAAAGAGATGTAACAGCAGGGTTGTAACAGCAAAGCCTAATGTAGATCAGGTCTTTTTTTTTTAGCAGGAATGCACAGGAATGCTGTTCTGGCTGGCTTGGCATCTGGGGGTGTGGCCTAATATGCAAATGCATTCCTGCTGGAAAGAAAAGGCCCTGTGAGGAACAATAGTGATGGCAGGGGTGTGTGACCTAATATGCAAATGAGTTCCTGCTGGGCTTTTCTTACAAAAAAGTGCCCTGATGCAGACTCATCATTAGTTAGATCTCTCGCTATATCTAGCCACAATAGTGGCATAACTTGTCCATTCTTTTCAAGCATAACATTGCTTATATACACTACCTAGTAAATGCCACTAAAATGATTAGGAAAACCTTTATCTCAGACTGGGCCAAAAAAAGCGTGATAATACTATATATGCATTGCTATTAGGAATGGATACAGACCAAAACAATAATGACAAACCCTCCAACATTATACAAATGTAAATGGGAATACCTGTATTTTTTCCAGTTTGCATTTTACAGCGAACACGCATAAAGCCTGCACGTACAAGTGAAATCTGTTTGTATTAACAATTTGCAAATTAATAGGGTTGTTAGCTCTGTGTTAGGAAATACTTGGAGATTTTGGGAATGGAACCGGGAGAGTGCAGGTTTGGCGAATGGAGAGAGCCTGCATGGTGTAGTCAGGGCTGGTGCTAGGGTTTTGGGTGCCCTAGGCAAGCTGCCCACAAGTCCCCCCACCCCAAATTGTAGGAAAAAGAAAGAAACTTGAAACTATTTTACATTTTTAATTTACATTTATTTTATTTTTTAATTGTGAGATTAAGCAATAAGAATTGTAAGAATACTACTTGATCCTTTTAGCTGGAGTTGCCAGGGACAAGGCCTTCACATGACTATTTCTACTTGATCCTCTTAGTTGGAGGTGCCAGGGACAAGACCTTGTGCATGCGAGAAAGATGCTCTCGCACTGAGCTACAGCTCCCACCCCATGGCTCTGTTAAAGTAGAGTAGGAAGAACGAGTGGCAGCAAACAACTTCAACAGGAGCCAATTTTTAGAAACTGTAATTGGCTCTTCTTCAGCTTTTACAATTGGTTAATTTTTCCCTGCAGGGATCCGAGGAGTGCACTGCGCAGGCGCCATCCGCTTTCACATATCCTGGGTCTGTAAGAGACTTGAGGAACACAAAACTGGCCGAGCAGCATCTGTGCTCCATGGAGCCTGCTTTCCATTGGGAAAGGCAGGCTCCAAGGAGCACACACGCTGCACGTGGGGATAGGGGGTGCCTGGTGACACCCCTAGGCCACGTTGCACCTAGGCAGCCGCCTACTTGGCCTACTCCCACGAACCGGCCATGGGTGTAGTTATCTGGAGAACTCAGTATAATTCACCACTCCTCCACATTAGAGACGTGCAATAATTTTTTAACCAGTATTTTGCAGTTCAGGTCTATTGGATCAAAAAAATTTCAGAATTTCTGAGAAATCTTGGATCCCAATACCAGTACGGCATTCAGAACCAGGATTTTTTGAAAATCCTGAATTTTTTCAGGCCTAATAGACCTGAGAAGAAGACCAGGGGCGGAAAAGCAGCTAGATCCTGGGGCTGGCTCAGCCTCTCCTGCATCCTGGCTTAAACCAGTGTAAAACTGAACCAGCTAGGAAAAGATCTGCTCCCTGCAAGCACTGCTGATCCTGGCTGGGCTTACTTCTCCTGAAGTCTGGTTTAAACTGGGCTGCAGAAGAAACCTGCTCTAGGAGCCGCTGTACTGTATGGAACACTCAGCACATTGCTCCATGCGGCACAGGAGATACTGGCTCCAGCACAAAGCCAGCACAAAACCCAGCCTGCAGGGAGCAATCTGCTCTCAGCAGCATAGCAGATTTGGGGGCTGGCATCTTCTGCAGCCCAGTTTAAATTGTGCTTCAAGAGGAGCCAGCCCAAAGCTGAACCCATGGGAACAGTCTGCCCCCCACCAGCACAGCTGATCCTTGGGCAGTCTTCTGAAGTCCCTTTAAACTTTAAAGTGACTGCAGCAGAAGCCTGACAAACAGCAGACTGTTTTCCAATCCACCTGGTAATCCCCAAATTTATCCAGGATTTTTCCCCCTGTAACTTTCCCCAGTTTTCCCAAGAAAACCTGGATACATTAGGGATGCAGAAATCTACCTGAAAAATATCAGTAAGGATTTTTTGGGTAGATTTTTGGCTCAGGTAGATCTGAATGCATACCCAAACTCCACATGAAGCCTGCTGGGTGACCTTGGGTCAATCACAGTCCTGTCAGAACTCTCTCAGCCCCAACTTCCTTACAAGGGGCCTGTTGTGGGGGGAAGAATTAAAGGTGTTTGTAAGCCACTTTGACACTCTTTAAGGTAGAAATGGGGTATGAAACCAGTTCTTCTTCTTTTACCTTGACAGGGTATAATGGCATAGCATCCACCCTCCAAAAGAGCCATTTTTTTCCGGGGAAACTGATCTTAGTCATTTGGAGATAAATTGTAATACATCTCCAGGTACGACCTGGAGGTTGGCTACCCTACAAATTAAACTGGGGAGCAGTACGTGCATTCATTTCATTGTTCAGTTGTATATGTGTTCAGTGTAACAAGAAAACCACTCAATGCAATGTTTAAAACTGGAGAGCCAGTTTGGTGTAGTGGTTAAGTGTGCAGACTCTTATCTGGGAGAACCGGGTTTGATTCCCCACTCCTCCACTTGCACCTGCTAGCATGGCCTTGGGTCAGCCATAGCTCTGACAGAGGTTGTCCTTAAAAGGGCAGCTGCTATGAGAGCCCTCTCCAGCCCCACCCACCTCACTGGGTGTCTGTTGTGGGGGAGGAAGGTAAAGGAGATTGTGAGCCGCTCTGAGACTCTTCAGAGTGGAGGGCGGGATATAAATCCAATATCTTCTTCTTCTTCTTCTAAAAGCATCTACTATACACAAGTTTGTATCTATGTTCACTGCAACTTGTGAGAAGTGCTACTGCTGAAGCCTCCCCTCCTTTTGCGTAATACTTTACCATAGCCTGTTAATCTGGCCTCTGAATCCCAAAGAAATAAATTCCAGTAAATTTTGAAGATTCTTGAGTTTGGCCTGTTATTGACCCAATTACGGTGAACAAGCAGCATCTTGCATAAGGGGTAGCAGCCTAGCTATGTGATCTCAGGAGCTAAGAGATACAGCAGAAGCCACAGAAAATCAGAACTCACCAGTACGGCCAATGCGAAGATGGAGGTGACATACCTTCATTGTATAACTGTTAATGTAGGTCTACCAAATTATGCACCATACTGGCTTGCTTACTCTTGTATGTGGTGATGGTACACAAATCAGATGTTTCTTTTTGTTTGAAGGTGATGGACAAAGAAGGGACTTTTCTTAGAAGGCACAGGTGACCCCCCCCCTCACCTCAAGAAAAAAACTGGTTAATAAATACATTCTGGATACTTTGATGAGTAGAGAAGTTTATCCCTTAAAGTAAGAATGGCAGACCAACATAAAAAAAAATCTGTTCACTTAAAGTTCACACACACACACAGACCTGAAGGGTCTTTCTAGTGATGGACCCCAAAGCAAATTAACAGCAAAATTCTGTGAGTTGTTTTGGGCTACTGATTTAAAGATCTTTATCTGCCAGTCTTATATGTCAGTAACAAAATCAACTATTTTCTTGGTCCTAATGCAGACTTAGTGGAAGACATAAGCATTCAATCAAGCATTTTAAAGAAGGATGATCTATTAGCAACCAGTGTGAGGCCGCCAATCTATATTCCATGTTCGTAGATATACATGTTATCTGAAGGATGGGCAGGGCTGGCCCTGGACTGTCCGGCACCCTAGGCAAGGCTAACTTCTGGCGTGCCCCCCGCATTGATAACATTACATGGGTGGGGAGGGGTGCCCAATTTGGTGCCCCCAAAAGGCCAGTGCCCTAGGTAATTGCCACTTTGCCTAATGGCAGGACCGGCCCTGAGGGTAGGTTGGGGATATCTTCAATAAATAACTGACCACCCCACAGAAGGCTATAGTCGTGATTACAAGGTTAGGATACAGTAAGGCGAACAAGCCCCAAATAAATAACAAAATCCTACTAACCAAAAAATACTGAATAAAACAAGATGCATAGAAAGTAGATTTGTTCCACTGAATTTCAAATGCCTCTCTTTTCTGTCAAAAAGGGACATTTGTTTTAGAGGAAGACCTGTAATTTTCTAATATTTGAGGATCCTGAAGATCCTAAGACCTGTAAGACCTGAAATATAAATATGCCTATGAGATTTATTGTTACTGTTTTTAAAAATAAGGGAGCTTTATGTTCCTAATTATGTCAGGCTACTAACACCCATGCTACTGACAAAGGACTGAAATGTTACAAAAGATTTAAATTAGTGGATTGAATAAATGCTTCCTTCTAGGACATTCAAAACCCAAACAATATTGTCCAGACATGGTGGAGGCTGAGAGGATTGTTAATGCCCAGCGATGCAGAAAGGTGACAAGGACAGCAAGCTGTGGAGTATGAAGCCGGTATTTGCAGCATGTTTCGTTGGTTTTGGCTTTTCAAATAATATGATAACAAAAATAAGCGTTTTCAAATACCACCACTCAAGGCTTTAAGTAATCCCAAATGTCGTAAGGAACCAGACTGTCACTTTGAGTAGCTCTGCCACAACAATTTTGCTCACTGAAGCAGAGCCTCTGGGTTATGTGCAAAAGGCTCCAGGTTCAGTCCCTAGCATCTCCAGTTAAAAGGACAAGGTGGTTAGTGATGTGAAATATCTCTACCTGAGGCCCTGGAGAGCTGTTGCCAGTCTGAGTAGACAATACTGACCTTTATGGGCCAATGGACCAATTCAATACAAGGTAGCTTCCCCTGTGTACAGTTCTCAATGATATCGGTATCTGAAGAAGTGTGCATACACATGAAAGCCTATACCTTGAATCAGGGCTTTTTTTGGTTTTTTTGTTTAAAAAAAACCCAGCAGAAACGCATTTGCATATTAGGCCACACTCCCTGACAACACCACTGTTTCACACAAAGATTTTAAATTAAAAAAAAAAAATTCCAGTAGGAACTCATTTGCATATTAGGCCACATCCCCTGGTGTCAAGCCAGTTGGAACTACGTTCCTGTGTGTTCCTCCTTAGAAAAAAGCCCTGCCTTGAATAATCTCAAAGCCGTCCTGAGCCTGCTTGCGGGATAGGGTGGGATATAAATAAAAAATTAAATTATATTAAACTTTGTTGGTCTTAAAGGTGCCACTGGATTCAAACTTTGTTCTACTGGTAACTCAGTTATAGGATTTCAGGTAGCAGATGATGGGGAAGACCTTTTTCTGCCTGTGATCCTGGAAAGAATCAGAGTAGATTATATTGCGGCAGCTTCATACATTCATAATAGGGCAATTTGCACCAAGCATCTATTTAAGTGTCTTTTGAGAGTTTAATGGGTAATTTTCATTTGTACATTTTGAACATGATTCCACTAAGCTTAGTTAAAAGTGTGAAAGTGTCATCAGGATATCATTTAACACAAGCCAACAACAAATTGTGGCTTTGGAAAGCAAAGCATTTAAAAATATTACTGTTTATTTTTCTTGCCACAGATGCTGCATTGCTATCAAGCTGGAAAAAAGAACTTATTTCACTTTAAGGTGTTGTGCTCCATCTAGTGGGCTTCAGTAGGACTCTGGGCACTTGAGAAAAGATTAGCGGAGAATTTAATCAAATGTTCTACCTGGATGGCTTTAAACTAGAACCTACAGACTTTTACAGTTCGGGGCCAGTATCATACATTTCTTATGTGTATGCTTTTTGTGGGTAGTCCATATGACCATATGTTGGTGAGAGAAATCCCCAAGAGATCTAGCAGGGATGGCCAACGGTAGCGCTCCAGATGTTTTTTTGCCTACAACTCCCAACAGCCCCAGCCATTGGCCATGCTGGCTGGGGCTGATGGGAGTTGTAGGCAAAAAACATCTGGAGAGCTACCGCTGGCCACCCCTGATCTATAGGATTCCTTTGTGTCTCAGTTCTTCATGGCTCACTGGTAGAGCACCTGATTAGCACCTGATTAGCATGTAGAGGGTCCCAGCCCAGGATCAATCTCTGGCACCTCTAGTTAAAAGGATCTAGTGGAAAACCTTTACTTGACACCTGGAGAACCACTGCCAGCTAGAGCTGGCAATACTGAGCTGGATAGACAAATGATCTAAGCAAAAGGCAGCTTCTAGAACAACAGTTCCCTCTAAAAAAAAAAGTAGACCAAAGAAGAAATTTGTGAATGCTTTTTACTAAATTTAAATATTAATTAGAATGATTTGAGGTTCAAAATAACATTTCCATGAAATCAACAGATACATGTTAAGTGAACATAATTTTATGAAATGTGAGGAAAAATAGTGAGAAAAATATTTTGAGTAAAAATAAACAGGAATCTTGTGCATCTTACAAACTTAGAAGATTTTATTCCAGCATAACCTCCTTCAGATGCATATGGTAAGATTCTCATGAGGTAGACATTTATACACAAAATTATTATGAAAAGTGCCATAGTAAACATGAGGGTCAAAGTGCCATGAAAGGAAATACAGAATGAGATGTAATTACATAAAATTCAAATATGATCAAGATAATTGTGGATACTTACAGTGCCATCCTTAGCAGAGTTACACCCTTATAAATCAATGGATTTAGAAGTGTATAATTGCTTCAAATTGAATTAATTGTAATTACTGGTATTGTGAATGGCCCTTGTATTTTTCTTGATTATATTTTAATTTCGTGTAATTGCAGCTTTCAGCTTATACTTCTTGCATTTCATGTTCCCTTGACTCTTCTGGACCCTCTGTCATAACCTCAAATACAAATATACATGTTGGCAGAGTGAGGATCCACTGCATTGCACCTGACAGAAGTAGACTTCAGTTCAAGAAAGCTTATGCTAAAAGAAAATCTTGCCCATCTTTAAGGTAGGAGTCCCCAACCTTTTTGAAACTGTGGACACTAGGGTTGCCAGCAGTGTTCCCTCTAAAATGAGTTGGTGTGAGCTAGCTCACAGATTTTTAGCCTCCAGCTCACACATTTTTGTCTTAGCTCTGAAAAATTGCCTCAGAGCAAACTAATTTATTCAGTAGCTCACCACTTTAATGCTAGTAGCTCACAAAATAGAATTTTTGCTCAGAAGACTCTGCAGCTTAAAAGGAACATTGGTTGTCAGATCTGTGTTGGAAAATACCTGGAGACTTTGGGGGTGGATCCAGGAGAGGGTGGGGTGTGGGGAGGGGAGGGGAGGGGCCTCAGCATGGGACAATGCCATACAGTAAGCCCTTCAAAGCAGCCATTTTCTCCAGGAAATCTGATCTCTGCCAGTTGGAGCGGAGATAAGTTGTAAAAGCAGGAGATCTCCAGGCTGCACCTGGAGGCTGGCAGTCCTAGGACACCTTTGGAATTTTGACAGATTGGTGGTTGCAGCCACAAAATGGCTGCTGCAGGAAGCAAAGCCAGCTACAAAATGGCTGCCAAATTTTACCTTCAGTCAGAAAGTGAAAATCCTTGTGCTGGGGTGGCAGCTGCTGCCAAGCAATGCTTTTAAATATCAGCATAGCCAATTAACAGTTAGATCTGAGTCCAGTAGCATCTTAGACACCAAGATTTTATGTGTAGTATAGGCTTCCCAATCCCGAGGTCCCAGCGGGGGATCCCCTGGTTTTACAGGCTTCCCCCCTCCCCCAGCCAGCTGGGCCAGCGGGGGAAGCTCCACCCCCACAGCCATTATGCACCTCCAGGAACGATTCCCATAGGGAATGATGGGGAATTGATCTGCGGGTGTCAGGGGCTCTGGGGGGGGGCTGTTTTTTTAGGTAGAGGTGCCAAATTTTCTGTATCGCATCTAGTGCCTCTCCCCAAAATACCTCCCAAGTTTCAAAAGGATTGGACCAGGGGATCCAATTCTATGAGCCCCAAAAGAAGGTGCCCCTATCCTTCATTATTTTCTATGGAAGGAAGGCATTCTAAAAGGTGTGCTGTCCCTTTAAATGTGATGGCCAGAACTCCCTTGGAGTTCAATGATGCTTGTCACACCCTTGCTCCTGGCTCCGCCCCCAAAGTCCCCAGATATTTCTTGAATTGGACTTGGCAACCCTAGTGTAGTAGCTTTTGAGAGTCAAAGCTCCAAGCTCTCATCGTCAGAGACCACTGCCAACCAAATCTCCAATGACCTATCAAAAATCTTGCTGGGCAAAAGCCCCACCTGACTTTGTTTACTTTCTAAAAGCACTTGGTAGGTGCCAGGATAGGTGTTGGCAGGCACCATGTTGGGGACCCCTGCTTTAACATGCCACAAGACTAGATCCAGGTGAGCAGCTGCATTGGTCTGAAGCAGCAGAACAAATTTTGAGAACAGTGGCAACTTTATTGCTTTCCTACCCCATTAAATCCAAACAAATGGTGACCCTCTGAACTTAGCGTTATTGCTGTTTGGCCTCTGACTATGTCGAAAACATTTCATTAAGCTGTATGTTAATTTGCCTATGTGGAGGCAGCTGTCTCTATATATGAACTGTTAACCTCCATTCCAATGTATCTGAGGAAGTGTGCGTGCACACAAAAGCTCACACTGTGAATAAAACATTGTTGGTCTTAAAGGTGCCAATGGACTCTAACTTTGGTCTAATGCCACAAGACTGTTGTTTCTGTTGAATTAGAGTAACAAATGATTTTGAGACAGTTATCTTGTTATACAACTTCAAAGACGATTGGCAGGGACTTTGTCAGGATACTATCAAAGTTTCTATGTACATGAGAAATTTAAGATTGTTGTTTACAAGAGAAAAGGGATTCCCATAAAAATTTGTAGTTATTGATCTTCCCTGGAAAAACGATGAGACTTTTTAACATTTCCTTCACAAATCACAAGCCATTTTCTTGCTCAAAAATGTCACTCCAAGCTTCCTTTATCCTCAGCGACTCCGTTTTTCCCAAGGGAGATCAAAGCTGTGTTAGTGTGTGGGGGTGGTGATGTTTTCCACAAGAATGTTAGGAAGGAAATGTTTAAAAGGCCCTTCTGTTCTTGCACCATTCTCCCAGCAGCCTCAATAGCTGCTTGTGAGAAATTTTTAAAAAGTCTTTAGACCTATTGTAACATGAAGTTACACTCTTTTAGGCAAGTGAGGGATAGCACTCTTGTAGCACCTCAGGGACCAAAAATAATCAATATGTTAATCTAAGTTGCCACAAATTATAGCTGAGTAAACTCTACCTAGGGTTGAAGGACGTGCATTAATCTTTAAACTAAGGGGAAAGTAGGGCATGAGAAGCCCTATTTATTATATTCATTAGGCTAATTAAGACTAAAGGGAATGATGATAAATGACCAAATTCTCTAATTCTTTTATTTGGGCCTCTAGCAGAGTGCAAAATTTCTTTGAGCTCTTGTACAATGTCATCGTGACTGAATAACACCAAAATGTTATTAGCACCAACTGTTTTAAATTGTTTTATTAGTTAATTGATTTTATTATTATGAGGTACCGGTGTGTTAAGTCTTTTATTGTTATTATGACCAATGTTGTAAGCTGCCCTGAGCCTGCCTCTATTTTCTCCATTGGCTGAGGCTCCTTCCTTGGAGAGGAAGCGGGGGGAGAGGAATAGCTTGCTTTGCCAGGCTCTCTCAATTGTACTGCTTAGCTAGTGAGCCAAGCTTCTCTTCCTTCTATTGGCTGAGGCTCTTCCTCTCCTGGTCCCCTGGGGAAGGAAGGAAAGACCCAGAGATTCCTTTGCTCAGTTCCCCAGATCGCACAAGAGAGATACAAAGAAAGCACTTTTAAGACCAATGAGTGCTACTTTTTAAAGCATGTTTTAAGTTTTTCTTTTTTAAAAAAACGTTGTCCTTTATAAAGTTTATATATCAGCTACCTGACATTACATTTTATGACACACATGGCCTAGCCCAATGGTAGCTCTCCAGATGTTTTTTGCCTACAACTCCCATCAGCCCCAGGCAGCATGGCCAATGGCTGGGGCTGATGGGAGTTGTAGGCAAAAAACATCTGGAGAGCTACCGTTGGCCACCCCTGGCCTAGCCCAACAAGGTCTCATTTATATCAGATCTGGCCCTCATAACAACTGAGTTTGACACTCCTGCACTAAATGGTGCATGAGATCTCGCTCAAGTAGAACTGTGCTAAAACCATTTGTTTTTCCATGTGCATCTCCGGATCCAAGCCTTTGTTTAGAGATTTCAGTCAGGAGGGATCAGGAGTGATAAAACCCTGAAATTTTCTAGTCATCACAGTCAAACAGAACTTACAAAAGAATTAAGTGAACAAATCTTTCTTTGTCATAGTGTTTATACCAACTACTAAACCATTGTTGGCTCAGTGGTTTTGGGAACATTTTCTTAGGAAGGACTGTGTCCCAGCCGTAAAACATCTGCTTTCATTCAGAAGGTCCTAGGTTCAATTCCTGGCACCTGTATTTCAAAAAGGATCAGGTAGTAGATGATGTGGAAGACCTCTACCTGAGACCCTGGGGAGCTGCCAGTTGGAGTAGACAATACTGGCCTTGATGGATCAATGGTCTGATTCAGTATGAGGCAGCTTCATATATTCTTGATTTCATTTCTAGACTATTTATTTATTTTATTCAATTTATACACCAGCCTTTCCCAGAAAGCAGGCTCACACTAGAAGTTATATGGTTATGCCTCTTATAGTACCATAAGGATAACCTAGTTGCTTGCACATTCCAGCTACCAAACTGGTTTTCTTCTTGTTGGGTTCTGTGTGTGTGTGTTAGCATCTTCACAATAACATTGTCTAATCATGCTCCAGTTGTTACCCCCTTTGTCATCATGCTCTTTTCCAAAATTGTTTTCCACTCTGTTTTTGGGAACAGCACAGTCCATATGTTCTCAGCCTACTGCCAGACAACTATATTGGGTCTTTTTTTTAATGGTAATTGCTAAAAGAAGAGATTGTATTTATACCCCATCCTTCACTCAGAGTGGCTTACAATCTTCTTTCCGTTCCCCTCCACAAACATGAGGTAGGTGAGGCTGAGAGAACTCTCTAAGAACTGCTCTTCAGCAGAACAGCTCTGAGTTATGACTGACCCAAGGTCACTCCAGCAGCTGCATGTGGAGGAGTGGGGAATCAAACCTGGTTCTCCAATTACAGTCTGTGCACTTAACCACTACACCAAACTGGCTCTAGATCACCATAGCATATAACCATCTATTAACACAATCTACTAGGTCTTCTGAAGTCCCAGCTTTGTTTTTAAAAGTAAGCTTCTGGACCTTTTATTTATTTATGATATGGCAGAGTTACACACAAGAAGTATGTAATATAAAATATGTAACCAAATTGATACAACAGGTAGGCTTGCAGATTGATTGGGCTGTCCCCCTAAATACTAATATCTATATTTGCAATCTACTCAACTGCAGCTTGGGAGAGTTCAAAAAGCTCTGTCACATCTCCCTGGAAAGCATGACATTCACATTCTTGTGACAGATGGAAAACAGTTTGATGGGCTGCACCACAATCACATTTGGGTCCTGCTATTTTGCCCCATTCAAAACTGCCAAAGTCTGTTCATAGTCTGTTAGTCATGTTCCATACTTTACATGGCAAGTCAAATCCTGAAGGCCTCTAGTTGGCATTTATTGGGTTATAGATATTAGGTAGAACTGACTGCATCCATGTTTGCAACCCTAGATTAAAATTTTGTGATTGCAGGATTTGTGCAGATCTTACTGCTGGATGTCGCAATCTTAGTCTGGATAGACCTGCATCAGCCACATCTTTGTGGATCTTTGCAGTCATCGGTCAGGGGAGCAATGTGGCACAATGTGGGTAGACAACAGGTTGGAGTGGGTTTAATACATCCGCTGATGGTTCTCATTGCTATGTTGAGTTGGGCATCAAGTTTGTTGACATGGGGGCTGTTGAGCCACACTGAAGCACCATATTCCACAGTATTATAAACCAACCCCAAAGCTGAGCATCTAAGAGTTGTAGCAGATACTTCCCCAAGTTGTAACATATGCTTTTTGAAGAATGTTGTTTTGTGTGCATATTTTCACTGCTACATTGGTAAGATGGTATTTATAGCTCAAGGTCTCATTTAGGGTTAGGTGCTAAGGTGTTTAAATTGGGTGCCATTAAGGTAGACATTCAGTTCACGGTTTGCATTTGGCAAGATTGTTACTGAGGTGGAAACAGGAGCATTCTATCTCAGAAACAGGAGCCTTCTATCCTGGACTTGGGATAAGCGTCTAGAGGCACCTTAAAGATTTACAAGCTTTATTCCAACATAAACTCTCTCTCTGCGGGACAGACAGGTGAAAACTCATGCAAAAGAATGGACAAAAGTCTGACATTAAAAATAGCAATATTCAAAAACTGGTGGAAAAACAATTTGATTTACAGGTAATTGCTGTCCTGCACATGATCTTTAAAATGAGAATACAGCATGAAAGTTCTGAATTAGAATTCATGAAGAGGTTTGATGCACACATACACACCTGGTTAAACATGGATTTGGGATTTCTTAGATATTATAAATGTTAAGTGATTTAGCAACATCTAGAACTCTCCTCCCATTATGAATACTAGCCAGCTCAGCAAAACTAATGAATGTCTCTGTGCTTTTCTTGATTAGATCTGAATGTTAAATTCCACCCTCAGCTTTATGCATTTTATAGCCCCATTCACCCAACTCTTTAGTATTGTTTTAGACCTATATAAAAGGTCTGCTTAGACAGAAGGCACTGTTTGCCTCTGAAGAAGTGGGTTCTAGCCCATGAGACCTTATGCCAGAATAAAATTTATTTAAGGTACCTCTTACTTCCTATTTATGAATTTGCACGCAACAGGTAACTTGTTCCAGAGATGTAATCAGAAAGAAATGCAGCTCCATCTGCTGTAACCATTGTCTCCTGATCTCCCACAAAAACTGCAGCTTGCTATAAAGTGAGATTAAAGCTGAATAAAAGCAGTAAGTTAAAGGAAATATCACAAGCAGATATGTAAAAATCACCATATAAAACTCTGGTGCCACCAAATCTAGGGTGACTGCTAACATTGGTGAAGACTATCTACCAGAGCTTTTTTTGAGCAGGAACACACAGGAATGCCATTCTGGCCGGCTTGGCATCAGGGGGTGTGGCCTAATACACAAATGATTCCCTGCTGTGAAACAATGCAGACATCAGGTGGTGGCCTAATATGCAATTGAATTCCTGCCGGACTTTAAAAAGCAAAATAAAAAAGCTCTGGTTTCTACTATATTATGGGGGTGGGTGGGGAGACACATATCGTTGCTTAAGAGGTAAGGCTGGAATCCCTCTTGACTTAATTACTACCAATGAGATATGGCTCTGGGGCTTGGGATATGCAGTTGGGTGTCATGCATTGATATAAGTATTCCAAAGTCCCTCAAGAATAGACGCACAATTTGATTTGGGGAATGGGTAGAAACCTGTGCTTGTCCTTCTTAAGGACTTAATCCAAGATACTCCCCTCTCCACTGAGCTACAACTTAAATTCTCCATAATTGAGAGAAGTAGTAGACATAAGCTCACAACAGTGGAAACAGACAGAGGTTGCAGGTCCGAAGCAAAACCCAAATAATACAAAACTACATGAAAGCTTGTAGCCAGAATAAAACCTGATTGGTCTTAAAGGTGCCACTGGACTCAAACTTTGATCTGCTGCTTCAGACGAACATGGCTGCTCACCTGAATTGTAAGCTTACAATTTAAATAATACTAGGCTAATCAAGGACCTACAACACAGAAGGGGGGGGGGGGAAGCCTGGTCCAGATATTCTTCAGCTGCTAAAAAGAACTACCTACCTAGTTCAATTTTAATCTGCCCTTACTCTCATTAACTCAGAGTAGCACATATGCTGCATTTCCTCAGTTTAACTTCACAACAGTCCTGTGTGGAAGGCTAGGCTCAGAGAGAGCATCTGTATGGAAGGCAAAACAGGTTTGAATTGATAAAACAATCCTACATAGCATTGGTATTGGTTTGTGTTTTTGGCGCCCAGGGAAGAAAGAAACAACTTGTATGATTGTGCCAGTGAAGCTGAGACGACGAAAGGGGATGGTTTGGATCATGCGAACGGTGCAGCAAGGAGAGCATTAATCCTGTTCTGGTGCCACCATGTCTTCGATCAAACTCAGAACCACCTGCAGCTGTTTGGCCTATGGAGCGGATTTTGTTTTGCAACCAGAAGCGTGCATGGAATTGGGCATTTAAACACTAAACCTGCCTGTAACTGGAGATGTTATCTGTCAAACACGGTAGGTAACTACCCAAATTTGGGATTAGACCAGTTTCCAGAGGCCATATGCCTCTGTCCTGACAACACTAGCATTTTATATTTGCTATAAATGATGCTTTTTACATTGTTAAAGCAATAAAGCAAGGTAAAGTTTCTTTCTGGTTAGTTTGCTTTCTGGTTTGCTCCTACTTCAGCTGAAAAATTTCCAGAATCTTTTTTTCCCTTTTGCATCTTTGGTAAGCTGCAGTATTGCAGCCCAAGCTCTGCTCACGACCCGAGTTCAATCTTGGCGGAAGCTTGGTTCAAGTAGCCGGCTGAAGGCTGACTCAGCCTTCCATCCTTCCGAGGTCGGAAAAATGAGTACCCAGCTTACTGGGGGTAAAGTGTAGATGACTGGGGAAGGCAATGGCAAACCACCCCATTAAAAAGTTTGCCATGAAAACATTGTGATGCGACGTTACCCCAGGGTCAGAAACGACTGGTGCTTGCACAGGGGACTACCTTTACCTTTTTATTATTTGGACTGTTTGTTACTGACGGGCGCCAGTGGGTTATATAACATCATAATATATGGTATGTAAAGAGCAGATTAGATTCTGAGTTCAATGCTGTAACTGATTTTATTATGATTTTAGCTGTTCCTAATTGTTTTATTATTGCATATTTGATGTACTCCACACTGAGCCCCCATGGGGGAATGGACGGAATATAAATAAACTAAAAAATAATAATAATATAAACCCAAGTCAGTCTTTAACGTACCAATGGGCAATACGACAAACGAACACCTTTGTAACCCTGTTCAGGCAGCCTCAGTGCTAGCACAAAGACTCGAACTCGGGCCCCCTCCCCGTTACTCCAGTCAGCACGACGTTCACCTCCAGCGCCAATCACCTCAACCAGCGACCGACACGGGCAAGCCCCTTAGTCCTCTATGATCCTTTCTTGAGAGAGCGGCAGCCCCAAAGCAGGAAATCCGGTCTGCGTCCGGAGCGACTCGGCGAAGTGTCACGAGCCCCTAGCAGCCGTTTGAGTGGTCCGCGCACCACCCGGAAGTGGAGTGGGAGGGCGGTTCCTCGGCTGGCGGAAGGGATGGCAGAGCCCCGGCGCTGGACGCATCTAGAGAGCGGCTGGAGCCGCGCGGCGCCCGTTGTCCGCCGCTTTCGGCTGGGAGTGGCAGAGTGATGTGACTGGGTCGCTCGCCCGGCCTCCCGCCTCTTTCAGTGTCTTCCCGGCGGAGGAAGGTGAGGGTGGGCCGAAGGAAGGGACGGGTTGGCCTGTCTGTGGGGGGAAGCCTGCCTGGGCGGGTAAACGCGGAAGCCCAGCTGCGTGGAACCCATAAGTGCTGGGGGCTCGGCCTGATTCAGGAAGAGTTTTGGCTTTGGCATATGGGCCGCCTGTTACAGTTAGCGATGAATGTATAGCACTTTTGCACGTGTCTAGGAGCACACTAGTCTGTGCTTCATGCTTTTTAAGCTCGAGCTCTGCCGTGGCAAGTGAGAGGCCCTGGCCCTGCTGTGTCCCAAGGGAAATCTTCGAAAGGTGGTGGCTCTACAGTGCTTTCACAGAACGTTAGAGACCGACTTGGGTGCCGCCGTTGGCTTCCCAGCCACGCTTTATAATCTGTGTTTTCTCGCTGCACGCTTGGAGGAGCAGTCTGGCTTCACTGTCACTGCACGGATGCGTATGCCTTTGTTCGTGCTTCAGGATGTTTCCGCAGCTGTGTCTGTTGACCAAAGGATCACATTAACTTCTGCGGGGGCGGGGAGGGAGGAAGACCTGACAGACTTCTGGGGTAGAAAGGGAGCCTAGTGCTTTGAGGATGTGATGTGAGAGTGATGGGTGAACAGTGAGATGGGGTGAGAGGAAGAGAAGAAGAGATCAGATTTATACCCAGCCCTTCACTTAGTGTCTCAGAGCAGTTTACAATCTCCTTTCCCTTCCTCTCCCCACAACAGACACCCTGTGAGGCAGGTGGGGCTGAAAGAGCTCTGAGAGTGACTGACCCCAGGTCACCTGGCTGGCTGGCTGCATTTGGAGGAGTGGGGAATCAAACCTGCTTCTCCAAATTACAATCCACTGCTCATAACCAATTCACCAAACTCGGTGATAAGAGCATCAACTTTGTTATTTATTCTTGAGTCCATAGTTGCTAGCTATTTCCAGGCTTAGACACACTTTTTGCTCTGAGTACTGAAAATCCTCCAAAATTTCCTTGCAAAGATGTTGGCATATAAGCATATGCATGAGTGGAGACAGGGTTGGTTTTAGCCAGGCAGACCTGAATGGAGCCCAGCAGCACTTCTTATGTCTTGCAATGTTCCCTTAGTCAGAGAACTGGCCCAGTTTGTTGACAATAGTGCACACTGTTATTCAGCATGCAGGCTGCAGGTTTCCTTCTTTCGGATTAAACATTTCTTTTATGATATTGATAGTACTGATATTACAGTCGTAGTGCTCCACAGTGGCAGTCTGTGAGCCTTGCATACAGTGGAAGTGGACTTGGGTGACTGAATAATTCCATGTCGTAGGGCCAGTTCTTTAGGGGAGGCTGAACAGATAAAAATCTTTATGCAGGAAGGGAACTATTCATGTGATTCAAACTGAAAACAAGCATCTGACAGATGACAAAAAATGATAAGCGTAGTAGTTCTTAATCTGCTTACGTCAGCTAGTCTCTTCTACTTTAGCAGGAGCTCCCATGAAGAAGCAACTCCAAAATAGGTAGGTTGAACAATGCAGCTTTTCTGTCCCTGTTGTGGGATTGAATTTGATGTTGTTTGTCTCTAGACTTGAGGCACACAATTCAGATGGGTAAAGTGATCAGCTTTTCCACGCTTCAGATTGTGATTCAGGTAAAGATCATGCACTGATTCCCTGAAACATCTTGCCAGGGACTGTTTTATTCCTACTAAGGACATAAATTGAGCCTGCTGCAGCAGACCGATGGTCCCTCTAATCCACAGTATTGTTTCATATAGTGCCTAACCAGCTGGCCTGTAAAGCCAACAAACAGGGAAGCAAGGCTTTCTCTCAGCGTTGCCTCCTAGCCCTGGTATTCAGAGGGTATGTTGCATGTAGGTAAGGAGACTGCTAGTAGCCATTGATGTGCCTATCCTCCATGAATCTGTCTAACCCCAACCCTTTTAAGGCTGTCTGTTTTGTGAGATTTTAATCCATGGAGGAAAGTTGGGGTCCAGATGTAATAAGCAGAGGATTATTCACAGCTGTATTGGTGCACCTGGTCCATGGATACTTGACACTCCCTCATTAACTGCATCGTTATTAAAAGGAGATGGGTGCAGGACAAAGGCAGTGAAACAGATTCAGGAGTCCCTTGTTATAATTTGCACTTTCACCTCTTTGTTTGCTATAGCTAAAGTGTTGTGGCTTATTGAAGAGCATTTCTCACTTGCTTGTCTTGGGAGATAGAATGATCCTTAGCACGAGGCACGTTGTGACATGTCACTTAGGAATGTGAGCATCTGGTGAGACTACACTGGGACAGATTGCTCCACTGATAGCCATATTCTAAATACTTGTGTCCTGTATCACTAAAGCAAGGATACTGAGGAGCTGCATGGAGCTCTTCTGAGCATGGTGCCAGACCCATATTTCAGGAAAGTGAGAAAGGACATTGCCTAGTGGGGCTTTCTGGTCAACAAGTGGCTTTCCCCTCAAAACAGCTGCTGCTGTTGGAGGATGTGTAAGCTCTGAGCCTCTCTGAGATGCGTAACTCATCCCCAGGATGGATGTAAGGGAACTGTTCTCTCCAACAGCCCACCCACTCCGCAGCTTCTAGATGCTTATCTCAGCTTCCAAGTGACTGTCAGCAGGACACCAAGCTGTCCAGAGATAAAAGAGAGTACAACCACTACAGTAGATGCCTGGGAAGACAATACTGGCCAGAGGGGGTGAGGGTGGTTTCACTCTCTTTCTCCATGGCCAATTTAATGTCCTCCAAGGTGCCTTGGCAATTGCACTTTGTAGCATTAGCTGCTGTTTGTGATGCTGGGAAGAGAGCAGAAGGCAGAGAGGCAAGCCCTTCATCTTGCTTCAGATACCCAAGGGCTAGTAAGGTTTGGCAGTGGTGGGGAGAGACAACCTTACATGCTCAGTAGTAATCTTAATCCAGTATTTTAAAAAGTTATAGTGATATATTATTAATGATTCTGTCTTCATTATTTTGTGAGTGTGTTTGTTGGGGAGGAGCATGGGGCATACAGTAGTGATATGGCTCTTTGTGGTGATGGTAGTTGTAAATGTGGCTCTCTGTGAACACTGGAGTAAGTACCACTGCGCTAATGCTTCTACAGGGTTAGCCCAGCATGTTGCTCTATATCAGCATGTTGCTCAGGAGCCACATGTGGCTCTTTAACACATATTATGTGGCTCTTGAAGCCCCCACCACCCCATTGGTCAGCTTGGAGAAGGCATTTCTCTCTTTAAATCACTTCTCCATGCCAAGCCAGCCAGCGGCTTGGAGAATGCATTTAAAGTTAAAGTTGCTTTCTCTTCCACCCATCTTTTTGCCTTCCTTGCAGCTCTCAAAACATTCATGTCTTGTGGCTCTTACGTTACACAATTTTGGCCACCTCTGTTCTATATTATGCTGGTGGGATGATTAGGAGATAGAACTGAAGACCACTTTGCACACAAAGGGAACTCAGGTTTTTCACAGAGGCCGTTTTCGCACTCACCTTAATCAGCAGCGACCCCCTCTTCACCGCGCAGCATCTGCGCGGATTTCGCACTAATTGCCGCGGAGCACCCGGAAGAGCCGGAAAGTCCCGGCGCTTTTGCGGCGCAAATGGAAACTGCCAAAAAACAGTTTCCGTTTGCGCCGTAAAAGCCGCGGGACCTTCCGGCTCTTCCGGGTGCTCCGCGGCAATTAGTGCGAAATCCGCGCAGATCCTGCGCGGTGAAGAGGGGTGTTGCTGCTGATTAAGGTGAGTGCGAAAACGCCCAGAGTGTATGTTTAGCGGGAAGCTGCAGACAGCCATGGCTGTCTGTCAAGTGTACCTTTCTGATGCATGTCTTTGCAAAAATGTCCTTGTTGCATTAATGCAGGTACACGTCTAAAATCTTAGATGTACAGCTGAAAGGGTAACATGTAAGATGGCCTTTATATACCTTATTTCAAGCATTCAAATACTTCCCTTCATTGATCTTATAATGGAAACCAGCATCATTTGAAGATGGGGGGGGGGTAAAATTAAGAGAATGCTAGCTTGTTGAAAGCTTCAGCACTCTGGGGTAAGCAGAAACTAGATGATTTTACTGCTTTTAAAGAGGGGAAGATCCCTCAGCGAGCCACTGACCAGTTTCCAGCAGTTTGCTTCATGTGTGCTAAAATTCTTGGTCTGATCCTGCAAGAAACTTGTATTCATATGTGAAATTGTATACTTTGGATTAGTTAACACGGTTAGTTAGGCCTGAATATACTGTCTTGTTTTGCCAATTTAAAACACCACACCACACTGCAGTCTAGCCACCCCTGTCCTCATGAGTGACTGAGTAAGACTTGAAATGAGGACTTTTGGACTCTCAGCTACATGATGTCAACTCAGCTCTGTAATGCTAAGCATATTGCGACAGAATTAAGGATCGGGATGTATAAATAATTGTCATTTTGAAATATTGCCTTCTGCAGGCCTTGCAACAACTACAAAAAGATATTTGTGTCTGCAACTGCAGTACCAATCAAAGTGACTTGACCTACAGTGCAACTTATCTAAAGTTCTTGAGGCACCAGAATGTACCATAGTTTGCTGTGCTTGTCCTTGAGACAACATTTAAAACCATTGTAAGTAGGTAACTTAATGGATGTCTTATTTCTGAGGATGATAAAATAGTGATTGCATAGGAAGGAAGGGCAAACTGAAATTTTATGGTATCGAGTGTCAGTGTTCAGCGTAGGAGATTTGTGGTTTTGGCAAAGCCCACTGAAAACCGTGAAGATAAATTTAAACATGAGAGAATCGTCTTGTTGTATCAGACGAAAGATCCATCTCGTCCAGTATTCAGTTGGCAAGAGCAGCCAGCTCTTTGCCTTTGGGAGATAACATATATTGTGTATCTCAGCTGCTCAGGGCCTATCTCAGGGTCAGTGAATGCTGGGAGCTGCTCAGAGTATGTCATCAGCAAACATTATGAACCGCTTGAAGGCTTCATCCAGCAGCTGTTATTTAGAAGTATATCAATTTGTTTGTGGAAGCAAATTATCATGGCTGATATGCATTGATAGACTGACCTTTTAGAAATGTGGAATTAGCTAGTTTTTAAATTCAATCTCATCCAGTTCCCCCCATTTACTATGACCCCCACCCCAGTGTGGTGTTGTGGATAAACACGAATCTGGAGAACCAGGTTTGATTCCTTATTTGACATTAAACCTGCTTGGTGATCTTGGGCCACTCATGGTTCTCTCAGAACTCCTTCATCTCCATCTACCTTACAAAGTGACTCTTTGTAGGACGAGGACAGGAAAAGGCAATTGTAGCACACTTTGAAGTCTCCTCAGGGTATAAAAAAGTGGGGTATAAAAACCAGCTCTTCTTTTTCCTGCCCCACTTGACTTGTAAATGATCTTCAGCAGAAACGTTTTTGACCATTGGGGTGAGGGGAGTGTACCTTTTTCATCAGCCAAAAGCCTGTCTGAATCCAACCCAATTTATTGCCAAAATAAAGGTTTCCTGAGATACCATGAAAAGAAAAAGTCTTGTAAAACGTTAATATGGTATTGTTAACTGTTCTATAAAATTATTCTGTTTTTATGATATTCAGGCTTGGCTTCAGTTTTCACACGGTTTGTTGTCTGGTTGTCTCACTTCTGCATTCCAAATTATTTGTAGCAAAGCATGCTTGCACACGAAAGCTTATACCTTGAATAAAATCTTGTTGGTCATAAAGGTGCCACTGGACTCAAACGTTGTTTTGCTGCTACAGACCAACACGGCTTCCCACCTAAATCTGATGTCAGACAGGAGTTTTCAAATCTGTGAACTGAGCTCATAAGATGAACCTGATGCATTTTGCAAATATCTTGAATTCTGCACTTCTGAAGGTTGTGGGATGACTAATGGTTGTGTGTGTGGGGGGTGGGATTGGTTTTGCAGCTTATTCTTCTAACCAACATATACTCTTTGTGTCATAGTCATACTGGAGTGAGTGATACTGGCAGCCACATGCTTGTGGGGTTTTTTTGTTTTTGTTTTTTGCTGACAGTAGATGAACTGAGGGTTGTTTTTTTAAAGAAAAACCTTTCATGCAGTGGGAATAGTGATTTAGAGTGACAACAAGTTCTGCAAGTGGGTCCCAAATCTTTGATCCTTTGGAATTTTGACAGGAAGTGGTGAGCGCTACCTCAAAATGGCTGCCTCTGGAGATGAAACCAAATCTGAAATGGCTGCTGTAGTATCTCCCTCCTCACTTTGGAAAAGAATCACAGAAGGGGGGTAAAACTGGATGAAGGGAAATTGGAGGGATGGGGGGGGATAATAAAAAGAATTAAGTCTTGAAGGGAGAATAGGACTCACACATTGACCAAGGAAAAACCCACTGCTTACCAGACCTGATCTTCCTATTGCAGCCATGGACAACCCTTTCCTTTGAAGGAGGGCAGCCAATAACAAGTATTGCCTTTCAGCGATCCCCCACTGTTTCTGAAAAGCTTGGTGGGTGCCGGGAGGTGTATTGGCAGGCACCCATGGGCACCATCTTAGAGAAGCCTGTTGTATAGACTACCATTGTTCAGTGAGAATCATATCTGCAATAAGGAATGTTCTGATGCACTTAAGGGCTTCTGAATGGTAAAAAGTTCATGGACAAAGTTTTTTGGGGATGGGGTGTATGTGTGAGTACTAAAGTTCTATGCTGTTTTAAGAATATTTATTTATTTACAAATATACAACTTGCTGGAAACAAGGCTTCTAAAATCAGGTAGTGTAGCTGCTAATTCTAGCTCATACTCCCAAAGAGTTAGTATGCTGCAAGAATACTTTTATTTTTATGAAGTTGTGCCAAAACCTCTTCAGTCTCTGGATCCCAATTCATACTTTCCAGAAACTGGCTAGGATGCAGATGTTTTCCATGAATGTAGGGACCTCTGCCTGATAACAAAGGGCATTTTGAGCTGCTGCTGGAAGGGGCAGGCGGGCAAAACACACTCCACAAGCAGACTTCCACCTGCAGAAATATTAGTCTGGATGCTGTTTCTTTGTCTTTCACACTAACTGAATAGTATAATTTTATACGGCACAGCAAGAGAAATTTCCAGCCATCCAGGAATATATCCCATTGACAGCTCATTCACAATGATCGAAGGAGGTGGGCAAAGATAGCGCCAAAGTCTCAGAAGGAAACTGAAAGTTTCATTGAGAATTGAGCTCTTTAACCAGATAGCCAAAATTAAGGTATTTGTGCTAAAACAGCATAGGTTGCATCAGCTTGCAGATTTCTCTGAAGTATTGTATATGTTTGCAGTATTGCTTGTAGAAAATTAAGGAATGTACTAAATGACTTATAAATGATGTATTTTATATTTCATTTTATTTATTGGATTTATATCCCGCCCTCCCTGCAAGTGGGCTCAGGGCAGCTAACTACCGTAGGAGTATAAAAACAGCAAACATAAAACACAAAACAATCAACAAAATATCTATACAATAAATAAACAGTTAAAATTACATAATCAGTAAGCAACAACAGGGCCAGTACCATCCAGAGATCTCAACAGGTATGGTTCTGAGACAGTATTAATGTAGAAGTGTTGGCTAGGCGTGTTGGTTCTGTGGTGACTTGACAGCTGCTTCCCATATTGTTAAAGCAATAAAATTAGTTTATGTTTGACAGTCAGTATAGCGTATATTTCATTTCCCCCACAAACGTCTGGCTTTTTTCCATAAAAAAAACTATCCCCCTTTAGCTTCACAATTCCCAGAAATTTTGCATCTCTAGTCCTTGCCATTTTAGATAGCCCAGGCTTGCTGGTGTTGGGTCAAGGTGCTGAGGGCCATTGGGTTCTGGTGACCCTTTCCACAGATCAGGCCTAATTTTGTGTGGTACCTGATATTTTAAGGTGCTTTGTGGCCCTGTGTCTTCTAGAATTGGAGTGCTAGTCTGCAGTCATTAATAGAAATGGATTGTGTATTTTCCCCCCTTTGGCACAGGCCTGCTTTCCATAGATGATATTTGTTGTAATGGGAGTCTGCTGTAATGATATCTGCTTCCCCTCTCCCATTCTAAAAGCAAATTAAGGCTGATGCAATCTTTAATTTGAAAGAACCCCGTGGTGCAGAGTGGTAAAGCTGCAGTACTGCAGTTGGAGCCCTCTGTTTACGACCTGAGTTTGATCACAGTGGAAGCTGATTCAGGTAGCCGGCTCCAGGTTGACTCAGCCTTCCATCTTCCAAGGTCGGTAAAATGAGTACCCAGCTTGCTGGGGGGAAAGTGTATGACTGGGGAAGGCAATGGCAAACCACCCCGTAAAAACGTGAAAGCAACATCACCCCAGAGTCGAAAACAACTGGTGCTTGCACAGGAGACTACCTTTACCTTTTAAAATCTTTAATTCATGGTGTCAAGAAAACAAGAGGTGATAACGGACTGGCAGCTTGGGCTGACTCAGAGACACCTCAGAAATCGATCAGAAAAATCCTTCCAAACACAAACATCTGCCACCCGTCCCCATCTCATGCTCCAGCATCCTCAGAGCAGCTCAAAAAGCTACTACTGTAGAAGTGGTAGCAAATTTTTGAACCGCACTCCAGTTGCCTCCTTGCGTCTGGAGGCGGAAGCATGCAAGAGAGGTGCCTTGGTGGTGTGAACCCGCCAAGCCGCCCCGAGCTGCTTCTGGCTTTTTTTTTTCTCCCAAAAATTGCCCTGAGTGCATGAGTGCTTGCAGTCCGGCTTCTGAGGCACCGCCGTCTGATTGTGCCAAGTCACCTCGCAGACGGGATGGGGCTGTCCCATGCAGGAGCCTGTGGAGGGTTCCGGATGGTTCTTTTTGAGCCAGCCCGATTTGGGATGCCTCCAATCCACCCCAAAATGTCTATCTGTTATCAGCCAAGGTGAAATTAAATAATGTAGTCTTGCATCAGAGACATCTTATACCCATTAATCATCACTGAATCAGAATTTCTTTCTGCTGTTCAGTTGGATTACAGCTGAGGTAAGAAATTGTAGTTTGAGGATCACCATTTTGGTGGCTCAGTGGTAGAGCATCTGCTTGGTAAGCAGAAGGTCCCTGGTTCAATCCCTGGCATCTCCAAAAAGGGTCCAGGCAAGTAGGCGTGAAAATCCTCAGCTTGAGACCCTGGAGAGCCACTGCCTGTCTGAGAAGACAATACTGACTTTGATGGACCAAGGGTCTGATTCAGTATAAGGCAGCTTCATATGTTCATATGAACCAACACGTTCCCTCCCTCACCCCACTGGAAAAGAGGCCATTGCTTAGCTGATTCAGTGTTTATAACAGGCATTCAGCTTCCTCAATATTTTGTTTCGTGGAAAACATGACAAACTCAAAAGCAAGTCCAGTTCAGTAATAGCTTTGGGTTTGGAACTTACAAGAGAAAAGGAGGAACCATCCTGCAGACTAGAGAATCCTTTATAGCTAAGCCTGGTGAACTTGTTTTCTGTCTACATTCTGACAGTATCTGTCAAGGAGGATTGTGTTTTCTGGAATAACCCCAGCCCTAAATAAATCTTTTTCATCTATCTTATTTCAGTAGGCATTTCCCTGCTATGTGTGAGCAGTCCCAGTGTGTGATATGGCACTCCTATGAGGAAGTATTAGCTAGAAATAGGGACAGTCAGAGCAGTTCCTGGGATCATAATGAGTAGATAGATAAAGTGACTTAAAGAATTGTCCTGAGGACTCCAAGGCATGTTGGCAGTGTGGAAAGAAAAAAATAGTTCTAGTTGTATCTATACACCAGGGGTGACCATATTGCGGCTTGAGAGCCACATGTGGGTTTTCGCACATATTGTGTGGCTCTCAAAGCTTCTACTGCCCCATTAGCTGGCTTGGAGAAAGCAATTGTCTCTTTAAACCACTTCGCCAAGCCAGCTGGCAGCTTGGAGAATGTGTTTAAAATTAAAGTTGTTTTCTTTCTACCCCCTCTCCCTCCCTCCCTTCCTGTCTTGTGGCTCTCAAACATCTGACATTTATTCTATGTGGTTCTTATGTTAAGCAAGTTTGGCCATCCCTGGTAAACATCTAGTTTACTCATGCAATTGCAGTCATAAATAGCTGGATGGCAGCGGTGATCTCAGCTGCTTGTGTTCACTAAAGCTATGCAAGCTTGACCCTTAAGACTTGAAATCTCACGTAAGCTGAGATACAGACCTGGGGAGACCCAGGTTAAAATTCCTGTATGCTCTTGAGGCTCACGAGGGGCCACTCACTATCTTTCAACCTAACCTTTTCACCAGGTGGTTGTTGGAGGTAAAGCAGGGATATTGAGGTGGGTGGGAAATGAGCTTTAAGCTGAATTCCTAGGAGAAAGGACAAGATAAGCATTCACTAAAAAAATAAGATAAGCTTGGAATCACTCCAGGATGAGTGCTTTGAAGACTGCTGTTTATATCCATTTGGGATCACAGTTCATGCCAGAGAGGAGAATGATGTAAGCTGCTGCTTTGGGTCCCCATTGGGGATAAAGGCAGAGTATAAATGAACTAACTAAATAAATGTATACCTTTTTTTTTTAAGGTTTTTTGGAAAGTGCATAATTTTCCCCCTTTTGTTTTCAAGGTACAGAGCATGGAGAATGATGAACTTCCGCCAGAGGATGGGATGGATTGGTGTGGGATTATATCTAATAGCGAGTGCAGCTGCCTTTTACTACGTTTTCGAAATCAATGAGACTTATAACAGACTGGCACTGGAACATATTCAGCAACCCCCTGAAAAACTCAGAGATGAAAGCACCTGGATGCACTCCTTAAAAACGCGACTGCTGTCCTTGCCTTTTTGGCTGTGGGCCATTATCTTTTTAGTCCCCTATTTACAGATGTTCTTGTTCCTTTACTCCTGTACCAGAGCTGATCCTAAAACAGTGGGCTATTGCATCATTCCTATATGCTTGGCTGTCGTTTGCAATCGTCACCAAACATTTGTGAAGGCCTCCAATCAAATCAGCAGACTGCAGTTGATTGACACTTAAAATCATTCTGAATTTTCTCATGAGCTGTTTTAGATAATCATGAAGATGCTTGGCTGTGTCAACTAAG
Source organism: Heteronotia binoei (assembly GCF_032191835.1). Taxonomy (NCBI): domain Eukaryota; kingdom Metazoa; phylum Chordata; class Lepidosauria; order Squamata; family Gekkonidae; genus Heteronotia; species Heteronotia binoei. Next base: position 37,668,738 of record NC_083243.1, on the reverse strand, counting down.
CATGTGAATAGAACTTGGGAGTCTTTTTGTGTAAGCGTTAACTACTGAGTAGAGCATCTGCCTTCTATTTTTAAAAAGAAGTTGATTTTAAATATGGCTAATTTATACTTTGTAGAATGACGGGGCCCTCTGAGACTTGAGAGGGGCATTGTTCATATTGCCTTACGACACAGAATTTCTACACTCCATCTGAATTTTTTGTGAGGAAACCTTAATTCACTGTGCACATGATGCTCCATTCTTTTGATCCTACATATAAGAGGAGAATCAATGAAAAAGGACTTTTCCTTTGTACTATTGTATAAAGTTTTGAATGATTACAGAAGCTGGCATATAAGACATGACTGTGCTTTCTCCTTCAACAGTGTTGCACTCAATAAATCAGGGCTCCATTCACAACACATGACTAAATGAAAATAAAGCCTTTGTTACTCTTCATGCTAGGAATGGTACAAAAGTTAATTTGTCATTATACAGCTCTTGGGTCAAACTAGATGTGACTTCAGGAGCTCTGAGACTATCTCTCCCATAGGTTTTAGAAATGTAAATAGAAGTAATGAAAACAGCAAGGGGAAAAGGTTGAACTCTACCCCTGTAGCTCTGAGTCAAATTATGTTTCTCTGCCCCCCCTCCCCCCCCCCCCCCCCAAAAAGTAGAGATGTAATTTCTGGAAATTTTGAAGGAATGAGACAAAAACCATGGTTTCCCCCATTTTTTTTCCAGGGGGGAAAAACAAATTTGGGGGGAAATTGAAATTTATACTTGCTGTCCTGTCAAACTTAAACTAATTTTACTCCTTTAACAACATAAAATGCATCATTTGTAACTTAGTATTTACAATTATATTTGATATATGTATGGAATTTAAAAGTTATAAATGCCTTAGTTTTGTGCAAGCAAATATACTGAATACTTGAGAGAAAACTTGAAGCTGAGGCACATCCTAAGCTATTTTAGCATATTATCTTAATTTTTGCTGGTTAGATAGAGCTAAGTTCTCAATGAAACTTTCAGTTCTCCTCTGAGGCTTTGGCCTAGTTTCTGCCCCATTCTCTTCTGATCTTTTGTCTCCCTCCTGCAAGATAGGGCAATAAGGTACTTTTTACCCAGACTGCAGATAAATGTGTCACAGTATTTTGAGGAAGAGGGAGAAAGGTCAACTAGATGAGGGCAAAAGGACAACAGAAGGCATGCAACTGTTGAGAAGCAATGAGAGCCCCACATTGCTCCCATCATGAACATTAAGTTGCCTTATAGTTGCAGAAATGAATCTTGGATTTAAGAGCTGTCTATGTCTGCCACATGCCCACCTTGTTTTTAAAAGCATTTCACTCATTCTAAAAGAAAAAAAAAACATTGTAGAAGGGTGTTTTTTTTTGTAGTACTCTCTTCTCCCCCAAAAGGCCTGAGGGAATTCCTCCCCCTTGAATTTCCCCAGTCTTTTCCCCTAGGCCTTTGTACCCCTAATTGACTGTTCTTAAAAACAAACTGTTCGTAGAGATCTGTGTCATAGCATCCCCATTGTCATAACTAGCTTGGCCCCTTGGCTCATACCAGTGGGTCTGTAATGATAAAATGTGTGGGAGGAACTGTTTACCCTGAGGAAGTGGCTACTTGCAAAGGCTCTACTAGCTAGTTTATAATTGCTCTGATTCAAATACAACAAACTTTGTAGAGTTCTTTGCTTTGGCTGTTCAGATAACTAACCAGTTTCATCCTATCAAGTTTTTCTGGGCTTACAAGCAGACAGCTTGGCATTTTTTCCCTCTTTTGTCTATTTCAGTTTAAATGGAGTTGCCTAAAATTCACTGCCATTGTGCAGCCATTCATATGTGTTCACATCTCCCCAGTTTAAGCAAGAAAGAATTTGGGATTTCATTAATGATTATTTTAGCTGGAAAGGGGGTACTGCAGCTCAGTAGCCCATATCAAATACCTTCCCTGCTTCTGTCTGAATTTGTTCCACAAAGTGCTAGGCAGAGAATTCCGGACTTTACGAACGTTTGATTTAATACCGGGATTTATATCCTGCCCAAGCAGGCTCATGTGATTGTTAGATTGTACACAATCAGAATGCATGCCTAAACTAGATCACATACATGTTAATTGGGAAGTATGTCTCATTGATTTCAGTGGGACTTGCTCTCAGGTTTACATAGGATAGCAACCAGGCTTAGGACATAAGACTTCTGCAGTGTGATACAGACACTATGCATTGCTGGAGATGTGAATTACATGGGACTAAGTATGTCCACTGATTTATACACAAGCATCTATACTTGTGAGTGTAACACTGGAAATATACACAGAATGTGCATTAGTGTGAGTTCATGACCAACTTAAAATTGGCAGTTTGGTCTCAGGCCAAGTGAAATTCTCTGCTTATGGAAGTGGTTACCTGTAATAGGTTGCCTTATTCTGTCAGCAAATAATGTGAACTTCTATGGAATTTAGGCTTTAACTGTTGCCTGCCTTAGAAAAAGTCTTTTGCATATTGCAGCTTCACGTAATTGGAATATGTCGGAATTGCCTGTATACTGTTAGCCACTTAGAAGGCTGAATCTTTGCCAGTGAGCATGTGATATTCAATCATCCTTGTTAAAGAACTGGAAGGTCCATTGACTTATGGAGAACCTGGGCTGGATGTGAAGCCTTGCTTTTGTTTGTCCATTATGGAATTGGTCTGTGGCTGTGCAGTGGTTTCCTCTGGCACTCAGTGCTTTGAGTCTTATTGGAAGATTTTAGTTTTAGGTATGTGTAAGCTAACATTGCAGGACCACCTCCTGCCACGGAAAACAGCACAAAAAAAATGTCGCACAGGTAGGAAACAAAAGTTTTTAAAAACTTCCTACAAACAAAGTATATACAGAATCTCATACGTTTCATTCACTGGCATGTATTAATGAGCATTCATAATGGTTAAAGGAAACATACACAAATCTCATCAAATTTCAGGAATCCACAAGAGGTCAAAAGAAGTACCAATAGTCCACAGAAGCTACAGCAGTAATGGATGGAACTCCAAAAGTCCTTGAGCAACCGAGGCGCTTGCTTTTCCCAAAAGAGTTTTCATTCAAAGAGTCAATTTTCAGAAGTATGCATTGCTAGCTGAAATTGATTGCGTATCACAATGAAATGCTTTTTTGAGAGTTGACAATGTCACAGCTGTCTGTAGTGTCGGAAGACCTCTAAAAATTCTTAGTATGTCAATTACAGCATTTGCTCCCTCTATTGGTGGTGCTTTTGACCTGTAGATTCTTGAAATCTGATTATATATGGTTTCCTTTGAACATTATACTCATTAATACCAATGAACAAAATGTATGGGATTTTGTGTATATGCTTTACTGCTTGTAGACACAGGTTTTTTATTTTTATTATGGAAAACAGCACTGAAGAAACAGAAAACAAGCCTCCCGATTCAAGCCTTGGCACTGCGATGTGTAGTAAAAATCCAAACATGTACACCAATACTGCAGGATCCAGATCCTTGTCTTTCCAGAGCCAGCACAGAATAGTGATTAAAGTGCTGGACTAGAGTCTGGAAGACCCAGGTTCAGATACTTATGGTACCACAAAGCATGGTGGGTGACTTTGGGCTAGTCACTGTCAGGATAACCGTACTTACAGGGTAGCTGTTAAAGTGAAATGGAGTGGGGGAGACCCATGTATACAGCACCATGAACTTCTGGAGGACGGGTGGGATACAAATGCACTGAATGAATGTTTCAAACAATGTACAATAGACATGCAACAAGGCCCCTCCCTGCAAAACTTGGGGGGGGGGATCTCATTTCCCCATTGATAAGGTGGCATATTCAGGTCCAACTGTTCATCTTGGACCCAGGCACAGCAGTGGCAGTGTCTGGGAGCCACTCCAAGACTGGAGAGGTTCTGTGCATCTGCTATTGCTGCAGCCAGATCCCAAATGGCTCCTGGCATCTGCTGCCACAGCCAAGCCTGGAGCAACTCCTGATGTGTGCCACTGCAGCGGTTGTGCCCAATCAGGTCCTGATATGTGCATTCACTGGGCCCTCAAGCTGTTCATTATGTGCACTGATGCCACACTCCAAGCAGCTTCCAGCATTCACTGACACTGAACTAGGCCCTGAGCAGCTCCCCACTTGTGCTGTCACCACAGTTGACCCCTGTAGTATCAACTGCCACAACCAAGCCTGGAAAGGCTCTTGATGTGTGCCTCTGTTACAGGTGAGCTTAGACCACCTCATATTGTCCACCACTGGACTCTGCTGCAGCGACCTATCACTGCTGCAGAAACTGTTGTCTGAGCATGTATAAACAACGCTTTCTAATTTTTTAATCTTCTGGGGGAAATGTAAACATCACACTTTTCTGCAAACCTGGGGAGTTCCCCAAGTTTGTTGAAAAATCTGTTTAGCCTCTGTGTGGCCCTGTTTCTCTTGGAATTAGCTATCTGCAGATAAGGGCCACATGTGGCTAATAATATATAGACAGGTTTGAACATTCAGCATTTTATGAGCACAGCATACTCACAAAACCGCTTCACTAAGAACTGTGCTGTTGTCCAAAACCTGCAATTCAGGATTGATGGGGAAACTCCCTTTAAAACTGTCTACATAGCAAGAGACAAACATGGGTTGTCATACTATCTCTTACAAATACAGACATAAAAATCTATTCCAAAGGCTCCTAAAATTATCTAGACATATACACACTGTCATCTTTCTATTATAATGGAGCTGACACAAAAATCCCAGTTCAAGGGTTGCAGATTTACTTTTGTTCATAGTTCCTCTGAAATGATGAAAAGTTTGTTTCATATGTAAGGATGTTTATATAATTTATTTTAACCAATGAAATGACGTACCTTTATTTCAAGAACAAGAAAACTCAACTGACTTTCCTGTGAGAGGGGCTGCTCAGAGGTAGACCATGTGCTTGGAATGCAGAAGGTTCCTGGTTCAATCTCAGCTAAAGGGAACATGTAGTAAGTAAAGTGAAATTCTACCTAGAGAGCTGCTGTTCCAAACTATCTACAATATGTTTGCGTAATGGGTTTGCACTTAGCTGCTGACGGTACTGGTTTTGATGGCTCAAGGGTCTGATTCAATATAAGGCAGCTTCATGCTTTCAGTGCAGCCCCAGAGACAGAGCTTCATCTGTCTTCCGTGCTAGTTTTATTGGGTTGGATCCAAAATATTCTATTAAGCAGAATGGAAATTTCCAGTCTCCCCCTTCCCACTGCAGTCCTGATCTCTATTACATGCTGCTCTTGAGGAACAGGCAACTCAGGCATGACATAAGAACATCTGCAAGAGGAAGGGGGAACTGGTAGAAGTTTCTATTGTAGTCTAGTTGAGTTTCAGAAGCTTTCAGTTGTAAGTTCACTGTCACAGGCTCATTCTATCAATAAATAATTAGCAATAGTTTGCCTGGCTAAAGACAAAGCACTAAATGAAATGATTACATCCTAGTAAGGCACAGGTGAGAGTATTACTGTGTGTTACACCTGCTGCACTATGGCTTCCAAGTCATGGGCTTCTTTCAGTCTGTGGTCTTCTAGTGTTCTTTTCAGCTCTTTTATCCTGTTTGCCATAGCTGATTTTATTCTTCAGTTTTGAATTGTCTCATTTTAGTTCTTCATAGCTTGACTACAATGGCTGATAAAAGTCATCTACTACAGTTTCTTCAATCAAGAGATAAACTTTGGTCTTTTTTAAGAGGGCCATGTCATTAACAGCCACTCCCTCCCACATGGTGAAGAAGTTGGGAGATCAGAGAGCTCAGAGTAAAAAGAGTCAAAGGCTCAATGAAGTACTGAGAACCCTGGACAAATGAGCTTCCTCCACAGCAGAGCCAGGATTACTGGTGAGAATATTAGTGTGTGAAGATGTTCTGGATTTTAATAGTTTTGTCAACCAGTTTTGGTTGAGTTGTAAGCTGCCTTGAGTTACTATGTATAGTGAAAAGTTAGGATAAAATGTTTTCATAAATGCTGAGATCCATATTAAGATTCTGTGACTCATCATACCATAGGGGAAGAAAGTTTCTATTCTCTGAAGCTATTAAATTAAAAATACAGGGCTGAGAAAGTAACAAAGAAAGTTTTATTGTTACAAGCCTATGCTTGCAAACTGGAATCCTGGATGAGAACAACTTCATTGAAGTTAAGAGTTTAATTTTTTGTAACCATTTCTTAAAAGGTTAGAAATGTTTGCTATGCTAGTATCACTGTGATGCTTATTACAAAGGGGAAAAAAACCCTAAGTCTGAGAAATTATTAAAAACTGTAGATATGCCAATATATTTAATACTTGAAACTGAATGCCATTCTCACATATGCAGAATTTTAATTGTTGCTTACATATTTCAATTTATAGTATCACACTGTAGAACCACAGAATTCAAAAATAAAAAAAAAATCTATTTTGTTATAATAAAAAAAGGCATTTTCTATCAAAACGGCACAGAAGTGTTCCAGCAGAAAAAGTACATAAATTACAATTTCAAGTCCTACAAAATTTTATTTACAGTTCTTGTCAGGAGTGAGTTTTTGTCCGTTTTAATGGTGGCCCGTCCCTACACGCGTTGGCGTTAACATGATTTTCTTCCTCATCATCATTCTCTTCATCTAAATCCTCGTCATCTTTAAAAACAAAACAAAAAGCGCATATTACATACAAGGACCCTTCCCTCAGGAACGGCGACCCCAAAAGTACCATTTCTAATATCTACATCCATGACTATGGAGCGCCTCTTCTCACTCACCTCCAGTCTCAGCTCGTATACAGGCGCCGCCGCTTTCCTGTTGCACCAGAGGGCCGAGCAACGCCGACACTTGCTCCTTCAGCAGAACCAGGCCACTGAGCAGGCCCCGCAGGTCTCCTTGCGGCTGGCAACAAACTCGCAGCTGTCGCTTCAATCCGTCCCGGCCTGTCAGTTCCCCCCGGATCTCCATGTTTCCCTCCTCGCGGGAAACAAACAGCCTATCAAAGGACGAGTAGGATCGCGCCCACTCCCCACCCCCCCGATGACCCGGAAAAGAAAGGAACAGGCCAACCCTGGTCAGAGTTTCCGCTAGGACACCAACCGCTCTTTTGGCTCCGCCTTCAAATAATCGCTTCCTTGCTTTTTTGTTCCGCTAATGCGCCCTGTCTTCTTCCGCCCTCAACGGTTTCTTTCTTCTCGCGATTGGCTCTGGCAGCTCACGTGCCTCCTCGCGTGATGTCACGTGCTCCCAGCCTTTTGTTCTGCGTGGAGCCTCTCCCGCTCAGCGTCCTTTTTGTGTGCGCGCGCGGGTCTTGTGATGGCGCGGTAGCCGTTTTCCGTTTCCGGCTTTTGCTGCGGCGCCTCCTGGTGGCGGTTTCAGAGCTTTCCCGCCTTTTCCTTCTCCTGCTTCTCTTCTCCGGCTGGGCTCTCGGAAGGGGCTGTGGCGAAGATGGAAAAAGAGGCGTCCGAGTCTGTTGCCGGCGAAGGGGAAAGAAACGTCGAGGAACCTGTCGTGTCGCTGGCCGAGGTGCTGGCTGAGAACGAGGAGCTCGAGAAAGAAGCGCGCGCCGTGCTGGGCGGCAGTGACCACGAACGTTGCAGTTATTCTCAGGTGAGGGAGGGGCTCGTTTCTGAGGGGGGAGGGCGTGCGAGAGGCCCCCCTCCCCTCGGAGAAGGCTGCTAATGCGTACTTTGGGAGTGGGTGGGAAGACCCCCCCTTAATATTTCTTGAAGAAGGCGTTTGTCTCTTTAAATCACTTCTCCCAGCCAAGCTAGCTGGCAGCTTGGAGAATGCGTTTAAAGTTGAAGTTGCTTTCTTTCCACCTCTCACACTCCTTTCCTTTCTCCCTCCCTTCCTGTCTTGTGGCTCTCAAACATCTGATGTTCATGTCTTGCAGCTCTCAGACAACTGATGTTTATTCTATATGGCTCTTACATTAAGCAAGTTTGGCCACCCCTGTCCTAGGCGGTTCATAGTCCTCAAAGAAAAATATAGCATAGAAATATTAGTTAGGAATGTGATATATGTGTATAAGCATGCACATGTACAAAATGTAGGGCACTGAACTTAGAACATGAGAATACGAAGATAAGCAATATATTTTTTTTAAAATGGCAGCGCAAAGCAATAAGAGTAAGAGTAGGAGGACACTGGGGTTGTTATAAACACAACAGCAGTTAAAATGGAATTTCAGTGGCCCAAACGTAATAGTAGTAACCAAACAGTTCTCTATTGTGCCTACTGTCCAATCCAGCGTAGACACCCCTCCATCCTCAACTCAGCCATTGTTTCTTCAGTGGCTGATTAAGATACTCTTTCTGATAATTCGTCTGCTTGCTGATTGTGGTTAACTTTTTATAAATAGTTTGATTTTGTTGCCTTCTCTTTCTGTTTGCTACTGCCATCCTGGCAGATAATTCCAACTTGAGAACTAGAAACAGAGGACCTGTGAATAACATGAAAGCAGTCCTGGTTGGAAAGAATATGTGCTGTGGTGCCTTTACATGGCTGGATTAGGATTTAAAGATTTATGCTTGTGCCCTGTGTCTATAGCTGCTTAAGAAATATGGAAATTGTTAGCCTCCTTACTGAGGCTGAAAGCTAAAGCTGGTTCTCTAACTCACTGCCTTTGATATTTCACCTGAATTGGAGTTATTTTATGTATTTCTGTTGTTTATTACTCTTGTCTTTGCAGGGAGCAGTGAAGAGGCAAGCCCTGTATGCGTGCAGTACATGTACACCATCAGGAGAAGAACCAGCAGGGATCTGTTTAGCATGCAGTTATGAATGTCATGGAACTCACAAACTATTTGAGCTGTATACAAAAAGGTAATATTGACTGGTGTAGTTATTTTGTGAAATAATATTTGTACTATGTTGTAAATCAGCGCATTTTGAACTAGTTCTCACTATTTGTTTGTGTGCAAGGAAACGCTTAGTAAACATTCTTGGGAAATCTCTCACTTCCAGTTGAGAGAGAAACATTACTTATATGAGGTTAAAAATAGAAGCCTCTATTAAGGTAGAAGATACCTTAAAAGAGGCTTCTATTTTTAAAAAATTCACATACATGATAAAATGTTTTGTATATCCTGTTAACCTCATATAAGTAATGTTTTGTGTATCCTGTTAAGCTCATATAAATAATTGGTCTTTAAATGGAAAAAAGCATAACATTTGTAGCAATCCAAGCACATGTCTTTGCTGCAACTGTATTTATGGTTTATGAGTCTGCGGTGACAAATATTCAAAATCATGAAGGCTGAAAAAGAATGGAAAGCCCAGTTCATCACAACTTTATTTATAATGGTATGTTAGATTATCTGTATCCACATTTGAACACAGTAGGGGTAATTAATATATATATGTGTATTTGCCATCAAGTCAAGACAACGTATGGCAATCCCATAGTGTTTTCAAGGCAAGAGATGTTCAGAGGTGATTTGCCATTGCCTGCCTCTGTGCAACAACCTAAGACTTCCTTGGCAGTCTCCCATTCAAATACCAACCAGGGTCAACCCTGCTTAGCTTCTGAAATTGGGCTATCCTGGGCCATTTTGGCTGGTCAGGGCAGGATTGAGTAACGTGTGTAAAGTGCTGTCAAGTTATAGCTGGCTTCTGGCAACCTCATAGGGTTTTCATGGCTTGTAACTACTTGCCTCTGTATAGCAACCTTGATATTCCTAGGTGGTCTCCCATCCAAATATTAACTAGGGCTGACGCTACTTAGCTTCAGAGATCTGATGAGATCAGGCTATCCTGGGTCACCCAGGTCATGGCAGATTGAGTAATACTAGATCATAAATCAGAAGTATTTGTTTCACTATATAACTGTTTGTCTATACAGATGCCCCATTTAAATACAAGTGCAGTTAGCAGCCTGTTTGCCTTAGCTTTGGCTGAATTGTATGAAATGTTAACATTAAGAACATTTTATTTCTTCCAGAAACTTCCGCTGTGATTGTGGAAACAGTAAATTCAAAAATTTGCAGTGCAAGCTACTTCCTGTAAGTATAAATATAAGAACTAAAACAGTAATTAGACTGTTGTTTTTCTAGCATTTGGCATTTTATTGAAAAAACTTAAATCAGGTTCTGATATCAATAGCTGTGGTCTGGCTGCTAATATTCTATTTTTGGATAAGGCGCTAGAATGGTAGTTGTCCACTTCCAAGTAATATTGGACAAATGTGAATTTCCAGACTAGTTTCAACTGGGTCACAAGCTGAGTCTGGGGGTGACCTTTGAATCAGCATAAATCCTGAGTAATTGTCTAGAGGATATAGTGGGATTAATGAGGGCCATTTGGACAGGCTGTACTCCTTGTATACTTGTCTGGACATTGCAGTCATCTGCACAGCCCCTGTGATGACTACCCCTCCCCACCCATCAGACTTTTATGGCCATGAGGTGGGTTGCCATAAAGTACAGGGCCTTCTCATAAAGTACAAGGCCCCTCTTTCGATTGCCCCTTGCCCCAGCTGGTGTTTTGTTTCTCAGTCTGCTTGTTGTTTTTGCCTCTATTCTTAATTTGTGTGTAGGTGGTTTTAGGATAGATCTTGGTGTTGTTATTAGTCTATTTTGTTACATTGTGAATTGTCTTGCATGTGAGCTGGTATATGAATATTTTAAACCAGGATTGTCAAACTCATTTGTTATGAGGGCTGGATTTGACATAAATGAGACCTCGTTGGGCTAGGCCTTGTATGTCAGCCAGGTAGCAGAGACATAAACTTTATAAAGGACACATACAAACACAATTAATTTTTTTTTTTTAAAAAAACCCCTTTAAATAAAACATACTTAAAAGATTATCACACTTGCCATATTCTGTTTAACAGTATCTGATAACTGAAGGAGCAAGAAAGAGGGAGAAGAAAACAGACTTGCTTGTAAGCGGGATAGGAGCCTTCTGGGGGCCTGATTTGTCCCCCAGGCTGCATGTTGGACACCCCTTTTTAAACAATAAACAAATTAATATGAACTATTACCTTCTTTCAGAAGTATGATTAAAAGTTTCTGAGATTATTGAAATTGGTCTCAGATGCACACAAATATTAGTGGTCCTGGACGTGTGTGCCTCTATCTGCTTGTGTCAGAGGTTGACCCTTCCCAGCTCAGGACTAGATAGGTACTGCACTAAAAATGTGGATCTCATTCCAGATGTACATTTTCATGTGGATTGGATACTTTCATGGAGATCTGCTTCATCTCCTCGATTTCTCTTGGTGAAATTGGGTGATGTTGAAGTGCTACTGGTTATAAGGAGCGGCTCTTCTCTTTCCTTCAGGATTGGGGACAAAGGGTGGCGATAGGGGAGGAACTGTCCCGTCAGCACCCACTTGTGTGTGGTGTGCCACAAGGGGCAGTTCTATTCCCGATGTTGTTCAACATCTACATGCGCCCCCTTGCCCAGATTGCCCAGAGGTTTGGGCTGGGATGTCATCAATATGCAGATGACTCCCAGATGGGCGGCCAGTCCAACTCCTCCATGGAAGATCTGACCATGGCACTTCAAGCTGTGGCAGGGTGGCTCAGGCTGAGTCAACTGAAGTTGAATCCGACAAAGACAGAGGTCCTGTACCTAAGTTGTGGCGGTCTGGGAACCGAGGTCTTACTACCGACCTTGGGCTGGGCACCACTTACACCGATGCTCAAGGTCAAAAGCTTAGGGGTGCTCCTGGATTCCTCTTCAAATATGGAGGCCCAAGTGGCAGCAACTGCCAGATAAGCCTTCTATCATCTACGGCTGATAAGGCAGTTGGTCCCCTACCTCGAATGCAGTGATTTGGCGACAGTGATCCATGCCATGGTCACCTCAAGATTGGATTACTGCAATGCCCTCTACATGGGGCTGCCCTTGGCTTGAACCTGGAGGCTTCAATTGGTGCAGAACGCAGCAGCCAGGTTGTTAATGGGCCTTCCTATACGGGAACACATTCATCCTGTGCTGAAAGCGCTGCACTGGTTTCCCATCGCATACTGGGTTCGTTTCAAGGTGTTGGTTCTTACCTTTAAGGCCCTATATGGCCAGGGGCCTGCATACTTGAAGGACCGCCTTTCCCCACATGTTCCCTGGAGAGCACTTCGGTCTGGATCACAAAATCTACTTACAATCCCTGGCCTTAAGGAGGCCAGGCTCATGTCAGCTTGAGCCGGAGCCTTCTCTGTAGTGGCCCCAAGCTGGTGGAATGAGTTGCTGGAAGAGGTCAGAGCCCTGCGAAAGCTCGTACGGTTCCGCAGGGCCTGTAAGACAGCACTCTTCCATCAGGCATTTGTGAACTAGGCTGTTGGCCGCTACAGTTTATAGCAACATGTGAACCACCACCAACAAGTTGCAGAGAGGAGAACTTAAGATCTGCTATACAGAGAATTATAAAAGTGGAAAATGTAACGTGGCACCGAATTTTTTTTTTTTTTTTAAATGTATTTTATGTCTGTTTTATTCTATGCTTTAAGGTTTTAATGCTGTACTATTACGTTGAGTCATGCACATGCATGACTGTATGAGCCGCCCTGAGCCCGCCTTGGCGGGGAGGGCGGGATAAAAGTGGAATTAAATAAATAAATAAAATTAGTATGCATTCAGTTTATCTACTAAGCTGAGGAGGGATTTAAAGAAACATGCTGATTCGATCAAAATTGCTGAAAGTAATATTGTGAGCTGGTTCCCTGGATTTCTTTATTTTATTCATGTACTTCATTTATATTCTGCCTTTCTCCCCAGTGGCGACTCAAAGCAGCTTATGTCCTTCTCCCTTTCATTTTATTCTCACATCAACTCTGTGAGGTAGGTTGGGCTGAGAGGGTTTGACTGTACCAATGTCACCCAGCAAAGTTCCATGGCCCAAGTGGGGATTTAGACCTGAATCTTCCAGATCATAGTTCAATACTCTTCGCCACAATCTAGCTCTCTTTATTTCAGTTAAAAGGGACATCTGTGATCCCCATTAGATGGTTCTGTTGAAGTTAATTTTCCCCCAGTTTCATTCTGCTCTCAATGTAAAATCAGTTTATTTTCTGATTAGCCAGTGCTTCTCTGAGGTTGAGAACCAGTTTGCTGTAGTGGTTAGGAAACTGCGAGCCAGTTTGGTGTAGTGGTTTGGAGTGCTATCTCTAATCCGGGAGAACCAGGTTTGATTCCCCACTCCTTTGACTGTAGCTGCTGATGTGACCTTCGGACAAGTTCTTTCAGAGCTGTTCTCTCAAGAGCAGTTTTGGAAAGAGCTCTCTCAGCTCAACCTACCTCATAGGCAGTGTTTCCTCTAAACTGAGTTAGTGTGAGCTAGCTCACAGTTTTTTAGCCTCTGGCTCAGACATCTTTGCCTTAGCTCAGGAAAAATTGCTCCAGAGCAAACTAATTTATGCAGTAGCCCACAGCTTTAATGCCAGTAGCTCACAAAATAGAATTTTTGCTCACAAGACTCCACAGTTTATTTTTATTTATTTATTATTTTTTTTTAGGGGAAGTATTGCTCACAGGGTGTCTGTTGTGGGGAAGGGTAAGTTGCTCTGAGAATCAAGCAAAGGGCAAGGTATAAATCCAGTCTCTTCTGCTTTTCTTCTTCTCTCACTTACGGAATAGAAAATTATTTCATACATCAAAATCATAAGGCCTGATGAGAGATTCAAGCGGAGATGCTTGATATGTATTCAAGATGCCAAGACTTTAATGTTTTTGGAGTGGTGAAGTAACAATTTAAAGTGTGTTCCTGTTTACATTTCTTCCCTCAGTGTTCTGTCATTTATTTCTAGGAAAAGGCAAAGTTGAATCCAACAAATAAGTATAACCACAATTTCTATGGTTTGTATTGTGTCTGTAAAAGACCTTACCCAGATCCAGAAGATGAGGTAAGATGGCTTCTTAGAGCCTTGTACAGAAGATGCAAATATTCTTTAATCCATTTTTCATTATTTGATCAGTATGTTTACTGCATTTATTTTGTTATATGTGTTGTAATAAAATAAGGAGTCCAAGGCACACAGTTGGGAAGATGATTGCTCCGCTTTATGGGCTACTGTTTTGCATAATGCTAGAAATCACAGAAGACTACAGAAACTAATAGAATTTTTTGCAAGTATGTCTAGGGCATTTTATTTACAAAAATATTAAATCTACTACTTTAGTAATACTAATAGATGAAACACAGATAAGTGAAATAAGGTAGCTAAACTAGTTCCTGAAAGTGCCCATGATGCAGTTCAAACAATTATCTTTGCATCTTGAACGCCTACTGCTTTATTTAAGATGACAGACATATTGAGTGACCTGCAGGTACTTGCTCAAAAGAGAAAGGGAAGTTTTATTTTCATAGATTTAGACTGCATTAAGTGGAGACTTGAAGGATTGGTACATTTTATATTACTGTGGCTCTGAATTAGATTCCAGATGAAATGATCCAGTGCATAATTTGTGAAGACTGGTTTCATGGAAGGGTAAGTATATCTAATAAAATAACTCCATTAAATAAAAGGGATGGAAATGTAACTGTGGTAACTGTAAGCTGCCAGACCAGATTTTTTCTAGCTTGTAAAAACCTTTGAATTTCAGGAAACTTCTTAGTTTAAAATAACCACACAAATCCCACAAGCGCTATTTTGAAACAATTAAGCTGCAGTTCTGAACCAATATGCTTACTTTCATTTACCTTTGTGTTGTCAGATTTCTGTTTTACTGGAATGTGTACTGTTTGAATAATTTGAATGTATGAAAGAAGGTTTTGAGATAAAATTAATTCTGGCTGGCTGGCTGATGCAGTATACGTTAGGGACATAGATCACTATGCTTTTCAGTTTTGCTGAAGAACTGCTCTTTATTGGTCTGATATTACCATACATTCCTGTTGGTTTTTTTCCCTTTCTCCTAGCATCTTGGTGCTGTTCCTCCAGATAGCGGGGACTTTCATGAAATGGTTTGTCAGGCATGCATGGATCGCTGCCCATTCCTATGGAGCTATGCCTCTCAGTTAGCAGGTAAGAAGAATAAGAGCAACTGGTGTGCTAACAGTCTTCTGCTAGAGAAGACTCTTAACTTCAAGGAATGTGCTTCAGTATTTTAGTTTTATTGAAGTGAATGGAACTGTGGCCTGTTCAGGGTGTGAATATTGCTGCACCATTCTCTGAACTTTTAGGAGCTTTGTCTTATTAGGAACTAAGTGCACGTACTCTTACACTCAGTACTCAAACTCTATTTAAAGTTCATTCTTGTTGCCTGGGTGTTAGTTATGATAGTCGGTCAATTGCTTGTTTCTTGTGGGACATGACCTGTCATGGGAGCTGTTTATGTATGAGCAACGTAGCACTGAAGATACAAATCATGCACAATTGAAGCCTGTCATCTGTGAATGTAAATAATTGTGTTGGATCTGAACATCTGACAACAATGAAGATCCTGTGAATTTAGGGGGAGGTATTTTGAGTTTCCTGCATTGTGCAGGGGGTTGGACTAGATGACCCTGGAGGTCCCTTCCAATTCTATGATTCTATGAACAGTTTTTCAGCTGGTGGAGGGGAGGCCTTTTGATTTCCCCAAGAAGCTGTACTAGGGAAATGGGCCCTGCATGGACACAAATAAAGGCTTAGGGGCTGAAGTAATAAAGGGATTTGGGTGAGTGAGAAGTTTGACAGGTGATTCCACATTACAGTGGCCTTGCGCAGTCTCTGTACAAGTGGCTTATTGGATCATCTCAACCCACTCCTAAAGAATGAAGCAGTGCAAGTGAGCTTCTGTAACTTAATCCAGCAATGGTGGTCTCTGTGTGATTGGGCTTAGTATATAGAGGCCAGGTGGTGGAGCAGGTATTAGCACAACTATAGAAGATGTTAGTGTCTTTCTGTCTCCTCTCCCCATCCCAGTAGTACATTATTGCGAGAGATGCTCCTTTCCCTGTTTGGCACTGATTGCCCCTAGAACTTAACTGCAAATGTGCCGACCTATTGGTGGGTGGATGGGAAACAGGGATGTTCAGTCAGCCTCTTAAAACTTAATTGTTCACTGGCAGACTCTCCTTTCTTCCTCTTGGTAGTTGCTCACTGCTGTGAGGGGCTTTGGCACTCTAACTTAACTGGCTGTTCAGGTGCAAAGCAACACAGACAGACAGTCTCATTTAACAGTTGTTCTCAGGACTAACAGTTTGCTCAGGTCATTTCATCCTACTTCCTGATCAGTTTAGTTTTGGTATGTAGGCAAATATCGAAGTGCCAATAATTAGAATACAATATTCCCCATGAATGCAGACTTTTGTTGTTTCAAGGGAATGGATACTGATACCAGTTACCAGGAAGAATAAAAAGATGCAGAATTATCAGTCACATAGATGTTTGATCTGTCAGTTCTCAAAACAAACAAATAGTTTACAGTTTGTGGGATGTTTACAGTATGTGGGATGAAGCGTGACTTTAATAGCAGACAGAAAAGCTTGAAAATAGTTTTGTTATATGTCTGTTGGAGAGAATTAATGCTTTGCACTCAGCAACAAGGAATTACTGCTTAAATAAAAATGTGAAAATATGCCTGGTGGCTAATCTCTCAAAAATATTAATAAAACATCCTATGACAGTTTGGTAAGGTCCTCAGTTGTAGTGGGTTTCCTTTTCCTTTCTCCTTTTTCTGGCACTGCCTGTTCAACTGACCCACTGAATTTAACTTATAGACAGTGATTCATATCACAAAACAAAAAAAGTCCTGAAGACAATAAATTTGGTCAACAGCCCAGGAATGGCCTCAGAGGACATCTTTTCTTTCTCCTCTTTCTTTATGTTTGTTTCACTTGGGCAGAAAGGAAACTGGACCATGAAGATTGGGAAGGATGTGGCAGGAGACATCTCCTACTTGCTAGACATAAAAGTGCTGGACTTTCCCTGACCTCAGGGTGCATGTGAGCACAGAGTGCAGAGAAGGAAACATGTTGGCATACATTTTTACTAAAACGTATGAGTTGCAGTCTATGGAGCACAAAGTGCTTGTGGAAATGGATCGCCCTCCCACGGAGCCCCCTAAAATTCCCAGAAAACAATGCTGGGGAGCTTGAGGACCTTCATGGACAAAATGCCACAAGGCATTGGGGAGAGGAACGGGTTGTGAGCAGCGTTCCCTCTAAGCTGAGTTAGTGTGAGTGAGCTCACAGGTTTTTTAGCCTCTGGCTCACATATTTTTGTCTTAGCTTGCAAAAAATGGCCCCAGAGCAAACTAATTTATGCAGTAGCTCGCAACTTTAATGCTAGTAGCTCACAAGACTCAACAGCTTAGAGGGAATATTGGTTGTGAGGAAGGCAGAATGAACTGAAATGGCTCCCACTTCTTTTTCTGAGCAAACTTTATGTTGGCACAAAGAGGAGGGAGGATTTAATCTAATTCTTTCCTCTTTTTGTCTCTCACATTTTTATCTTGCTCTTCATCCAAGGAGTTTAGGGTAGTGTACATGTTTTTTTTTCCCTTTTTCCGTTTTATCCTTTCAACAACTCTTTTAAGGTGGGCCAGGCCTGAAAGACTCTCTCTTTGCAGTAGAATGAAATTTTGATGCTTCAGAAAATAACAATGTGTTCCACAGACAAACTGATATGAAGTATGGTTGCTTGTACTTTGTAGTTCCCACTGTGACCAAAGTTACCCCTGCTGCTGAAGATGATGCTGTGCTGAACATTGAAGAAGCCAAAGAAATTAAAAAGGAAAATGGTACAGACTGCCACGTAAAGACCGAAGAAGAGAAAGTAGCTCCAAGTAATGAGCCATCCACCAGCTCTGGCAGCGAATGTTCAGAGGCAAGTCCAGATTCTTTCTCTTGCAGGTTAAAGGTCCAAGTTGTCACATCTCTGAGATCCATTAATAGGAGAGAGAGAGTTTTGAAAAAGTGTAGTAGCTCCATTTTAATTAGCAGTTAACAGCAGAGAAATTGGTGACAGTAGGCACTTTCAAGAGGGCCTGGTGAAAGAAACCTAATTAACTCTTGCTCGTCCATGCTATTTCTGGCTGTCTGGTGCAAGAGACAGCTAGGAAGGCATGTTAGGGTTGATGCATTCAGTGCATGCAGTCTTGTGGGTGCATCATTTTACACAGGTGTCTGCTGCTAGGAGGCTTGGACAGACAGAACGTGGGTGTGCATGCACTTAGCAACCTGAGTCTGCCGCCTCCTCTTCTCAGCTGCTATTCTGTGGTTGTCAGCCTCTTCCCAGCTCTGTAATCTTCCTGGTGGAAGAGTTGCCTGTGAGATATCAGACAGCACAAGCACATAGTGTGTAAAGTGCATGATCCCTGTGGTTAGGCAGTTTTCATCCTGCCAGAGACCCATTCACATTTACTAGTGGTGTAGGATCCCATGGGTGGTGTTTATACAAGCAGCTAGTGTTGGAGTTGAGGATCCTGGTGACAGCACTCTCACAGTCAAAAGAGTAGCATGGACTCAGCAGTTAACAAACAGAAGCATTGGTTTAGCACAGTTCTGCTTGTGCAAGATCTCATGTAACAAAAATCTTGTATATTATAGTGCCCAGAAATTGGTTGCATAGGGTCTTACACAAGTGGAAATGCAGGTGTGGGTTCAATCAGTTTGACTTGCCAGAAATGACTACCATGGTGTTTCTACTTGCATGAGAACTCTAATGAAATCAGAAGTTTTGTGCTGGATCCAATTCAGTGCCTAAACTGGCCCCTGGTAATATGACTTCTATAGTTTTGGACCAACTGTGACTTGGGAGAGAGCAGATTGTAGCATCCAAAGGTGTCTTTGGAGTTGGGAATAACTGAGGCATGTTTTATTTCCTGTGATGGAATAACTGAGGCATGTTTTATTTCCTGGCACCCTTTGCAAGAAAAATTGACGGACATGAGGTTTTTATCAATTCCATATTATGAAATTTTAATTTGTGTGATAACCCTTTTAAAACCTAAGGTGTAAGTTAGGGTAGGTGATTTTTCTGCAAAAGGTGTTAGCGTGGCAACCTGGCCCATTAATTTTTGGCTTCACTATCTTTCCCATAATGTTGCTGAGGTGTGGAGTTGGAAGTAGATAACTTTGCATACATTTGGGAAATTAAGAAAGCTGTAAGCCTCGTTGAATTTGGAAATGGAAATGAGTGGTTTTTAATTTTACTGTAGGCAGTTAAGAATGAAACATCCACCTGCAAACTGCAAGAACTTCAAACCAAGCAACACCTAAAGACCAACACAGCCACATTTTGGCCTCACAACTGGCGGAGCAAATTGTGCACTTGCAAAGAATGCACGGTATGTCAGTTTTTTTAGTGCATTTTGTGGTTGAAGGCTATAGAAGTATCCAAAATGAAACTTATTTATACAACTGTAACTGAATGAATACAAACATTAGGAAGTAGTAGCTTGTTTTATGTTGGGTGAAATTTGTCTTAAGAAATATACAAACCTAGGAATAAGGCCTGTTGTGGAGAAAAATACGAGCTCTAGAAAGAGGCTCTGGGCCAGTACCCTCCCCCACCCTTGCTGTCTTCCATCCACCCAAGTGAAGGCATTCACTCCCCCCTCCACCTCCAGGGGTACTGATCTCTGCCATCTGGAGAGCAGCTGTAATTCTGAATGATCTCCAGCCATTGCCTGGGAATTGACAACAGTGGTTCCCCAGGAGGAAATGGCTGCTTTGGTGAGAGGAGTCTGTGGCATTGTACCTGTCTGAGGTCCCACCTCTCCTCAAACCCACCGTATCCAGGCTCCACCCCTCAAATTTCCAGAAATTTCCCAAACTGCTAAGTCCTCATCTGTCCTGGGTCAGGCAGTGGATGGGGGATGGGAGTCAGCCAGTGGGAGCCCAGAGATAGAGACTGATGCATGATGAGCCAATGGCTTATGATGAGCATCCCTATGCCAATGGGAAACCTGGATTTGGCCTCACTACAGGGCTTTTATTATTATGGAAGACAGTAAAGGACAGGTGAAGAAATGTTGCTTATATGAACATATGAAGCTGCCTTATACTGAATCAGACCCTCGGTCCTTCAAAGTCAGTATTGTCTTCTCAGACTGGCAGCGGCTCTCCAGGGTCTCAAGCTGTGGTTTTTCACACCTATTTTGCCTGGACCCTTTTTTGGAGATGCCAGGGATTGAACCTGGGACCTTCTGCTTCCCAAGCAGATGCTCTACCACTGAGCCACCGTCCCTCCCTGTCTGCAACCTGTGTATTCCACTAATATCTGAAAAAATGGTCAGCCGGTTGCCATTAGACTTCTCAAAATGGGGAGAGGTTACCATGCAGGATAGGTTAAACAAAGCTCCAGACATCCACAGTATGTAGCAGTTTGACAGACTTTCTATTTCACCATTGCTATTCTTGGCCTGAACTGTGGAAATGCATGGAGGCAAACTCAGCAAGTGTGGCTGCCGGCTTCCTTGGGTGGCTCAGTTCCTCCTTGGAGTTGCTGTTCATTTTGGATTTAAGTTAATGAGCTTCAACTGCACATCCTTGTGGCTTCCTTCACAGCAACTGAAAAGAATTTTAAAACAAACACACTTCTGTATAAAGTAATCATGCTTCACAGTGAATGTGCTTTCAAAGAATGAATGAAAGACACATGTTCCAGATGAAAGAAATGCTGAGCTCGTTGCACAAGTTTTGTTGTGAAAAATTAATTTTCATTTTTCAAGTTCTGTAGGGGCTGCTGCAGTAAAACAAAAACAATCTACTTACAGGCCAATGACATGAGATTTTTTCACGCCAGATGAAGCAAGCTCATGCCACAGTTAATTCATTAGTATTTAATGTGCCTCAAGACTTATTATTAATTTGTTTTTTTAGAAAATGTACTTGGATCTGGAAGTCTCATTCCTAACAGATGAATGTGATACAGTCTTGGCCTATGAGAATAAAGGGACTAGTGACCAGGAAGCAGACAGGAGAGATCCTCTGATGGACACACTTAGCAGCATGAATAGAGTCCAGCAAGTAGAGCTCATCTGTGGTAAGTTACTTTATTGTGTAATTTGCAACTGAATTTTCAAAACATCCTTTCACAGGAGCATATGGGAGCAAAGGTGGCACATGACTTTCTTATTTAATGGGGTGCTGACTTTTAGCATCAGCTACTTTTCTAAAGTTAAACATTACTTAAACTTAAGTAGGCCTTTAACATGATATCCATGAGAATGCCCATATCGAGCATGCTCAGATTGAGTACTACCATTTTACTTGGCTGTTCCAGTAGGGACTGTTGACCACTCCCTTGAACCCTTTTTCTCCTCCTCCTCTCTGTTTACCTTTACTATGGCAGAACAATCTGTTTTGCTTCTGCAGTGTACTTCGTGTAACAAAAGCTAAGGCAGTGCTTGGTATACTCTACTACTTCTGTGAACTCTTACTTTGTATGATGTATGTTGCTGCTAATTAGGAGGAGGCACATGGAGTTCCATAGTGCATTGTTGAAGTTCCATAGTGCACTGAAGACCTGCCATCTAGTTACAGGAAACCTTACATAACAACTCATATAACTTGAGATATTTCTAAGCATTTTTCACATATTTGCAAGTGTATCTTCACTAGCATTAAGGCAAGAAAGTGGGGCTCTGTTTTTTTAAAAAACAAAAATTCTAGTTCTGGGAAGGTGATGATGGTGTCCATTAACTCATTCTGTGGTTATTTTGGAGCGTCTAGAAATGTAGCCTTCCCATTGAGGAGCTGAGTGGATGGGATTTTATTTTGTGTGACTAGTGGTGGAGACTAGAATATTGTCCTGTGTATAAGGAAGGGGTTTGCTTTCACTCACATTTAGATGTTGTGTTAAAGTTATACATCATTTGTATTTGCTGGGCCCCATGATGCTGCAGCCAATATTTTACAAAATGTAAGGTTTCCTTTCTGAGGCATCTTTTGTTCTAGATAGTACAGAGTCTGCTGTTGTATAACTTTCTGGAAATGGAACTTATTTTTTTTTAAGAAAGGAAACAGAAAGACCAAAGTGTTTAGTAAGATGGAGTCTCACACGCTTCTGGCATTGCATTTTGGTTCAGTTAAACCATCTGTCTTTTCTCAGAGAGGTAATACTGTTGTCTGGACTAGTCTTTAAATGATCCAGGGGAATTAGGATGTCCTAGGATTGCACCTTGTGTAGAACTTGTTCCATTGTGATCTACACTGGTGGGAGGTAGTATGGCAAAGATGCTTCTTCATATCTTTGTCCAGTAAGCAAAGTTGGAGGTAAAGATGCCATCCTTAAGGTTAAAAGCTCAACTACAGCAAAACTGTTTTTTACCCTATCTAGAATATAATGACCTGAAAACAGAGTTAACAGACTATCTGAGAAGGTTTGCAGATGAAGGAACTGTAAGTATATTTGACTTTGTGTTTTATTAATATTACTGGGGAATGTCTGGAGAACTGGTAAAATATAGGTACTGTCTTCAATGTTAAATGAAAAATAAATCATAATGAACAGTTGTGAAAGAAGGACATTTCTAGCTGATTAACTTGCTGGGGTGGAATTCTCCCTGTGTTGAACTACAGTAAAAGCCTCAATTCTTACCCACTTCAAGATATAAAGCTTGCCAATAGTAAGCTAACTTGCACAAGGTTTTCTTCCAGCAGGATGTTCACAATTTATTGAAGCCCTAGGACTGGATACTATGAACTGTTATGGGGGAATTTTTTTCTCATTGCTGCAGTCACAGCACTGTGTGGCATTTCGCTTGAGTCAGCTGTGACATTGTCCCCCATCCCATACAACACATTTCTGTAGGTCCATGGAAAAATGGACCCTTGCTGCTCATGGGTTCCTGTCTATTGTTACTATGTTTGTTATTGAGAAATACCATTTGGAGCAGCTGAAATTAATCACTACAGTAACAAAGTCAATTTTATGTAAATCTCCCATATTCAATAGCCATCTTCTAATGCTTACCACTTCCATACACAAGTGTATGTGGGGGTGAAGAATTGGGGGGATGCAAATTGAAAATCCCACTCCTTAATCATTCTATAACCTCTCAAGGGCTGCAAGCTCACTTTCCCTGTCCTCCTCTTTTGACTCTCGACTGCTTGTAACATTCTCTAGTAGCCTGCTGCATATTCAGTTGCCATGCTAGTTTTGCTTTTTTTCATGTGAAATGACTTTGCACATTAATCTACAATTTGCAGAGTCATTCTGGAGTGTCCCCCCCCTTCTGCTGCGGGGGTAGCTTGCTTTTTGCTGCTGAATAAGGGCCAGCCAGTTTCCTATTAAGCTATAGTGGAATAAAGGCTTGCCCGTAATATTCCCTCACTCTCCCTTTCTTTGTGATGCTTCAGTGATAATAGATAAGTTAGTCACATGCTCTGTCATTCTTCTAAAGGATCCTGGAGCTGTGCTCTGGAAAGCCCTGACTCAAATTAAGCTGCCAGGGAAAGGGAGTGACTTAAAAGAAAGAAGGCTGAGCAAGGGAAGAAGACAAACTGTAACTTACATGGAAGAAAGTGACTTCTTGTTGTCTCTTCAGCAGCCCAATTTTCATACTGGATTTTGATTCCTTCATCAGCTCTGAATACAAAAAATAATTGCCTGTCTTCATTGCAATTTCATGTTAAGACTCCTGACTGGAATCAAAAGTGCAAGCTTGCTTGACATATGGAGCACATTTTGTTCATTGTGCAACCCTAATAGTACAGTGTTGGCTTTGCCAGTTTTAATATCCTCTTCTACTGACTTCATTTCCCAACAGGTTGTTAAGAGAGAGGACATCCAGCAATTCTTTGAAGAATTCCAATCTCGAAAGAGGAGGAGGACAGACCAGATGCAGTATTACTGCAGCTAGACCGGCTTGGACATCAAAGTGCAAGCTTCTCCAGGCCTCTCTGCTACCTTTCCTGCCCCTCTCCCCTCTGTGCATCTCCTTTCTTACAACCTAGATATGTTCTCTAATGTGAGAGCAGCTGTACTAAACTAAACAAAACACAGGATCATGGTTTTTTAGGATGGGGTGGGGTTTTTTGGCGGGGGAGGGGATGTTGCTTGATAAAGGTTACTTGAACTTTGATCCTAGATATCTTGGGCTTATATTTAGTGTCAGAGGACATGTTTAGAAAAGGAATAGCAATCCTCCTGAACTGGTATAGGTGAACTATTTTTCATGTGTGTGGTTTTTAAAAGATAGATCAGTGTGCTCGGCAGATTAATACTTAGGATCAAGGTGCCCCGTGTGATACAGACCCTCTCATCTTTTAACATATAAGGGCTTGTATCTGCTCACTTTAAATGTATACTCATACTGATCTCTGCTGTATAGTCTGTTCTGTTGGTTTCTGCTTCTGAAAAGCTACCCATGCCAAATATGAATTCATGAGCTGTTTCGGAATTAAGATTTCTAATCAGTTAGAAAGGATTTCTCTTTGACACACAAGTATTTATTCCAGACAATAGTTCCTTGCTGTGGGGTGGGGGGGAATCACTTCTCATATGCAGAGTTGCTTTCAGTTTTTCTTGCTTGCCTTACAGAATGTAAATGAAATGCCCACTGGAGGCTAGTTCTGTTAGGTTAATGCCTTTGCTGTTTTTAGACCAAAGTAGAGATCTCTGTTTTTGAAAAATAACACGATTGTATTAGTTTGTAAATGGTTAAAAGGAGATAGCTTACAGGGTTGTTTACTAACTGTAAAATATGGCATTTTGATCTTTTTTGTAGAGAAACTTAAAAAGTGTACTACAAAGAATGTTAATCAACTTAAATTGGATCAGTTTTTAACAATCTGGCCATCCCTTCAGTAGGCTAAGCAAGTTATGTGTGTATGCTCACAGATCAATACAATTGTTGCCTAAACAGGCACAGCCACTACATAAAATATTTGGGGATCTCTCAGCTGTAGTTAAGAGGAGACACAATGCCATTCATGTTCCATGTTCGTTTAAATGGGTTAAGCAATATAGTGGCACTTTTAACAACCATAGTGTCAGTGTCACAGTAACACTTGGGATGAGAAAGGCTGCATAAATTCACTTGTAAGAAAGAGTATGATTCTGGAACTTGTTTCTACTTAGCCAAACTTGAGAGAGACCCTGTATATTGTGGTGGCAGTCTGACTGTCTTGGGAAATGTAAATATCATGCTTCATTTACTTTGTGCTCTGATAAGTGGTGGGAGTTATATGCTCAAAAGATCTCCCCATATCAAATGTTCACATTCTAATTGGTTCAGAATCTTAAATGAAAAGTCTTATCTGTTCAGCAAGGATACTGAGAGGGGAGTATATTGCTCAGCCACATTTGTATTGGCAAGAAGCTCAGCTCTACATTTCTTGATACAGAATAATGGAGCTTTCCTATGAGAGTGGAACAGTGGAAGGAAATGAGTTTTACAGTTTGAAAAAAGTATCTTAAGGGTTAGGGGAATGAAAGTGTTGTTTATTTTATGTACACAACTGGAAGTGGAAACAGCTAGAGTGTACTAACAAACCAATAAAGATTGTCAGAAAATGTAATTGTTTTAGTCTACAAAATTTAACTGCATATCTGCACAAGAGCTTGTTCAACCTTGTGTAGTGCTGGTAGCTATATTTTAGTAACGTCAAATTTTACAATCTCAGTTCTCTGCTTTTTCTTTGTGAAATGCATACCGTTGTCTTGATGTAGTTTGTACTCTCTGTGTTCTGGTGTAGATAGGACGTAATGGGCTGTGTACAGAGCCCTTCTCTGGTAGGCCCCCTGACCTTAAAGAGCAACATCAGATGCAGCAAAAGGTGGTGTTATAGGGAAAATAAAAACTTGTATTCCTTGCAACATTGAAAATACAGTATTTTAACAGTTCCAAGATCAATTGATAGCACTGGGCGAACTGCTGGGACATGGGGCTGAGGGTGGATGCCTGGACCAAACACTAGTGGTACTCAGTTCTTACTGTTTACAGCCATCCTATCCTCTATTCCTTCTCCTGGTTGCTTGGAGGCTATGGAGAAAGGTTGCAGCAGCAGCCGCCAAAACACAGCTGTTGTTAGTCAGAATTCTCTTCTTTGGCCATCATGTTAGTGGCAAGAAGGTGTAGAGCATGGAGAGAAAACTGGTAGCGATCCAGCTACCAGCAGGATTCAGTGCCTACTGTTCCCTGCCACCTTTATCTTTTCCTTTCCAGTAGCCTCCTTCTCCAAAGCACCTTGGGTGCTGGGCAGCTGAGATCTCATGATTTACTGTTGTTAAGAGCTGCTTTTTCAAAGGTTTGGAGATTTAACTTTTCCAGATTTTAGATTTTTCTGCACATGGAAGGAACTTCCCTTCCATCAAGACATGGCTTTATTTTGGGTCCCCCCAAATCAGAATTCTAGGGCCATTGTTCAGAATTAGATAAAGTGAAGAGAGAACCTGCCAGGACTTGTAGGATGGGGTCATCTCTTCCCCCCTGTATCCTTTTCTTTTGCATTATATCCTATTTTGCATTACAACACAGGAGGTGGTGGCGGCTACAAGCATAGACAGCTTCAAGAGGGGGTTAGATAAAAATATGGAGCAGAGGTCTATCAGTGGCTATTAGCCACAGTGTGTGTGTGTGTGTATATATGATGGGCCATTGGCCTGATCCAACATGGCTTCTCTTATGTTCTTATGTTATTTCTTACCTCCGGACATCCCTCGTGTAGTCTTTCCCTGCTTCCTTCTGTGCCTCCCACTCACCAACCAACCGTTTTTTATTTTCCCCTTTCAGATTTTTTACTTCATTTATTTCTGACCTTTCTCCACACTGGGAAGCCAAAGCAGTTTACATAATTCTTCTAGGTAGGTTAGGCTTATTATGTGTGACTGACCCAAGGATACCTATCAAGCTTCCAGTAGAGTGAGGATTCAAACCTAGATTCCCAGATACTTTTCTGAGATTCTTAACTACTACACCATATCAGGTCTCGGCTTTTCCTCCTTCCTTTGACCTAGGAGCCTCTACCTGGAAGAAGTCTTCCTAAGTTGCAAAAATGGCGCAGTATGAAGTCACTTATGAGAGTTCTTGCAGAGGGCATTTTATTTTCCCTGCCTCACTATTCCTTTCCTGAAAGCCCCAATAGGCTCCTCCCTTACTTCCCAGCAACTCCCCCCAATCTCCAGCTATATTATTTGTTTCATTTATTCCTGACCTTTCTTCACACCAGGAACCCACAGCAGCTTGCGTTTTTGTCTTCTCCATTTCAAATTCACAACTTTGAGGCAGGGTAGGCTGCTTGTGTGCGAGTGACCCAAGGGCCTACACGGGACTTCTGTGGCTGAGTTGGGATCTGAACCTGAGTCTCCCAGATCCTTGTCTGAAATTCTAACCACTACATTCTACTGGCCTTTGTGGGGTGGCTGCTGTTGAACAGTAGCAGATAGCCAGCCCTGGTGAGTGCTGCAAGCTGCATGGCAACAGGTTACTTAGTGGTTGTCACCATGCCTGGCCCCAGTGAGTCCTCCCTCAAAGGCCAAAATGGTGCAGGAAGAGGCTCTGCCCCTTCACCCTGCCTTCTAGTGACAGAAGCCAAGGACTGAAGGCTGGTTGCCTATGAATTCCCACAATGACCACTGTGGGCATGCTTTTCTCTTTTTTGTATCTTTGCATTTGCATGTTTTTGTACCCCCATGCCTGGAAGTCATGGCAATCCCTGCTTGGGCATGGAGGACATTCAGAGAAGTGGCTCGATAGCCTGCCTCCCCCTCCCAACTCTGATATTCTTTGGAGGTCTCCCATCCGAATACCTGGCAGTGGGGCATCACAGGCCCATGCCCTCTCACTTAACAGCCATGCCCACAAGTCCTGCTGCTGCTGTAATTTAAAAACATTTTAAAATTAATTCAGTTAAGTCCTGCTGATGGCACTCCCTGCCCCGCCAGCTGCCTGCCTGAAGTTGCTGGCAAGCCACTGGGGAGGGGTGGCCAAGCTTGAAGAGCGGCAGAAAAAGTTCAGTGGCAGCTTCCTTCTTCCCCACTGTTTCACTTCCACCTTCAGAGCTGCCAGGCTGGCAAGGTCAAGGGGGGGGGGGGTGTTGCACAAGACTCCTGGGGAGGAAAGAGTCTAGGCCAGAGGGCTTGGCCAAGCCAGAAGCAGAGATCTGTCCCCAACATGGTCAGATCCCGGGGGGGGGGGGGGGCGCGAATCCAGGTAGTTCAGCTTAGCAGAGCAGTGAATTGGGACTTTTGTGAGTTCACTGGCTCTTACTAATCTTTGCCACCCCCATGTCAATGGTTCCTCTCTTCTGGTTTCAGGTTGGTTAGTTGATTTTCACATCCACCTCACCCAGCACTTTTACTGATAGATTGGGGGGGGGGGGGCGTGGTGCAAGGAAAGGAGAGAGTTGCCAAGCCAGTGGGACATTGCAGATGTTGCAGCTGCAGAAGTTGAACTGACTGGAAATTTGGGCAGAGAAAGGAGAACTGGGAGCCTTTTGAACTGGTTCAAAATGACCTTTCCCTGACTGTGCTGACAGAAATCACCCACTTTGGTGTGCCTTTGCACCGAGAATAGTGGTGGTGGTGGTGGCTAAGCCTGCAAAATGCAAATTATACTATATTCAGTGTGATGAACACTTCCTGCTTCTGTTTAGGAAGACCCCTGGCAGTTGCAAACCTTTGCAGTCTCCAGCTTTAAGGATCCACAGATGATGCCATGTTGAGAATTACATAGATTGA
Organism: Heteronotia binoei; assembly: GCF_032191835.1. Taxonomy (NCBI): domain Eukaryota; kingdom Metazoa; phylum Chordata; class Lepidosauria; order Squamata; family Gekkonidae; genus Heteronotia; species Heteronotia binoei. The sequence continues at coordinate 37,640,205 of NC_083243.1, read as the reverse complement.
TGCTGAGATTGATAATGTCAGTTACAGCAAAACGTGTCCCTTTCAATACTGATGTGACTGAGGAACTATGGACTATGTAATACAGGACCGTGCAGATTAGCAGAATTTCCTTCAAATCACAGGGTTTAACAAAACATACTTTTTAGACTAGGAATAATATAATCACAGGGTCTGGCAGTTATGCACAGTAATTAAGATATGTTCTAGTCTTCCACTGAAATTTGTTTCTGTAATTTGGTACTGTGCAGGCAGAAGGAGAACATTATTGTCCCTTGTAGTAACTAAATCAGAACAATTTCATGTTCATTTTTCTAGACAAGCCATTTATTTGAAATGCCAACTATATGTAGGATAAAGTCAGTGTTAACATGCTTCTCAGCAACAGTAGAAAAATAGAACCAGTGAAAACCTTTTTACAACTGTAATGGTACTCAAAAGAGAAATGTATTGTTTTACAATGCATCACACAAGACTAGAATTCAATTCTAGAGGTACCTAAATAAAAATACTATATTTTCTTTAAAAAACCAATATGTACAGTTGAAGCGTAAACAAGTTTTACAAAGTACTGGTTATGCAGGTTGTAGAAAAAACACTTGCATAGGACATGAAGTTGGTTTAAGAAAATTTCTGAGCCTTTAGCATTGAAGGCACTTGACTTTACACCAGTAACAGCACAAGAACAATGTAACATCATGGACACTTAACACCTTCCAGGAATACATACAAGCACAGAAATACCAAATTAGTTTTTCTTCAGCTTCACCCAGCATTTCACACATAACCCTTCACCATATAAACATATCGTTGTTGGAACAGTGCTACCTGCAGCCCATTTCAAAATAAGTTACATAAAAGATGAGGGAACAAAAAACAGAAGAGGGCCAATTCATTTTTTTTTAGGGGGGGGGAGATCAAAGACAAGCAGTAAATCCTGAAACCTACTGAACAGTTACTGAGACAGCTACTGTGACCTTAAAGGCTGAGGAAAAAATTAAGAAATAGTTCTAACAGTGTCTCCTTAGATGTAATTGTAAACACACTAGCTAGGATCCAAAATGTTGCATGTGCACAGAAGCTTTTTGGCTTTGTTCTGGCAGCTCCATTCCCCACTCCCGGACCTAACGTGAGGGGCCACTTCCAAGCAGTACCTGCTGTGGCAGCCATCAATGCTGCTGGAAGTAATCATATAACATACCCCTCACGTGTGGACAAGGTGCTTTGCATGCCCCCCCACATGACAGAGCTCTCTAGATCCTGGTCATGAATGAGAACAGAAACATTTCCCCCAGATGTACATATGCCAAACTAGTTTTGGACAAGATTCTGCACAGCCTTGAAGCAAAATTAGCCAGGATAATATAGTTTCCATACTTTCATTGTATACCAATTGTTCAGTAAGCAATTATTTTCTCTTTCAAAGCCACAGCTGTACAGTTACGAAATACTTGGAACTTCCAACCATTTATTCAAAAGTGCTTCATGCAAACAAAGGATTATTATTTCTTTTAAGCTGCTAAAACTGTTCTGTGCACGGATAATGCCAAGCACATGGCACTGCTGTTGATTCCTGCAACACTCAGCAGTTGGGATTTGGTTGCTGCTCCTCCATGTGCCCTGCTTTTTGGAGCACAAATGGACCAAATAAAGAGAGTCTGATTAAGTCATCTGTCCAGCAGAAGGTGAACATTATTCCACTTTATGGCACAAATAATCATGTTTGATCAGTTTGTTCCTGGGTCAAATCAAAACCCCTTCGCAACAGCTGTGCCCATCAGGCTACAGTCCGTCAAAAACACTTCAGCTACACCTTTTTATTTGTTGACAAATATACAGTTAATTGTCAGTATATGACAAAGTAAAGATACCTTTTTGTAAGGAAGTACACTAGGAATGTGGTATGACTTTGCAAGCATGTCAGTGAGAGAGCTATCCAGAAGCCCTGTCAACCCTTCTCTGAGCTAATCAAAATACGGCTTTACTGGGAAGAGGGAACATAGTGTAGTGATCGAAAGGATCTTATGGGGATAAATGTGCTACCAACACATTAGAAGAAAAGCACGAAGGCTTGGATCCTATTGCAGTATTCCCACTTCTCTGTGGGGACTTTCCTTCGCTGCACGGCTCATTTCCTCTCCTGCCAGCACTTGTGTGTGTGCACGACCAATGATCTTTAAGGATGCACACAGCAGTGCTGATCGCAGTGGAAGCAAGCCCCACTGCAAAGGAAAGCATCTGCAGTGGGTAGAGGGAAGCACAAGAGGAACCGTATGATCTAAGCTTCGGTCCTAGTGGTTAAAAAAAATAGAATTAAAGCTGGTTTCTCACCTTCTCTAATAGGCCTGCAAGTTCTTCTGCATCCCCTTTTCCAGGTTAATGCAAGTTTAGATTGTACAAATGGCCCGATTGTCCTAAGAGCCCTACCGTACAAAATCCTACCCCTATTCAAGACTTGGTTTCACCTGTAATGCACTCCCTATAATGTGCTTAAAAATCTGCAATTTGGCTTTCAGAGCTCCAACATCCATTAAACAGCTTCTCGCCCAAATTATTCCACAGTAAAAACCAAGTGTAAACTCGATGGTCACCACCAATAATCTCAGCCAATGATTTTGCTGCTACTGAGATGCTGAAGACTTGCACCTCAAACCTATCGTGCCTGTTAGACAGGGGCTATGTTTAGGGATGTATGAAAGGGGCTACATGAAACAGCAGACATCTAATAGTCTTTTCAGTGAGTAGGTTAAAATTCTGTCTGTGAGAAAACACGGGGTAGAGAGACAGAGACCAAGCTCTCTAACAATCAAAGCTAACCTAATGCTCATAATAAACTTCTATACTACAAAAGAAAGATAAAACAAAATTTGGATAAATGACAGATTAAAAATAATCCAATAGCTACTAATCTTCTGACCAAAACAGACCTTTTAAAAAAAGGCCAGTTCACACAGCCATTGCCTTGCACTAAAAGTGGGTCTGATGAATGGGCTTAAAGATACACCTTGCCAGCAAGGCTACAAAAACTTATCTGGTGGAGAAAATGGTAGTGACTTGCATACAAATCTAACACACCAAAACAGCAATTGTGCTGTACTGTTCAATCCACCTGCTGAACACATGAATGAATGTTCTCGAAAGGCATGGTGTGAGAGGCTTTACTCTCTGGAATGACAGTGCCATGCAACGCAAAAATTTTGGCCAAGATGAGTCTCCCTCTTCCCCCTACATGAACAAAATCACAAATAATGTTTCTGTTTTAATGACAACAAAAATGTTCCTTCCTCCACAACTTGAAGAAGCCAGGAAGAGAAGACAAAATGGTGGAAGCTGCAGCTCTTTTTTCCCCAGAGCCCACAACAAAGCTGTTCGTGAATCGACAGTGAAACAAAATTTACATTTAAATTGTGTCAAGTATTTAAAAACAGAGTCCGGTTTAAGGTGACAATTAGCCTTTAGTTATATTCTGACTGAGGTCTACAGGTGATGGAAGAGCTTTACTAGAAGGTATCAAGTCAGGCCTCTGTTAACTGTTACCAAGTAGTGGTATGTGAGCCTTTTCTTCTGAGAGGATGGCCATCGCTGGTGTCAATGGACATCTCTACCTATCAGCCCCAGGACTTCACTTTATGTCCACAAAATCAGAAGAGTCCCCAGGGCCTTAAGCAGAAAAACAAACAAACACACATTCAGGAGGCTGAGAACAAAGAGTTTTAAGTGCTAAAACTGCTTATAGCTCGTGAGGCTAGAACAGCTGGCTCTTTGATCTGATTCTGATCCACAAAGCCAAGCGGTTGTGTGAAAGAGTGCCAAACAACACCACTGAAGACCGAAAGCCCTTGGTTTCTTAAGTAGAGGCAGAGCGAAGAAGGCAGCGAGCGTTTCTTTTTAGTGCCTCTATTTAGAGAGGCAGCCCTCTGATGAGACAAAGCAATTAACACCTATGTCAGATGTTAAGCTGTACCTTCCCACCTTTCTGCACTTGCTATGAAACCTTCCCATCTCTGCATATCTTTGCCAAAAAGAAAAGAAAAACTTGAGAAATATTGTCAAACTGCAGGACTCGAACCATTCTTAATATATTCTAACCATTTTTATTGTGGTTTAATAAACCACAGGAAGTTACTAAGTGCTTCTTGAGGTTTCCCTCCCCCTCATAAGAAAGGGGAGCTGTACTTCCTTGCTTTCCACAGAAAATTCCAGCCATAAGCATGAGTTAGTTGAGGGCTTGCTACATCAAGACCGGAAGGCCAGCTGCCATGGACTTGGTAAACAAAAGAGAAATATTAGGCTGGATTCTTGCATGAGTGGCAAACCAAGAAGGTTTCAGACCTAACCAGAGTAAGTTACTTAGATGTGCTGTTCTTTGGAATTCCTATAGTCATTCAAAAATGAAGACAGACATTCTCACCACCTTATTAGAAAATACATTTCACAGTGCGCAATGTAATGCACACAGAAAACGGGGAGCTGAAAGACATTATAAAAAGTGGGAAGATTGTGAACATAGAGTCCTTTAGAATGAGTCAAAAGTTTTAACATACTAGTACAAAAACCAAACAAAATTAATGTACAGGTGCAAACAGCTATTCCCCCCTTCTTTTTTAAAAAAAGGTACCAGCTAAAATATTTTTTTAAAAGCTTAACAAAATTTGTTCCAACACACAAACTTTGAAGCAGCATTCCAAATAAACTGATAGCATGCCATTTCTAAGGAAGCGATGTATATACAAAGGAGGGGGGGCAAAGGGGAAAGGAAAAAACAACTGCTTTTAGAGGCTGGCATTATGAACTTGCTTGACAAGGTCAGGCAAAAGGACTGGGAAGGTCGCAATTCTTAGGCACAGAGAAGAATCGGAGGTGGTTTTCAGAGGGCAGACTTTTTGTACATGAAGTCTGGTTTGCTTGGGGACCGCCTCCCTCTGCTTACCACCTCTTCTCTTTCCAAATCTGCATTTCTCTGTGCTTCGTGCTCGAGAGGCTCCGTCTCTGCCAACCTGCAGCTGGACTGTTCTTCGTGGCTCTCCAAATTGTATGCCGGCAGAGAAGGCCGGCTAGCAGTCAGCCCATAGGTCAAGTCTGTTTCCATTTTTGTTCGTCCCCTCGCATGAGCTGGGCCATTCCCAGTGTTCTCTTGGGCAGCCAACGCCAAATCCAACCTCTGGGGTGGCTGCTCTAAGACATCGAGGTGTATCGGTTCGTTCTTTTGTCTGTGGGGATGCCCTTCTTGAGAAAGCATGTACTCTCTCCTAGGATCCTCGAGCTTTTTCGGGGAGAGATGGTTAGCCAGGTGGGCGGGCTTTAAGCCACTGGGCAATACTTTGTTGTGACTGTACAAATCTGGGCCAAAATAGACACCTTGGGAAGGTGAAGGGGTATGCCTGCCAGGCACTGGAGTGGAAGGTCTGCCTGCAGCATTGGAGAAATCATAGAAATCTGGATATTCCTGTGGATTCTCTCTGGCATCCAGCTTCTGCTCGATGGAATGCTTCTTCCGGGAACTGTGCGTGTGCCTTGTCTGGATGCAGGAGATGTGCTGGGATGGTCCTGGTCCAATCTCCAAAACAGGCTGGCTTAGTTCTGTGTCAACAGTGAGCTCCGGCAGCCTCCTGTCCTTGAGAGACATCGTCGACACGCCCATTGCAATATCTGGCATCAGTTCATTGAGCACAGGTTGTGTACCCTGGGAAAGAGTAGAGAACATCCATTTCACTTGGGCTATTTTCTTCCCCCTTCTGTTCTAGCTATCAACCACCTGGTCTATTACTCTCCTCCCTCCCCACTTCCAGAACCGCTTCAGCCTGCAGAAGGCCAAGCTTGCCACAGGCCACTGTTAAGAGACTGGACCCTAACCCCCCAAATGTCTATCACAACGATTTAGGTTCAAGGTAAGCAGGCAGGGCTCTGGCATTCTTCCAGCTCCACAAAGGAGCTGGCTGCTGATTTGGTTTAGAAAAATGGCAAGCGTCTAATATTCTGCATTCGAGGCTTATAACGAACACACATGAAGCTGACATACACTGAAGAAGACCACTGTTCTGCTATCAAGGCCAATCACTGTCTCCTCAGACGGCTCTCCAGGGTCTCAGGCAGAGGTCTTTCAAAGTCTGGTCCCTTTCCCACCTCCCCCCCCACCAACCCCTTGAAGATGCCAGGAACTGAATCTGGGACCTTCTGCAAGCCAAGCAGAAGCTCTTCCACCGAGCCACAGTACCTTCCCAATGAACAGTTTGGGTGCAGATCTGTGAGCTGCCTCAAATGAGAAGACAGAGCATTATACATTTTCTGACTACAAACAAATAAGTACCCAGACTTAGCTTCAAACTGGTACAAAGCAGCTAAGCAAAAACGACACGAACAAATCTAGAGACAACCAGTGGAGGCAACTGCCTTAAACGGAGCAGAAATAAGAGGCAATCCCTGTAGGGTTTTCAAGGCAAGAGATGTTCAGAGGTGGTTTGCCCTTGCCTGCCTCTGCGTAGCAACCCTGGACTTCCCTGGTGGTCTCCCATCCAAATACTAACCAGGGCCAGCCCTGCTTAGCTTCCAAAACGTGAGGAGACTGGGCTAACCTGGGCCCTCTAGGTCAGGGTGCTGAAATCCTGCAACTGTGATTTAGCAGTCAACTCGCTCGCATTTCCTTATGCCTCACTGCTGAACACAGTCGACATGGTTTTAGTCACAAAACAAATCCATGGCAAATTACTTTAAAACAGTCCTGAATATCATCACTTGAATGCTTTTCTCCACTTCACGTGCTCAGCTGAGTTTTGTCAAACTTGTCCAAACTGTTAAAGAATTACCTGAATCAAACAAGATTTAAATCTTCTGAACAAGAATGAGGCCTCAGCAGAAAGCCTGTAAAGAGTCAAAAGCAACACACACACAAAACCTCCCCACCCCACTCTGCTTCCTAAATAAAAGCACCCCTTAGCTACATCTGACCCCTAAGTCACGAGAGCTCAACATTTCCTTCTGACAAGGAATTAACAGTAGTTGGACTCCAGTCCAGGCCATCACATGCAGTCACTGCTGGCCTTGTCCAATAAAATACACCCCTCGTTAATCAGACAAGAAAACAATACGGGTTTAGCAGTAGAAAACAATCCAGACTTGAATGCAGCTTTCTAACAGAAATCTCTCGAGGTATTTAGGGTAATTACAAGGAGAGAAGATTTTATGAATAATGGAGAGGAAGTGAATCTGAACTGCTCCCGTGAGACTCACAGGGGAACGTTAGAGAGACCATAAGTGGGATCAACCATGGCGATTTTTCAGCGTTCAGGCAGACACCAGGGGACCTGCACAAATGCTCCCAAACTTACCTGGCTAACTACATCAAGAACTACATTTTTCCTTAAATTGTTCCAGGCCAGTCTTCCTTCTTCTCTGCTGCATGTTTTACATAATGAGAGAATAAGCCAGGTTTATATGGGACCGTTTCTTCCTTACTTTCAAAGGAGCCGCTCACTCGCTTAAGCCTAGTCATAAATGCTTTTTGCCTTAAACCGTTAAGTCACAGGTTCTCCACTGTGCTGATTTCATCTTTTAACACCTCGCCATGAATTATTCAGCTGAACGCAATCCGATTTAAAAGTAAAATCCTGGGACAAAGCCTCAACTGCCATCCATGCACTGCTTCCAAAAGCTCTGGTAACTAAACACTCAAAAGGAGACAGTAAGAGCAAAAATCCATCTCCACTAAATCCACTTGCACTGTTTTATCACTTGCCCCCCCCCCCAAACATTTAAGACTCTTGTAAAAATGGAGAGAAGGGACTACTTTGGCTGCCCCTAAGAGGCTACTGCCCCGCACAGCCCATCTGCACGATGGATTGCTTTGCACGTGCACCGGCGCAGAAGTATTTATTCTATGTATGTGCCACACTGAACAAAGAAATCTCTTGAGGTATTTAGGGTAAGCTGCTACATCAAAAATTTGCTCCTCATTGACTCGTTTGAGTGAGCAAACAGCGAAGCCCAACAAATATAAAATCATCTTCCTGTTGTCAACTCGGAATCAATTGGTAATTGAAACTGTTGCAAATTTTTTATATCTAGCATCTAGGAGGCGCTTAATGTATTTGCAAATTGCCATTTGATGGATGGATTGGATCCCTGCGATATCATGCCAATAAAGGTTATTGAATTGAAAGGCTGAGTTGTTCAGAGGCAGCAACCCTCCAAGTACTAGTTCTGGGGGACAAGAGGGGCCCTCCGTGACCTGCTGATCAGCTTTCTGAGGGCATCTGGTTGGCCACGGTGTGAAACAGATGGACAATCGGTCTGATCCAGCACAACTGCTCTTATGTCATTACACCCAAGAGAGTAAAGAAGCTGCAAAGATGATGATGATATTGGATTCATATCCCGCCCTCCACTTCGGATTTCAGAGTCTCAAAGCAGCTCACAATCTCCTTTACCTTCCTCCCCCACAACAGACACCCTGTGAGGTGGGTAAAGCTGAAAGGGCTCTCACAGCAGCTGCCCTTTCAAGGACAACTCCTGCAATAGCTATGGCTAACCCAAGGCCATTCCAGCAGGTGCAAGTGGAGGAGTGGGGAATCAAACCCGGTTCTCCCAGATAAGAGTCTGCACACTTAACCACTATACCAAACTGGCTCTCAAACAGCCTTTATACATGACTTCTATGGAATGACCCAGTGCTAGCCCCCAAATGGAGAATCCTCAATCTGTAATTAGGCCAGCGGTAACTGGATTTGATACTGCTACTTGCCAAACTGTTCTTGTAGCCGTTTTTCTTACTTCACCAGGTTAACACCCCATGACATCTTGCCATTCACATATACCAGGCTGGGGGGGGCGGGGAGGATGTCAGGAGTATATTTGGTTTGCTTACCACTTGCTTTTCAGCTGCCATCACAGCTGCCGCCGCTGCCACAGTTTGTCTTCCCAGTCCTGTTGTGTTAGTGCAATCGGGAGGTGTGGCTTTGACCCCGGACAAGTAGATGGGCGGGGCCACTTTTGGTGCTGTCCTGGAGTGGAACAAGGAATGGTTGCAGGGGTACGAGAAGGACCGCGAGGGGTGCTGCTGGCTCTGGGCCCTTTGCTTCCAGCCGACTTTGAACTGGCTGTGAATCGGAGTAGCTGGTGGATGGTAAGGTGGTGGGGGAGGGGGCAGTGGGGGATGGAAGGCCACAAAAGAGTCGAGTTCTGTAAACAAGGTTTCTGCAGTGGGCGTGCTGTTCACCCGGCATCGCCCCCCTGACTGCCTCAGGGTCAACAGGGGGCTTTCGTCACCGAAATGCTCCTCGGGGAAGAACTTGTGAGGATTCTGCAATTGAAAGATAGAAGCAGAAAGTTGTCAAAGGGGGCCACATTTGCTTCTGCTACAAGGTGGGTGTTCTCTGCTAGGGTCCCCATCTGCATTGACTGCCCTTGTGTGAGATTATCATCTGCTTTCTGTTCAAGTCAATACTTCAGCAACAGAAAATTTATTAAGGCATTTTTGCTCCTATAGCTGAAGTTTAAATGTTACTTCATTCCTGCCAACAATCAGATACAAGAATGGAAATTATGAACCACAATTATTGTTCACGCAGAATATATACAGTGTTAACAGAATCTGTCTAAAAAGCCTGGATGGATAAAATGTAGGTCCTACAAGGGTGTCCTTTTTTTTTTTGCTGAAAGTAACACAAAACTACATCAAAAAACCCAAAGAACTTTATGCTACAGGCCACCACTGGGTGGCTCCCTCTATGAAATAAAGTACCATTTTATGAAAGTTTTGGTTAAAGAGCATTCCCTCCTCTATTTAGGGCAGGGGTGGGGAACCTCTGTCCCAAGGGCCGTATACAGCCCTCGAGGTCACTTGGTGTGGCCCTTGGAGATTACTGGGCTGAACCGAGCCATGTGGCAGCCTCCCTGGGGCCTGGCTTGTCAGCGAGAATCGTGGGGTGCAGCCGTGCTGTGCAGCAGCCTCCCCAGGGCCCGGCAGGGGTCACAGGGCCCAGATGTACTGTGCAGCAGCCTCCCTGGGCCTGGCTGGCTGGCCAGAATTGCTGCAGGGCCTGGAAAAGTTACTGTCACAGTTCAGTTTGCACTTGATTATCCCAGATGGTGTGGCCTAATATGCTAATGAGTGTGTGACCTAATATGCTAATATTAGGGGATGCGGTCTAATATGCTACGGAGTTTCTGCTGGGATTTTTCTACAAAAAACCCCTGGACCTAGGTATTTGCCTAGGGCGGTGGGCCAGGTATGTGTGTGTGTGTGCACGCCAGATTAGGCTCTCCCCACATTATTTCAAATACAAAAACGATTATTTGCATTAATTTTGCTGGCCTGAATTGTTCTCCCTTGGCAGAGCACTGTTTTTTAAGCTGATAATTTTTATGGTCCGCGAATGATGTTATAAATATCCATATGGCCCTTGGCAGAAAAAAGGTTCCCCACCCCTGATTTAGGGCATGGGGAAAAAAATCAGACAAGAAGTTGGTTGTTTTTTTTTAAAGTTTCTCCTACAAAGTCATGCCTCCCTCTTTGGTAAAATTAGGTATTTTACACTGCCCTCCTGAGAAACATTATACCTTTTTAATTCCATTAAAGTCAATGGGCTTAGAAGCGGGTAGAACTCAGATTGCACTGTTAAGACTGTCAGCTCTGACCTCTCTTACTGAACTCTAAAAAAGCCACACACACTGATGGTGCTCTTTAAAATAATCACAAATGCTGTTGGAAGAATATGGAGCTGCTACTGGGGAGAGGCACAGCTGGGATACTTATGTATGATTTGCTTGAGTGGGCCTCTGGTTAAAAAGTGCTAGAAGATGGCTACAGATGCTTGAAACTGTGCTAAACCAAGTCAGGTCACTGGTCTATCAAGGTCAATTCTGCCTACTCTGACTGGCGGTGGTTCTTCAGAGTCACAAGACGAGGGCTTTCATGTCACCAGCTACTAGAGATATTGGGGACTGAACCCTGGGTCCTTCTCAGGGATTTCTGTAGCAAGAGCTCCACTGAATACTAGGGCACACACCCCTGATCATAGAATCACAGAATCATAGAGTTGGAAGGTACCTCCATGGTCATCTAGTCCAACCCCGTGCACAATGCAGGGGACTCACTGGCTATTGATATAGCCAATCCTCCAAGAGCTTACAGAGCTCTTAGTACAGTGCCTACTGTAAGCTCTTGGAGGATTGGCTACATCAGGGGGTATGGCCTAATATGCAAAAGAGCTCCTGCTACAAAAAAAAAAGCCCTGGTCTTTCTGCAAATAAGGCAGATACTCTACCACCAGCCATGGCCCCTCTCATATGTTACACAGTATTCTTTACTTGCGTATTTGAGGGGGGGGCGCTTACTTTTATAGTTTAACTCGCTGGGAGCATTCAGGATCAAAGTGTATAAAAGTTGTACTTGGAGAAAAAAAATGCCTGCACTTCAGTTACTTTCAAAAAAAAAATCTGATAAAGCCTCTCTCTTACCACACGCCCTTGCTTGCACTGGCTGAGCAGAAGACTGCTGTAGGTCCTCTACAACCTCAGCAATGCTTCCTCTGGCACTTACTCACTCCAGCAGTATTCTGCTTACCTTCAAAGATGACTACACTAAGTGTACTCACAGTTTCAGTTATGTTTTTTTTTGGGGGGGGGGGCGGGATCAAACGAGAAGCAGCCAGTTCGGGGAAAGTCCAGTGCCGGCAGCCAGCTTCACGACCAGCGTTCCATACCTGCAAGAGCTCTGCAGCGGAATCATGAAGCCCAAACTCTCTCAACACCCGGATCTGGATCTCGTAACTGACAGTGGCTCCTTCTCCGCAGTTAAGAGCGTAAGCCCTCTGCACCTGCTCTGTGTGGCGGAGCTCCTGCAGTCGTTTGACCATTTCTTTAACAACCAAGAGACGAGGAACTGGGGAAAGAAAACAAAACATACAGAGAACAACCCATGTTGGAATATCCATTCCCTAGGCTCACACAATGTTGCCAGAGGCCTAGAACATCAACGTTCGCAAAGACCTGAGGTTTGGACTCTCTTTTTTTTTTGTACACTCCTTAATGCCAGACTAGCCTTGCTGCAAGGGTGCAAGTCTGAGAGAACAGGTATAGTAATGAGGAAATGTTCTGGGCCCTGCAGAGATAAAGCAGGGCAGAAAAAACCAAGCTTAACATCTTCTCTTGAGACAATGCACTACAGACACCAGGGAAAAGAAGGCTGAATGAGCACACTTTTGGACCCCTTCAGCACTTGTGGGCAACGTGATGAAGAGGACAGACTCTTACTTATGGGACCTAGAAGAGATGGTGACCTCTAGGTTTTGCAGGCTCAAAAGATAATGGGAAGCCAGATCAGACTGTGAGATCACTGATGTGCTCTTAGAATGGAGGCTGAAGCATCCAGACCAGGGGTGACCAAACTGCAGCTCAGGAGCCACATGTGGCTCTTTCACACATATTGTGTGGCTCCCAAAGCCTCCATTTGCCCCGCTGGCCAGTGGCTTGGAGAATGCTTTTAAAGTTGCTTTCTTTCCACCTCTCCTCTCATCTTCCTTCCATGTGGCTCTCAAACATATGACTTTCATGTCTTGCAGCTCTTATGTTAAGCAAGTTTGGCCACTAAGTTTGGCTCCAGACCATCATCAAGGTCAGTTGCCCAAGGGCTGCATTACAAAAGCCAGGCCTTAAGGTCACAAAGGCTATACAGGACAGTTGCTATGATCACCTACAGCGATCCCCAATTGGAATGTACTGCCCACCCCTTTTCTTTAAATGCCAAGTTTCCTTTAGACAAGGAACAAAGAGATTGCATCCCAACAATGTCTGGATGTTTACACAGCTAAACAGAAAATTTGGGCAGTGGGGTTTTTAAAATATTCTTCAAGGGCCTACTATACAGCAGACTCGGAGCTGATTATGACCAAGAAACTAATACTTTTATCACTTGGCAAGCTTGCCCCCAGCATTTGCCACAGATAGGCTGTCAATGCTTAGAACTTCTCAATTGCACATCCAGTATCCTCACAGCCTGGTGTCCCAAGAACACCAGCTGTGGGAACTTGCTCAAAGATTCCTGTGATGTCTGGAAGTCAGTAAAAGGAAGGGAACACATAAAGAATGCTATTCACTTTTTCAAGCGGTCCATCCAATTCTGCCATCTGCACTTTTGAAACAGACTCCAGCACAAGGACAAACCCTTGACACCATCCATTTGTTATGTAAAGCGTAACTCCAATCATCTCTCTGAGTCAAAAGGAATAATATGTTGTAGAAAAGCAGCCTCTCTGCATTCTTCGGAGCTGGCAAAAACCATCTCCTTTCTCAGCAGACAAAAGTGCATTCCTGAGGGGCTAGAAGAAATCCAGCACACCTGCATGCAACAGCACCACAATGGCTCTCAATACCGGTGGAGCGAGAAAGAACTCCTTGAGTGCAAGCAGCAAAAATCAAGGGGTTGTGTCCCTGGAACTTGTCCAGCCTGGCAGTTTATTAAAGCCTAGCTGGGAAATAACAGAAGTGGCCACTTAACATTCCGTTTCATTCTTTGGTGCCTTGATCTATTTCGGCTTCAAATGAAGGCCTATGAAATTATGGTGTTGCTGGAACTACTGAGCTCTACACCCACCAACCTGACTGGAGAAAATTAGTCTGACTTATTTTCCTGCCTGTGGCTCCCATTTTAAAAGTCAGATCCAAACGCCTGTAATAGAAAAGGAGTTCCCCAAAATGCATCTTCCTGACATTCACTGGCACAAGACTGAGGGGTGTGTTTTACTTATTATTTAATTAAACTATTTTTATACTGCTTTCCCACCCAATTAGGGTTCCTGAGGCAGCAAACATGAACATTAAAACAGCATTTAATGGCTGGGAGCCATTTCACCAGTCAGTTTTGCTTCCCGCTGCATGGAAGCGGGGTGGGGGTGAAGGACAGACTGCTAAAATGGCCACCAGACATTTCAGCCTAACATCAGGCAGGTGCATCCATCCTGGTTAGACTGAAACGGCTGTAAGCCTTTTCAACAGTGGGTTTTTGCTTTTCCCAATGGAAGTGAAATGGACCACTGAAATGGCTGGCAGAAGGGATGGGCACAAACTGGTTCACAAGCCAAAATTCAGCATGAACGTGGCCTGGTGTGAAGCCCCTGAACTTTTGGTTTAGCTTGAATCATAGAAAAGGAAGGGACCTCCAGGGTCATCTAGTCCAACCCCCTGCACAATGCAGGAAATTCACAAATACTGCCCCTCCTGCAAAATTCACAGGATCTTCATCGCTGTCAGATGGGCATCTAGCCTCTGTTTAAAAACCTCCAAAGAAGAAGAGCCCACCACCTCCCGAGGAAGCCTGTTCCACAGAGCTTGGAGGTGGGGGAGAGGCAAAACCAACTGGTGAAATGGCTACTTGCTATTTAAACCTAACAGTTGGGCAAGTCCAGAGGTCAGCTGTTAGATTTAAATGGCTGCGAGCCACTAAAACCATCAGTTGCACTCCCCCCATTTTGGAGCAAAGCAGAAGAGTTATATGACTGCAAGATTCTTGTAATTGACATCTTTTAAGGCTGTGAAGAGAAAGCAATTCACTAAGCAGGAAGCGTATTCACTTACCTGGGATTTCATTGGCTACAACTGAAGGCGGGCTGGATTGGTTACTGCTTATTTGCTGGTGACTTATCATATGACAACACTGCGGAACAGCATTGTTTACCATGTAGAGGGTGTCTGGAACATTGGACATCCTAACCATCCGTAAACGAACCAGGTCTGTCTGTTCCACCATCATCTCATCTAGAACCGACTGAAACAATTGGTTAACACAAAGACGTCACTAAATGTTTACTGTCACCAACATCAGCAGCGTAACACAGATGCTTTCTCTTTACTCTTGGCATCAATTACACCAAAGATGCCTACCACCACCAGATTATACTATCAAAATGTGTTAACATCTCCCCCCACCCTTCATATATTTCTTCTTTAATCAACCTTCATAATTCAAAGGTAACCAGTGTGGTCAGAATATCAGACTAAGAATTGGGAGACTCAAGATTAAAATCCCTCGTCATGAAGTTTGTTGGCAATTGTATGCAATGGTTTCAATGGGCTTAAACTGGAGTAATTCTGCAAAGGGCTGCCATGTAAGTGGCCTTTGGTCTGTCCCTTTCTCTCAACCTAACTTACTCATGGGGTTGTTGTTAGAATAAACTGGAGGGAGAAGAGAAGTATGCGTGCTGTCCTGAGCGCCTGGAAGGGAGGGAGGGGGGGGGAAGGAGAAGAGGAGGGGGAGGAGATTGGATTTATACCCCGGCCTTCACGTGGAGTCTCAGAGTGGCTTACATTCTCCTTTCCCTTCCTCTTTCCACAGCAGACACTCTGTGAGATAGGTGCTACTGAGAGAGCTCTGAGAGAACTGTGACTGACCCAAGGTCACACCAGCAGCTGCAAGTGAAGGAATGGGGAATCAAACCCGTTTATCCAGATTAGAGTTTACGCTCCTAACCACTACACCAAGCTGGCAGGGTAGAAACATGAAAAACAGGGATACAAACTACTATTCTGACACATAGAGTTGGAAGGGACATCCAGGACCATCTAGTCCAACCCTCTGCACAATGCAGGAAATTCACAAACAGCTCCCCCTAAACTCACAGGATCTGCAGTGCTGTCAGTTGGCTATCTAGCCTCTGTTTAGAAACCTCCAAGGTTAGAAACCTTCTACTTGCAACCAGATCATAGTGTGAACATATGAAGCTGCCTTATACTGAATCAGACCCTTGGTCCATCAAAGTCAGTATTGTCTTCTCCGACTGGCAGCGGCTCTCCAGGATCTCAAGCTGAGGTTTTCCACACCTATTTGCCTGGACCCTTTTTTGGAGATGCCAGGGATTGAACCTGGGACCTTCTGCTTCCCACGCAGATGCTCTACCACTGAGCCACCGTCCCTCCCTTACATGTAACATCTGATCCATGAATTCTGCATGTGTGGTAAAAATACTTTAACCTGCCCACTTCAGTTCTCCAGAACTATCAAAGTACTTCACACCTCAGTCCCATGACAGCATGTTCCTGGAGGGCAACCTGCATATACTCAAAATCTTAAGTAGGTAGGCTTGCATCCTGTGAATGGACTCTGTGAGCCCTAGATAGCCTCTGTTTGTGCAAGGCCCTTGCAAAGCATGGACCCTCCAGAGAACTGACCTTGCATAAAGCAAGGGAGACTCAGATTCAAATCCCTCGTTGCGAAGCTTGTTGGCAATCCTATGCAGGGTTACTCAAGTCTAAGCAAAGCACTGACCTTGCAAAAAGGGAAGGTTTAGCAGAAGAGAGGAAGCGCTCTCTGCAACAGAGACTGTCTAGGGTTCATGGGACTCATTTGCAGGATCCAAACGAGAAACTGCTGAATGCCGTAGAATTCTTTTAAAAAGACATTTTAATATCTGTTTGTACAAGAAAGACAAGATGCAAGCTAGATCCTGGTCCTCATCTTAAATCAAATTTATAGCCTGTACTTATGAACAAACTCTCAGTGGGAAAAGGAAAGAGCACAACGCTTCATCCTCTCTACGCAAAGAAAGTTGTGCTTGCAGAGTACATAGCCCCACTGTTACTTCCAGGTTTGTTCTGCTGGCTGATGCTTCTTCACAAACAAGAGGAGCCCGGGCAGTAAGCCCTTTGTTGGAAGACAAAGTAGAGTTTTGGGGAAGGGAAGAGCAAAGAAAGACAAAAGAGGAGAGGGAAGAGCAAATGTCCTTCATTTCGTGTACAAGAGGCAGGATTACAGACATGCAGATGGCAGAACAGAGGCTCTTTTCTGAGGGGAACATCAGCGTGGACATACCAATGAGTTATTGAGCAGGGGTATGCAACGCCTGTTGTGTGTGCAAAACAGTGACCACACCGGACCACTGTGCTTAGCACACAGGGCTGGATCTCCACTCAAGCAGCCAAGGTAAGCCCAAGAGGCATGGGCAACACTGCTGGGGATGGTGGAATGGGAAAAGGTGATGGCCACAGCTTCCACCTGTCATAGCTTCCCAGACTCTTGCAGCTTCATGCTATGTCTGAGACAAGCCCGAGATACCAGCAGTACCACTCAAACTCAATGGAAACACCCACACACACACAGAGCTTTGTTTTTCTGTGGCCTCCAACATCTTCATAGAAAGACTGTTCTGCCTTTTAGACAATTGGGTCAAGAACAGTGTTCCCTCTAAGCTGCAGAGTCTTGTGAGCAAAAATTCCACTTTGTGAGTTAATGGCATTAAAGTTGTGAGCTACTGCATAAATTAGTGTGCTCTGGGGTCATCCTTCCTGAGCTAAGACAAAAATGTGTGAGCTGGAGGCTAAAAATCTGCGAGCTAGCTCACACTAACTCAGCTTAGAGGGAACACTGGTCAAGAAGGTTACCAACTTCTGTTACAGCTGCTGAATGTTTGTTTGCTGTGTTTGGCCAGATGTCCATTCGCTGTTCTTTTTTTTTGCTACCAACTTATGGCGACCCTGTAGGGTTTTCAAGGCAAGAGACGTTCAGTGGTCCTTTCTGCCACTGCTTGCTTCCCGGATTTCCTTGGTGTTCTCCCATCCAAATATGGACCTGGTCCAACCCTGCTTAGTTTGTGAGATCTGACAAGATGGGGCTAGCCTGGGCTGCCCCAGTTTGGGCCCATGCTCTATAGGCAGTGTTAAGTCTACAAAAAGTGGCAGAAAGAGGGGAAGGCTCACTGCTTTCAGACAGGCATCTGTTCTTATCTGGATAATGTTTCACCCAGATCTTGATACCATGCTTGCTGCAAACTAGAACAACCATCCAAGAACAGTGCTCCTTAATGAGCATCACATTCACCAACACAAGGACAAAGTTCTTCCGTTACCTTGGCTTCCTCCACGTAGGGCGAGAACAGCCTTGGCCTCACGTAAATCCCTGTATTCTTTTGCCGCAGCCACGCGTTCGACTTGCCACCCTCTGCTGTGGGCAGCATGTCCGAAGGGGGAGTGCTGATGAGGCCTCTCTTCATCTTTGAGGGAAGAAAGAAGGAGAACCTTTTTGAACACTTCCGGTCATTACAGGCACCAGCCTTCTTCAAGCTATTTTCAGCTAAGGTAGGCAAGCTGATGGTAAACTCGCTGCGAGGCAAAGCAGTACAGCCCAATCCTGATGGCCAGTGCCTAAGTAGGTTTTTAACTTTTGTGGTTTTGGAATAAAAACCAGCTGCCAGCAACTTCGAATATGAATGAGAGATGCCTAATGTTACCAGAGTCAGGATCTTTATGCATTTTTTTTTTAAATGGTAAAGATGTGCAAAGTTCTGAGTAAACTTAGGGAGAGACTTACGGAATCAGTGAGGACTTCGCTGTTCATGGGCAAAATATGTTCAATGCGGACAAAGGGCAGAAGAGGAGACAGAATCTCTTTGAGCTCTTCGATATCAAGATCTCGCCTCTTTACACCTCGCTTGTTCACACTGTGAGCTGTGCCGCTCAGCAAGTTAGGCTCTGTCAGAAAAACAGTTCATTTCACCCACGTGTATTAGTAATAACATCAACAACTCTCCATTTCTGCTACAGCAAGGGAGAGAAGCCACCAAGAGAACTTAAATACTATTACTACTGTAAAGCTAGCTTGTACAACAACTGCATTTCACACAAAAGCATCTCTCCTAAATCTATTTATCTAACACAGCATTCCTGAAGCCACAAGAAAAGCCTGTGATCTAGGCTGCCTGTGGGACAATCTTGCCCAGCATCTCCCTAAAAGGAAAAACGGCTTTCTAGGATGAAAAGCCTACTGCAGGCTTAGAAGAGAGCATCAGTATGGTCACGGGGACACTTGGGGCTCAAACATGTCAACAATGTGCTGTACACTGCAACTGTCGTGCATGTGGGTTGCATTTAAATATGACGTTGAATTGCACACATGATAATCAGTGACTGCCTGGGTGTCTCCTGCTGAACATTCAAATGCAAAAACAGCAACTCATGTTAAGCATATTTAGCTGCTTGTTAAAGCTTTGGTAGGTGTCATGTTCATCCAGACTTTTTAGTGACACAATCAATCACTCTGAAACACAAATCTTTCGGGATGCGAAATGTACTTCCAATCTGAGGGATACGCTTCCCCACTGACTTTGATGGAGCAGATGGAAAACTTCCACAATGTCCCTTTCTGAGGGCACAGAGCACTGAATAGTGAGCATGAGAGCATGAAGATGAACTAATTCTTATGAGCAGGGAAGCCCCGTGTGAACACCACTGCTCTCATTTCTGCTAGGAACTGCCAGGGGACAAGTTTGGATGGCCAGCATGCAAGAGGGATAGGAACAAGCACGGTGCTGATACACAAGCCAACGGCAACATCTGCTTAAAGGAAAAAATGCTAAAAAGAACAGCTAGTACAGCTCCAATTCAGTACACTGGGGCCACAGCTTAGTGGCCAAGCAGATGCAAAAGGTCTCAAGATCAATCCCTGGTATCTTTTTTTTTTTTTTTTTTAAAGCAGAATAGGGAATAAGAGCTAGGAAAGACCTCTGCTTGCGATTCTGCCAGACAGAAATCTAACAATGCTGAGCTAGATGGTATGCAGAAGTCAGCTTCCTGCAAAGGATATAAATTCACAGCGTAGGATCCAGTTCAAACTTTTTAAAGAGAAGCAGTTTATTCACTGAAGATTAAATTTGGCATGTTTGTTAAGAAGCACTTACCTCTGTCTGCTATTCTTTTCATCAACTGATGCTCTCCCCATTTAATAAGGTACTTCAGGACATCTTGCTCACTTGCCTGTTGGAGAAGCATGCAAGCCAATGATTGAGCAGGCTCAGTTCAGGGCAATGAACAGTAATCACTGAGTGCACACACAGTTCTCAGACCAACACTAAGCCACAGTCAATTAAGTTTCCCCAGTGCAAACAGACCTTCAGAAGCCTGGAAAAACTAGCAGGAAGTCTCAAGATGTCTAATCCTATCATAGTTTCCCTGAAAGGTCATCCCTAGAGCACAGCAGTCTATTTCCCATGATGTGTGTACAGAAGCTTTTGGTCTCTCCCAGCCATCATTCAACCCAAGCTAATCAGTGCATCATTTTTACACAATTTCTTACATTAGTGTACGGAACAATGCAGTCAAAAATAATTAATTATACAAGTGTTGCAATAACTTTTAGAGATGCAACTTGGAAGGTTTTCATTCTTGAGCACTTGACTGCATTCTTCCAATTGAAATGTTGACGTGATCCATTCAGTCTGTAGTGTTTCCCCTCAAAGAAGGGGATTCTGAGGAGGATCCCATTAGCTGATGTGATCCAGACAGAACTCCAACAATATAATCTTTTATTGTGAGGTATCTAGTGTCTGTATTTGATTTCTTTTTTTTAAGGTACAGGATTTACTATTATAAGGGGGAAGGAAACAGTCATGAAACTATGAATGAGAAAGAGACCTAGGTGGCACATACTGGATTGGAATCAGGAGTTTCTTTGAGCAAGAATGCACAGGAATGCAGTTTTGGCTGGCTTGGCATCAATGGGTGTGGCCTAATATGCAAATAAGTCCCTGCTGGGCTTTTTCTACAACAAAAGCCCTGTGTGAAACAATGGTGATATCAGGGGGTGTGGCCTGCCAAGCAAATGAGTTCCTGCTGAGGTTTTTCTACAAAAAAAGAACCCTGGTTGGAACCTAAGCATTGTGGAGTTAAGCTGGGGAAGCAAACCAATGCTTTCCCCCATTTCTGCTTCCTGCATCCCATCTCCCAAAAGCCACTTCTCAAAAGAGGGGAACCCCCAGGAATGATGTGGGATGCAATTAGGGAATGGATACAAGAAGGATATCAGCAAAATACCAGATCCCACAATCAAACCTTGTAAGAGCTCTTGTTCCAGCTACAAAAGACTTTTTGGGGGGAGATCTCTGCCCATTTATCTACTACCTGCAGCCCCTTACCACATCTGAAGGTTCCTCCAGCCCACGACTGCAGGTTTTTTGGGGGTACAGGGAGTGGCAATAGGAAAAGGAACATGGCAAAGACACCACCTGCTTTTCATGCATAACCACTATTTAGAATGTAAAAGCAGGAGAAACTATCAGCAATTCCCCCCACCCCAGTAGAATCATTATCTCCATGGTATTTCTCAGGGCTCTTCTATCTTTTTAGAATTTCAGATAGTATAGCTGGATGGGGGGCGGGGGTTCTGTTTGTTTCCTTCTGAGAGCAGTGCTGGGCTTGTGTAACTTGGGAACCAAGACCAGGTCTACAGAGTAATGGATTTTCATGACTGAAAAACTGACCTGAGACCACACCCCAAGCACAAATCAACAGAATGAGAACAAAACATCCAGAGAAGTTGGAACTACTACTGCGCAACTGCTGATTTGCACAAGATTTTCTCTCCACGTGAAGACAAGTTTGCAAGTCTCATGGGAATTTCTTCTGGATAATCCACAATTATGTGGTTTACGTCCCCCCTCCCCCCCCTTTTTTTTACAAACTAAGCATACACACAAGGAAGGATACTTCCTCGGACAAGAAAAAAAATCTGTTTTGAAAACCAACCCTTAACCTTCTTTACAGTATGTCCCTGCAGCATGCTGGATTTCACAGCAAGTAGAAGACTAATTAAGCTATTTTGTTAGCTTCAGCTGAATTCAGAGTCACACAAAATGTGACTGCTGTTAGAAATAAAAGCACCCCTTCCCAAAGTCCACATTATTGAACAAGTGCACAGCAAGAGACCCTTTCCCTAAGTTCATCATGCACTGCAAAATAAATAAACGGACATTAAAAATTGGGGCAGACACATTTTGCTTTATGCTGCCTTGAGCACAAGAGAGAGAAAGAATGACACATTCCTATATTAGTTCTTCAGCATACACAAGAAGACTTGAGGAAAGGGACTTCCTTTCACTGCATGCTGGCTAGAAGTACTCTGAAAGTAACTGGAATCTTTCATGCTTTTTCTCTATGCTGCCCAGCCGGGCACAACATGAGAGACCAATCATCCTACCCAGCCCCAAATACCCCCTGAAATGCTGCTCCTGAGGGCTAGGGGACCCTCGGGGATAGCATGGGGGGATCTGGAGGTCTGCCACGGGAGAACCAGTGATACCCTCCCATGCAGAAATGACTGGTGGGACCCAACCCTCAGTTTCCAGTAAGAATGCCCAGTTAAGTTTTCTGACGGTCCCCTAACTGTAAAATAAGCCAACTGTATGCATGACATTCCCAGTTCTCTCACTACATCCAGGGCAAAAAACACATAAGGATATATTAGAAAATATGTAGTCTTTGTGATGTGAGGCAGGAACAGAGTTTTCAGCATCCATTAAAACTGTAAAAACAAATGTAAGGGGAAAGGGGACAACTGGACTGAATGAAATAAAATATACTCTTTTTTTGCTTGTAAAACAAGGTACAAGCCTATTCAAAATGATGAGCTGGACTTACTTTTTTTTCTTCCATGATGCATGGATTTTAGCGTGAGAACTACTATATAATTTCCAAAAACTTCTGAACAGGCAAGGCAAACATTAAACCCAGAAAAAGTTTCACTTAAAATAATTTGCAGTGACTTCTAAAACTATTATTAAGCTCTCAAGAAGTAGTTTATGCTGCCAGTTTAGGTTGGGTTCTGTGCCAAGAAAGCAGAACACTCTTCTTAATCACTACCCTCTGGCTTGAGGGTTGTGTGCACATATGCCAGAAGAAAAGGAGAAAGAGCCCATTCTAGACACTCTCCTTCTGGCAGGTTTTTTTTTTCCTTTTCCACTTAAGATTTTGAAAACTCAGCATGTTTCTGCTCCATACAAGACAGCGATCACCAATTCATCTCGATTTTGACTAAGGAGAAGATAAATTACCTGTAAGTAATCAGACTGGATAGCCGTTTGAAGGTGATCTTTGCAGAGCTCATAAAAGACGTCTGAGGTCATGACCTGGGTAAACTCCTCACAGAGGAAATGGAGCGCTTGGCGGTGTACCCACTTGGAGCCGTATGGCTGAGAACTCCACTTAAGGATGGCAATTAAGGTGTCTAGAGAGATGCTCTCAGCAATAATATCCTCACAACCTACAAAGAAGCAGAATACTGTTCATTAACGCAAAACACTTAATTTTGCAGAGATATCCACTATGCAGAAGATTCCAAGTGGATCCGACAACCAAACACCTAAACAATCTGACATCGCTGTGCATGGGTAGTAAAATCTCCTCGTAAGACCACACGGGTTTGATTCAAACAGTGGCAAATGATTCACTGCTACATCTGAAATCGAGTCAGGTCATGGTGATCTGCATAGCCTGGTGGTGTAAATCTTGGCTGGCGGCAGCTCTCCAACACCATGGCAAAGATCCTTCTCAGCTCTGTACTTTAAATAGCCTTTAAACGAAGCTGCCAGACTGTACCTGGACCACATTATGAATTCTGAGCTATGACTCCTCAGCGTGCTATTATAGATATGTTAAAGTTCCACAGCCTCCAATTTGATAACACTTCTGTAGTTAATGCTTTATTCTGGCTGGCACTGTTGAAAACCATTGTTCAACATAAACTGAGCTTACCTTCATACTGCGCTAGTGCTTCATGGTATGCCAAGTACCACATTTCCCAATACAAGTTTAATACATTACCAGCCCCGGTCCTTGGAGCTAGGAGCCATACCAGTAGTCTTAATGAGATTAAAGCTCTGCAATCGAGGTTTAGGTTCAGATTTAGCCAACAGAGTGAGCTACAATTATCTTAAACATCTATGATGTCTCAACGTGTTTTAAACGCTCTTCTCCACCCCAATTAAGGCTTCTTGGAATTATGTCAGATGCAATTACGATCAGCAGCGCTGTATTTTAGCCGTTACAATTTAAACATTTTGTAAGCTTTTAAAAATGACACACACTTTTTGCACACAAATATACAAAATCCAAAGTTTAATCACTTGTGATTTCTACACACTGGATGTCTATGTATTCTGGATTTCCCAGCATGATTCAGATAAATGGGCAGAGCTGTGGTGTTTTCTTCTATAATATTAGCAATAAGATACTATAACTGGAAAAGCAGCCTCTAAACGGTCAGACCCAGAGTAAAGGAAAAGATAGTTGAAGTTCAAGATCTTTATTCCAGCTTCATGAGCATACACACGCATTGTCGGAACTGACTTCTCTGTCAGCTCCCTCAACTTATAAATTTTTGCCCTGACCGTTATAATTCAAGCCAAAGTGCGGCAAGCAAAAGCGGGGGTTTTGTGCAGGGTTTTTGCAAAGCTCTCATCACCGCAGGTGCTCGCTATCAGTTCATGGTTCGCATCTCTTCCAGCTCTTGCCCTTGGTTACCTAGCAACTAGCCAATTCCCAGGCATGACATCCTCCCTCAAGATAAGCAACAAGTTACAGTTATATCAAAGGCATAGCAAGCGCAGCATAGCATTAAAGCACAGCCTAGCATTGTACAAATGAATACACATGACAAGAGGAACAAGATGGAGTGATTCTTGACATTCTGCCCCCCTAACACCCCTTTCCCCTGAGCTTATTAGGATATTTGTTGTAAAGTCTTTAATTAAAGCCTTGCAGTTGGTACTTTTGGAACTGACCCACTCGGCCTGACTAATTGGAAAATGAGTCTATTTGATGAGATAGAATAGTTCACCACGTTTGATCTTGGCATCAAGGATTTCCTGCACTTCATGATAAATCTGACCACGAACCAGAGCTGAGGATGATGGTTTCGTCTGGGAGTGCCAACGCGAGGGTCCAGGGTCCTTCTTCAAGTAGCTAGCATGGAAACAAGGGTGGACATGTTTAAGGTTTTTTGGCAGTTCCAGTTCAACAGTTACCTGACCGGGGGGGGGCAAGTTCAGGGAATGATTTGCTTTCATATCCATACATCGCTTGGAAGAGGCTCACTTTAGTGGTGCTATGTACGCTGTTGTTGTAAGCATACTCTGCGAAGGGTAGTAGAGTCACCCAATTGTCCTGTTGGGAGGATGTAAGAACTGTTCAAGCACCGCGTTGGTGTGTTCCGTCTGCCCGTCCATCTGTGGGTGGTAGGCTGAGCTGAGCCCTTGCTCCATTCCCGCTAGTTCACAGAGATGTGACCAAAATTTGGCAACAAATTGTGGGCCATGGTCGGAAATTACCTTAGCGGGGAAGGTATGCAGCTTAAAGACGTGCTGGATAAATAACTGAGTCAGCTGCTTGGCCGTGGGGAATTGCTTACACGGCACGAAATGAGCCTGCTTAGAAAAAGTGTCCACTACCACCCAGATCACTGTCTTCCCCATTGAGGGGGGTAAGTCAGTTATGAAGTCCATGGATATGGATTCCCAGGGGCGTGAGGCAGAGTTGCAAGTACCCCGGCGGCAATCCCCCCCCCTTTTTAGCCATGATGCATGTGGGGCACCCTGTTGTATATTCTCCCACATCCTTACGTAAACCTGGCCACCAAAATTGTCGCTGAATCAAATGGACTGTCTTTACAAACCCAAAATGCCCCCCCAGTTTGGAGTCATGCGCCCTCTGGATCACTCGTTCACGTAAAGAGGGGGGCACGTAGAGTTTCTCCCCTTGGTGTCAAAACCCATCCTCTGCTTTTGTTAATTGTAAATCCTCCTCTGGGGGACTGTCAAGGAAAGCTTGTTTCAATTCGGTTAGGAGCCAGTCAGGGGGCTCCTTTTCCTTCCGGCTCTGCGCACACATGGTTACCAATGCGCTTAGTTGGGAGGGCATGAACAATTAGTCGATAACCTCCTCCCTCTTGCATTGAGGGAGGCGGGACAATGTGTCCACCAAAAAGTTCAGTTTCCCGGGGATGTGCCCAGCTTAAAATTGAACAGCCGAAATAGCCCCGCCCACCTTTGTTGCTTATTGTTGAGGTTGCGGGTGGCAATGAGGGCGGCCAAGTTTTTATGATCTGTCCAGAGTTCAAATGGTTCCCGTGCCCCTTCTAGGTAGTGCCTCCAGTTTTCTAGGGCCAGTTTGATGGCGGAGCCTTCCTTGTCCCACACTGACCAGTTGCATTCAGCTGGGCTGAACTTTTGGGACAAGTACATGCAGGGGTGCAATTGGCCATTTGGCCCCTCCTCGAATAACACAGCTGCACGGGTGATGTCGCTCGTGTCACACTGGACCACAAACCTTTTGTTTTCATCAGGGTGCATTAGGCAGGACTTGGAGGTGAACCAGGTCTTAAGTTCATCAAACGCCTTTTGGCACTCCCCTGTCCACAGGAGGCTAGAGCTGCCCTTAGTGGCTTGCAGCCCCTGCCCCTTGGTTTTCAACAGTTTTGTGAGGGGTAGAGTGATCTCAGCAAAGTTACTGATGAACCCCCTATAAAAATTTGCGCACCCGAGGAAACGCTGGAGTTGTTTACAGGTTTGAGGGGGCTCCCACTCAGCCACGGCTTGTACTTTGGTAGGATCCATTCCCAGGCCCCCCGTGGAAATGCGGTATCCCAAAAAGTCGAGCTCTGCCTTGTGGAACTCACACTTGGACAGTTTGGCAAATAACCTGTGCTCGTACAGTGTTTATAGTACCTCCCTTACCAACTGGATGTGTGAGGGCAGGTCTTGTGAGTATATCAAAACATCATCCAGGTAACAGACCACGCCCTTGTATAGGTATTTATGCAGTACTTAATTAAGTTCATGAATACCCCTGGTGCCCCCTTAAGTACTCGTATTGGCCCTGGGGTGTGTTGAAGGCTGTTTTCCACTCGTCCCCCTCCTTGATGCGCACTCGGAAGTATGCATCTCTGTTTAGTTTAGTGAAGATTTTCCCTTGGGACACCTCCCCTAAGAGATCCCGTATGAGGGGGAGGGGGTATGCTTCTTCTTCTTCTTCTTGGCTTGACTTCGCGAACGAAGATTTAAGAAAGGTGAAGTAGTCCACGTCTGCTGCAGGCTCGCTGGTGGCTGACAAGACCAATGCGGGACAGGCAGGTCTGGCCACAGTGGCTGCAGGGAAAAGTCTGATTTGGGGTTGGTGCTGTAGCAGTGCGATTCTTCCTCAAGGGGGGTATGCATTACTCATGGAAATCGCGTTCCAGCCACGAAAGTCAGTGCAAAGCCTTAAACTGCCATCTTCCTTCTTTCTAAAAGGCACTGAAGCGGCGTGTGAGGACTTGGTGGGTCGGATGAACCCCCTATGCAGGTTGAGTTCCAGGAATTTCTGTAGCTCCTCCCTCTCCCCCCACTGAATATAGCTTGGATTGGGAAGTGGCTCCCCCTTCACCAGTTCAATAGAACAGTCAGTGGATTTGTGAGGGGGAAGCTCATCTGCCTCCTGGGCATCAAACACCTTTTGTGAGTCTTGATATTTGGGGGGGGGGGCAGACTGGGCACTTCAACTGTGATGACACAAAGTTTCTCAAGCTGGGGAGGGGGGTGTGGGCCCCATTTTTTATTCCACCAGTGACTGTCGCACACTGGTTCCAAGAAGTAAATGGCGCTCCCGCTCCACTGGAGCAGCGAGTTGTGGTCAGCCAGCCACTCCAGGCTGAGGATGGCTTGGAACTTGGCGGCTGGGGCGATAATGAACATGTGAGTTTCCCAACGCTCCCCCACCCCTAAGGCACACACTTTGGTCCCTGTCCTACACAGCTCCACCTTCATTGGGCTCCCATCCATTTGCTCAAATACATAGGATTCTTTAATCCTAGCACTTCCACCAAACTCGGGGATAGTAAGTCTTTAGAGCATCCTGAGTCCAGTAGGGCCCTGATGCAAGAAAATTGTTTCGTAACAGGGTTTACTGGTGTTATGAGTACATAATACAAAGTCCCGGATAATCTCACCCATAGTGGTGTGGACGTGGCTCTGACCTGCTATTGCGCGCTCCTCACAGCAGGTAGGGTCATTTTCCGGCAGCTGGGCCTCTCCATCCTCCTCCTTGGACTCCTTGGGGACTGGCTCATGGAACTGCAGCACCGCGACTTGGAATTGGCTGCTGGGGCTCCACCGCCACCGTTTTTCTTTTTAGCCTTCGCCTTCAGAGGTGTGGAGGTCTGCGGCTCCTTCGGCTTCCTGGGGTATTCGCTGGCGATGTGATTTCCCGCCCCACACTTGAAGCACAACTTCGCTTTGGCTCTCTGGTCATGCTCCTCACGTGACAACTGTTCAGGGGCGCGCTTGAGTAGATTGGGTCAGTGTGTCTTTTCCTGCGCTTCTTTTGGGGGCCCCCTTGTTTCTTATGGAGGGCAATCATCTTGTTGCGATCCTCTATTTCACAAGCTAGCTTGGTCCACCCGACCAGGTCTCGTGGCTCCCCCAGTTTTAGGGCTTCTCCATATATGTGAGAGTTGAGGCCCCTCTTGAATTGCTCGATCCTGGCCCCGTCATCCCATCGCTGGACTTTGGAGTTCAGCGCCCTGAACTCGCTGAGGTACTCTCGGACCGATGCAGCACCCTGTTTCAGGTCTTTTAGTGTCACTATCGCATTGGTCTCCCATAGAGGGTCTTCGAAGTGGCGTTGTAGAGCCCTCAGGAGGTCTGTGGCCGAGTTCAGCGCAGGGGATCGCCTCTTGAATAGGGTGACGTACCACCAGGCCGCCGGGCGTCAGAGGTAGCTGCCAATGTACACTACTCATGACTGCTCCGTCGGGAAATTACGGGCCCAGACGCTGAGGTGCCCTCGTACAGTCAGAATGAAGTAGGCTAGTTCCGATGGATCCCCATCAAATCTCACTTCACTTACTCGGGGTGGCCCCCAGGCACTGCCACCGGTTCCTCCGGCTCAGGTTGAGGTTGTGGCACCCGGTTGCCACCCATGGGTTGTTTGCCTCCCGCAGGGCTCCCCCCCAGCAGGAATTGGCAGTCTTCCCCCCCCCTCAGGGTCTGGTTGTGGGTGGTAGGAGCGTTTCCTCTGCACTGTGACGGTGACCGGAGTGACCCACGGCCCTTCAGGTTCACCAGCCATTGTGAGTCTGGGGTTAGGCTAGGCCAGGGTGATGAGTTCTGACAAAATGTCAGGCCCAGAGTCAAGGAAAAGACAGTTGAAGTTCAAGATCTTTATTCCAGCTTCACAGGCATACACATGCGTTGTCAGAACTGACCTCTCTGTCAGTTTCCCCAACTTATAAACTTTTGCCCTGACCATTATAATTCAAGCCAAAGCACACCAAGCAAAAGCGGGGGTTTGGTGAGGGGTTTTTGCAAAGCTCTCATCACTGCAGGTGCTCGCTATCAGTTCAAGGTTCACATCTCCTCCAGATAAGCAACAAGTTACAGTTATATCAAAGGCATAGCAAGCACAGCATAGCATTGAAGCACAGCCTAGCATTGTACAACTGAATACACATGACAAGAGGAACAAGATGGAGTGACTCTTGACATAAGCGACCAAAAAAGAAATACTCTCCTGGGGACATACCAATTGTGGGGAAAGAGAGAGACTGGAAAAGAGAAAACATTTTATCAAAGACAAGGCAATTACTCTACCTAATCCTATAAGCGCTGGCTGGTCCCTTGGTGGACAGTGAAATCTGTGCAACAGCTGCCAGACAAGACTACCCCATTAGTGTTCTGCAAACTGTGGGAAGCCCCCCAATTTGCAGAAAAACCAACCTCTGTTACCTCCCACTCAATCTGAAGTTAAAAAGATAAACCTAGAGCGACATAGTAATGAGAACTGCAGAGATTAAAAAAAAAAAAACCTTCCAGAATTTGGGTGTTATTTTGGGTTGCCACGACAACCACATGGACACTGAGGAAGAAGGGGTATAAGGTGTGTGCGTGTGGGATAGGATTTCCCTATCCCTTGAGGATTTTTCATCTGTCTACTATATTAGTGTGGGGGGAAAACATCTGGCCTGGTATAACTCTGAGCAGGTGGCATGTTATTTAGCAAGTTCTCCAGAATACCCATATGGACCTAAAAAGGCAATGTAAATATCAGATATATCTCACAGGGTTTGCAAAACTGTCTGGGCTTTGAGAACTTTCGTACAAGCCAATTTATACGTTAGTCGCATCCCCTGAGATAGCCAGGGGCGCTGCTCTCCCATTCTCAGCCTGGCCGATCAAGTCTGCTTTAAACAGACTTGTGACTTGGATCACTAACGCAACAGGCTGCTTTTAAAAAATCATCCTAAGCCTGAGCATGACATGCATCTCCCCTTACTCTGCCTCCAACTAATGCACTACAGCTAGGATGACTGAGGACAGAGAACTACAGATGCTTATAAACAAAGAAGGCTTCAGAATCAGTTGTTCCCTCTCTCCTTGTCACAGAGATTGTGTTCTAGACAAGTTAAGCCTCTGCACAAAACAGAAATATGACAGACAAGAAAGAGCAGGGCTTTTAACACAGTGGAGGATCAAGTGCATCTGATATCAATATGCAGAATGGTTTATAATCCTCTGCCCTCACTTGCACAGAAGTCCCTTATTCTGCAGGCTTTTTCAAAATTCACATCTTGCTGACTGGGAACATATGAAGTTGTCTTGCACAGAGTCAGACCATCAGTCAGCCCCACTCACTCTGTACTGTCTGCTCAAACCGCAGGGCCTCAAAGAAGAAGACTGCAGATGTATACCCCGTCCTTCTCTCTGAATCAGAGACTCAGAGCGGCTTACAATCTCCTTTACCTTCCTCCCCCACAACAGACACCCTGTGTGGTGGGTGGGGCTGAGAGGGCTCTCATAGCAGCTGCCCTTTCAAGGACAACTCCTGCGATAGCTATGGCTGACCCAAGGCCATTCCAGCAGCTGCAAATGGAGGAGTGGGGAATCAAACCCAGATAAGAGTCCGCACACTTAACACCACCACACCAAACTGGCATATGTTGTGTGCATGCATCAAGTGCCTGCAAGTTACAACCGACTTAGGCTGACCTCATAGGGTTTCAACGCAAGAGATGAACACAGGTGGTGCTCTCCCATCCAAGTACGAACCAGGGCTGACCTTACTTAGCTTCTGAGATATAAGATCAGGCTAGCCTGGGCCATCCAGGTGAGAGTCAATGTGTGTTATCTGACTGGAAATGTCGATTTACACACAAAAAGCAACCGTATACTGAACCAGACCACTGCTCTATCAAGGTCAATTACTGCTTTACAGGGTCTCAGGTGGAGGTTTTTCACATCACCTGTTGCCTGGTCTTTTAAACTGGAAGTTGGACCTGGGATGCTCAGTATGAAAAGCTAATGGACTGTAGAGTTAGCGTGTTAGACAAGGTTCTAGGAGACTCTAAGTTCAAACAACTCCCGCCCCATAAAAGTTTGTGTGGGTGACCTTTGGCCTCTATGACATGAAGTTGAATGCAAATGAAGCTCCTTATTCTGAATCAGACCCTTGTTCCATCAAGGTCAGTATTGTCTGCTCAGACAGGCAGTGGCTTTCCAGGGTCTCAGGCCTTTCACATCCCCTATCACCCGGTCCTTTTAAATGGAGATTCTGGGGACTGAACCAGGGACCTCCTACATGCCAAGTAAATGCTCTTCCACTGAGCCACAGCTCCACAAGGCTGGGGTTGTTAGGATGATAAAATGAGGAAGAGAATGATGTAAGCGGCTCTGGGTCCCCCACAATAGAGGAAGGCAAGGTATAAATGAGGTACATAATAAATAAAGCATGTGCTCTTCCCCCGAACTGCAGCCACTCAGTCAGACGCTGGGTTTTGTTCTTGTTTTTTTTAAAAAACATGTTTTTACACTGCCTTTCTCCCACACAGTGGGAATCAAGGTGGTTTACAATAAATGTCACTCTACACAAATATAACTTTGGTGGAAGACACCTAGTACACAATTTGTTGACTTTGTACAAGGCTACATTGGTTGACCTGAAATTCTGTCTTTGGAGTCCACTGGATTGGAATGAACATAAGAGAAGCCATGTTGGATTAGACCAATGGCCTATCCAGTCCAATACTCTATCAAACAGTGGCCAAAAAACCCCAGGTACCATCAGGAGGTTCACCAGTGGGGCCAGTACATAAATTGTGTGGCATAGGCAAATTCCCATTTTACTCAAAGGGGGCAGTTTCTAAGGGTAAAGCTCCTATTCTTCCTGATTAATCCTGATCCATAAAATTCCAGAGTGGCATTGGCTGTACCATCTGGGAACAAATTCCTCAAAAGAGATATAATAGGTTGCATTGGTCTGATGTCCTTCTCTGCAGAGGAATCACTGGAAGGACAGACTATGAAGATACAACAGAAACACAGCACAGTCAGATATCAAGGTCTGAGATACCGGCCATTGTTTCAGAGACAAACAGTAACCATTGAAGGCCAGTGGTGTATTAGACTTCATACCTTTGCAAACATAGCTTAAAATATGCGACCTCACTCACACATCTAATGAAGTAATTTGGTCCATTAAAAAAATCCTGAAAGGGGGGGGGGGATGATTTTTTAAATTTAAAATCAGATACAGATCTAATAGATGCTCTCATTATTCACATTTCCATTGCAGAGTAGTGACTGATCTCTTTTGTATCACATTAAACAGTCAGCAAAATTTAATTTCTGGTTAAGGCTAGGTCCTGATGATCTGTGACAAATAGGTCCTCCTAGAGTAGGGAAGGCCAAATTGTGGCTTGGGAGCCACATGTGGCTCTTTCACACATATTGTGGGGCTCTTGAAGCCCCACTTCCCCATCGGCTGGCTTGAGGAAGGCATTTGTCAGTGACCTGAAAAATACATTTGAAGTTAAAGTTGCTTTCTTTCCAACTCTCCCTCCCTCATCTATTTTCCTTCCTTCCTTCATTGTTCATGTCTTGTGGCTCTTAAACATCTGACGTTTATTCTATGTGGCTCTTATGTTATGTTAAGCAAGTTTGGACACCCCTGCCCTAGAACCAGTGTTCCCTCTAAGCTGAGTTAGTGTGAGCTAGCTCACAGATTCTGAGCCTCCAACTCAAACATTTTTGTCTTAGTTCAGGAAAAATGGTCCCAGAGCACAATAATTTATGCAGTAGCTCACAACTTTAATACCAGTAGCTCACAAAGTAGAATTTTTGCTCACAAGACTCTGCAGCTTAGAGGGAACATTGCCTAGACCATGTCCTGCTCCCAATCAAAATGCTTTTAAAAGGGAAAATGTCATCCTCCATTTCGTATTTTATTCTTGCAACAGCCTTGTGAAGATAATGAGGTTAACTGTGTGCAACTGGTCCAAAGTCATCCAGCACAGGTCATGGCAGAACAAATATCTGAGCCCTGGTGTCCCAGATTCTACTCCAACACTAATTATTACAACCCACTCATTCTGCATGAAAAAGATCTAGGGCAACTATTCAACAGTATCTAAATCACTGCTTTAAAATCCTTTCGATTACACAGGGAATATATCAGAAGAACAAGTGTGATAAGAGGCCAGCAGGCACTAGACAGATTTGTTCTAGTTATGCCTGAAGATCGGATTAACGTTTCTAAACAAGGCACATGAATTTTCATCGCAAAGGCACGATGCTGCATCTACTCTCACATGATGATCCTCTCTCTGTAATTCCAATACAATTGTGTACAAGACAGGTATTTTAAAAAAAATAATGCATGCAGGCAAATTTAATCAGAGTTCCCAAAGCTTCTGAGAACTCTGAAGATGAAAATATTACTTTTGTTCAAAAGGGATAAAAGGTGGCAGTTGTTGGAACAGCACCCAAACAAGGAATCTCTCAACTGCTCTAAATGTTTATTTAAAAGTGACTGCAATCCAAATGAATTTTTCATCTGCTAGATCACACCACCTATGAAGCTGCTTTGGAAAAAGACTTCAGCTGGAGTTGTACGTTTACAGGAGAAAATCAGGATTTGTGCAAAGCTAGGTAATGTGACATCAATATATCTATTTCTCAACCTGGCCCCTATCTGGGGATACTTAAATCTGCAGACTGAAGACAGGTGGAGAGAAGGGAAGATTTTTTCCATAAATTTGGGGGACTTCCCAGGTTTGCAGTGAAATCTACAATCTTACTCAAAATGGAAGAGGGTTAGCTTCCTCCAAGAAACTTCTCAGAACTGCCACTGATGCCACCTGCCTGGCCACGGCTGACTCTCCTCAGCAGCAATGCTGTTTGCTGGACAGTAGGGGGTGGAACTGTGAGCCAGGATGGAGGAACCACCACTGCTGCCAGCCCCAGCATTGCTGACTTACCCAGCAGTGGCACTGCAAGTGAGCGGGGAAGGAACTGCTGCTATTCTGCCATGCCTTCTTCTGCATCGGCAGCACTGTGGGCAGGGGAGAAAGAAGAAACCAGCACTGTTGCTGTTGCTACCACCAGGCCTGCCATCACTGCCTCTTTGGCAACACTGTGTGTGGGGGAGAAGAAGGAACTGCCCCTGTGCCTAGGCCTTCCATCACAACCTCTCTGGCAGCAGCACTGGGGGTGGGGGAGGAAGGAACCAGCATTTTTGCTGCCGCTGTTGGTTGCTGCTTCCCCAGAGAGAGATTCTGACAGCAGGCATTGAAGGAGGGAGAACAAGTTCTGCAGAGTTCTATATGGTTCCCCATGCTATTTAACATCCACATGAAGCCAACAGGAAAGGTCATCTAGATATCTGGAGTGAAGCATCATCCAGACGCCAACACACGGTTCTCTAGTCCTTCTATTTATTTATTTATTTATTTATATAATTTCTATCCCGCCCTTCCCAACAAGTGGCTCAGGGCGGCTCACAGCACGGAGTTCCACATAAATACAGTTTAAGCATAAATCAGTTAAAATAATCAATACATTTAAAATTTTAAAACATTTAAAGCATTTAAACCATTTAAATATTTAAGACATTAGGGACAGCAACCTCTATTATAACTACACCTGATTTCTTGTTGCTTGTACCAGCTAGTCATAGGCCAGCCGGAAGAGGGTTGTCTTACAGGCCCTGCGGAACTGGGCAAGGTCCTGCAGGGCCCTCACCTCTTCCGGCAGCTGGTTCCACCAGGAGGGGGCCATGACAGAGAAGGCCCGGTCCCTGGTGGATTTTAAGCGGGCTTCTTTTGGCCCAGGGATAACTAGGAGATTTCGAGTTCCTGATCTCAGTACTCTCTGGGGAACGCGTGGGGAGAGACGGTCCTTCAGGTAGGCAGGTCCTAGGCCATATAGGGCTTTAAAGGTAATAACCAGCACCTTGTACCGAACTCAGTAAGCTATTGGCAGCCAGTGCAGATCCCGGAGCCCTGGCCGGATATGATCCCGTCTTGGGAGTCCTAACAGCAGCCGGGCCGCGGCATTCTGCACTAGCTGTAGCTTTCGGGTTTGGCACAAAGGCAGCCCCATGTAGAGAGCATTGCAGTAGTCCAACCTCGAGGTGACCGTAGCATGGATCACTGTTGCTAGATCGTCGCGCTCCAGGAAGGGGGCCAACTGCCTTGCCCGCCTAAGATGAAAAAAGGTGGACTTGGCGGTGGCTGCTATCTGAGCCTCCATCGTTAAGGAGGGCTCCAATAGTACCCTCAAGCTTTTGATCCTGTCCGCCGCTATCAGCGGCGCACCCTCAAAAGCTGGTAGGGGGATTTCCCTCCCCGGACCCCGACAACTCAAGCAAAGGA
Source organism: Heteronotia binoei (assembly GCF_032191835.1). Lineage (NCBI taxonomy): Eukaryota > Metazoa > Chordata > Lepidosauria > Squamata > Gekkonidae > Heteronotia > Heteronotia binoei. Next base: position 37,604,777 of record NC_083243.1, on the reverse strand, counting down.
CCTCTGTCTTCGCCGGATTTAGCCTCAGCCCGCTCAGTCTGAGCCATCCAGCCACTTCCTGTAGTGCCCGGTCTAGATTTTCTGGGGCTGAGACCGGTCGGCCGTCCATGAGTAGATAGAGCTGGGTGTCATCAGCGTACTGGTGACAGCCCAGCCCATACCTTCGGGCAATCTGGGCAAGGGGACGCATATAGATGTTAAATAACATCAGGGAGAGAACCGCCCCCTGAGGCACTCCGCAATCAAGCATGCGCCTCTGGGATAGCTCACCCCCAATCGCGACCCTTTGTCCCCGACCGTCGAGGAAGGAGGAAAGCCACTGAAAAGCTAACCTCTGAATCCCCGCGTCGGCGAGGCGGTAGGTCAGTAACCGATGTTCAACCGTGTCGAACGCAACCGACAGGTCCAACAACATCAGCACCGCCGAGCCGCCCCGATCCAGATGCCGTTGAAGGTCATCCACCAGGGCGACCAACACCGTCACTTTTCAAGTGAACCAGATGAGACTGGATTTTTTGAACGTTTGTCTGAAGACAGGAATAGGGGACCAAACTAAGGCTCCTCCCAAACAAACAGATTAGGTTCTGCTGGTCAACTGTAATGCTGATACATTTAATGAAATAGCCTGCTCCCAATGAAAGATTTGCATCCTGGTGAGAGCCAGTGTAGTGCAGTGGTTAAGATCAGTGGGCTCAAACCTGGAGAACAAGGTTTGATTTCCCACTCCTCCTCTACATGAAGCCTGCTGGATGACCTTGGGCCAGTCACAGTTCTCTCAGAACTCTCACCCCCACCCACCTCACAAGGTGCCTGTCGTGGGCAGAGGAAGGGAAGGAAGGCAATTGTGAGCCGCTCTGAATCTCCTTAGGGTAGAGAAAAGCAGGGTATAAAAACAAACTACTCCTTCTTGTAGAGTTATTAGACCTGGGTTTACAACTGAAGGCCCGGTGTTCTTTGTAACACTTAGCACCTGAGGCCTAGGTTTGGCTGGTGCATCAGTTGCAGTCGTTCCTTAATCAATAGAATTTGCACATATTTATTAACACAACGCAATGTATGGGTGACTGCCTTTGAAGACTGTCTGGAACTCAACTGGTTCAGAATGCTGTAGCTAGACTGCAGCGAATTACAGATTACCTCTCTCTCCTGTTCTCAAAAAAGGTTATCTATTCACTTCTGGGCACAATTAAAACTGATGCATGTATCTCACTCGACAATGGTTTGTTTATTTAAAATGTCTATTAGCTACTTTTCTTCCTTATGGAGCTCATGGCAGCTTACAATATTATGTTTTGGGACAAGAATGCTCAAAAAGACTGCTTCCTACTACTTATAGCCCTGGCCTGGATGGCCCAGACTAGCTCTATCTCATCAGATCTCAGAAGTTAAGCAGGGCTGGCCCTGGTTAGTATTTGCATGGGAGACCACTGAGGAAATCCAGAGTTGCCACCCAGAGGGAGGCAATGGCAAACCACCTCTGAACATCTCTTGCCTTGAAAACCCTATCACCAGGTCACCATAAGTTGCCTGCAAGCTGATGGCACTTTCTACCACCACTACTATATATGCCTGCCCAAAAAGTCATGCCGCCCACTGTGGCTTTTCTCTGTGTGCCCCCAGCTACTGGACAGAGGGCCTTTTTGTAGTGGTTCCTCATCTAAGGAACACTCCACTATCTGTTATCTCTACGATGCCTGACCTCCTTACTTTTCAGCGCCAGGTTAAACCTTTTACGGGGCCTTGTTTTATCCTTTTTCTTTCTTCCCTTTCCCCCCAGAATGTCTTACTCTATTTCACTAGTTTTAGCTGTTGAGCTGTGTTTACATGCTGTTGGGGTAGTTAACTTCTAAATGTTTCCCATAGGCGATAGGTATATAACTTGGAACACTCCGTGAGAGCTTTAACGAATACATATATTGAAAACAAAACTTTTAAACCACAGTATTTTTCACATATTAATTTGGAATTATTTTACAGCCCATTTTACAATATACAATGTTTTTCTTCGTTTGTAGGACTTTGTTTGAAGAAAAACATTGTGTATTGTAAAATGGACTGTAAAATAATTCCAAATTAATATGTGAAAAATACTGTGGTTTAAAATGTTGTTTTCAATATATCTATTCGTTAAAGCTCTCACGGAGTGTTCCAAGTTATATGCCTTACTCATACCTGTGAGCTCTCTGGTTTCATATGTCAGAGGTGATGGCTAAGAGGCAGCATATAAATAGTTAACATGAAAAAGCAAACCTTGGCAATAATTTTAACCAGTGAAGGCAGCTTTTTCTGAAGCTTGAAGGAGTATATCAAACAGAACAAAGTTTTCTTTACTCATAGGATATCTATGTTAAAAATGTATGCTCGTGCACAAAATATGGACAAATCTGCACTCAGTGGCTTGGATCTACCAGCATGCTTTTGTGGACCAGAAGATTTCTGCCTGCAGAATGCTACTTTCTTACCTCCATGTTCCTGTTCCCACTCACCGGGAGCATTTGGGAGCATTTTGAACTGCAGGAGGAAAGAAGTTCACATTCCATTCAGTGAAATGCTCTGGCAGTTATAGCAGCCACTACTACAGCCAGGGGTCATTTTGTAGAAAAATAGGTGGTGGAGCTCATCCAGGGATTGTTATGCAGCTGCACCTACTATTCAATGGACAAGGAGATGGAACTCTCAGAAGGAGGAGGTGGAACTCTCAGGAAGGTTCAGGAGCTGTGCTCCTATGAGCTCTCACTGAATCTGAGGCCTGACTATAGCACATGTTTAATATGGATGTACCCCCCCTCTACCACCCCACCAGCTCCAAAATTCACCAGTCACTTCTATGCAGTTTTTAAGTTTCTTTAAGACAACCCCTATAACGGGGCCATTTAAAAAACCTAATTACTATAGACTTCAGCAACTTTAAAAAAATGCAGCATCCAGCATGAGAACTCAAACTTTTTACCAGCACAAGGTTACAGCTCTACAGCAGAGTTTTCTCTTTAACATCATCAACAACATCCGGAAGTCACTTAGATCCTTTAATTATTCCAGCTGAAATGCTTTTCCCAAAGAGGAACTTTATGAATGATTCCGATGAAGGAAAACGCATGAGACTCTGGCCAGGATCCATAGAGCTGCTCTGACCCCACCCAATGGAATTTCTGACAAGCTCCTTAAATGGCTGTCTGCATCGTGTCATAGCCCTTCTTTCAAAATCCCCTTTCATTGCAAAAGTGATTTGCCAGGTGATACGGGAACCACTATTCGAAAAACAAAAATTAAAGTTCAGGAACTAGATTCACAGTTATCCAGAGCCCGGCTGTTATTGTAGAAGTGGAAATCCAGGTGGTTTCCCAGGAAAGATCCGTGAGAGGTGATTAAAAACTTCTTGGCTGAAATCCGAATTTGGCTCCATCCTACTTATGCTGGGAACTTTACAGCCATCCTTTTATGAACAGGAGTCAGATTATCCCACCATGAAGCTTTCCTTAAAAGAAAAAAAAAATCCATGTGGATTTTCAGCTCCAACTCACCTTTCCTATCTGCCGTTTCTTTGGAAATTATTGCAAGGGGCACCCCTGCAGAGAAAAATGTAACAGCAGAGCCAGCCTTTAGTTTCCAGTACTGCAATAACCACATGTTTTATGTGAGCTAAACTGCTGCATGTGAAAGAATTATAGGTCAGAAGGGCAGGGCACTGGGAGCTCAAAGCAGAACAGGAGGGGAACTTCAGTACAGGGAACAATGGTAGGAGCAGGCAGGCGAGGCGGCGGCACTGGCAAACGGGGACACAGTCTGCCAGCCATCATTAGTATTTGTATAAAACCTGGCATTCCTAGAACACAAACAGGCTGCTACAGCAAAACTGGGTCATTGCCTTCAAATGGCTTCTCTGCTGGCGTTCAATTTATTTGAAATGTCATAATTATAACTTGACTGTAACGGACCAAATTCCCCATTCTTACCGCATGAGCGAACTTACTGTACCATCTCCAAAGATGGCCCCAACTGGTTCCAAGCTTCAATTTTTGGTTAAATATATAAAGGGATCAGCAGAAACACAGTTGCCTTGTGCTGCGTGTATTGAAGCAAACACTGTTTTCAGACACTGCCCTTTTGACGACTCAGTATTCAGGCTCCACTGATCCACAACTCTGGCATCACAGTAACTGCTCTGAGGGCACCGCTATGTATTAATGTCTATGCTTTTGCTCTGGGCTATCCATCGCTTAGATGTTTCAATTACAGTGAAATCAAGCTGGCTTAAAAATGTTACCGGCCACCAAACAGCAAGGGGAAAAAAACACCTTAAAGACCACAGAAAAACACACGAAAGGTTAGAGTCAGTGGTCTGGGTCCCTTTTTAACATATGCAGCAAGAGCTTCCAAAAGGTGCACCTTTCCCTGCTGTGCTCCCCCTTCAGCAGCTGACTGTGTGGCCCCCAAATCTTGAGGGTCAGGGAGGGAAGAGGGTTGCAATGAAAAGGAGAACAGTTAGAAAAATGTCCTCTCTCTTCCTTGCATGTAGGAAGCACAGTGGAAGAAGTTTCTGTTTGTGCAAAAGAGAGACAGGAGGTAACTCAAGTCTTCCCTTCTATTGCATCCCCCACTGTACTGAATTTGATTTACAAGGGTTCCCCGACCCTCAGGAGACTGAGCTATACAGGGGGCTGTTAGGCAAAAGGGGGAAGGTCTCCCTCTGCAAGTTCTTTCCACTTGCACTGCCTGTCGTAAGATCCAGCTCAACTAGTCCATTATGCCAAGAAGACTCCCTTTTTCCTTCCTCCAACCCAACTAAGCCAGAAATATGAGGTCTGCATTTGATATCTGCTTATCAAAGGACACTTGCTGCTTGCAATGGCAGAGTATGAGCATTGCAAGCATTTATACTGACAAGTGTCAGAAATACAAATGTGAGGGAGCATAAACCGCTTACGAATGTGAGAATATGGAAGCAGTGATTTGAATGTGCTGGGGGATGCACCTGAAGCTGCAACGCATAGCGGTACAAAAGCACATGACACTGTTGCAAAAGGGCCCAGGCAAAGTGGCAATCTCCCCAACTCTCACTTTTGATTAGCGGTGCAGCAAACATGTTCGGCCACCAAGCATGCTGTGTTTGCCATCTGCGATCATGGGGGAGCCAAGCCTTGATCTCCTTGCCATGCACAGCAAATGAAATTGGCTCTCCCCAAGGACCACAGTTCAGGGGTGTCAAGCTCATGAGGGCTGGATCTGACATAAATGAGACCTTGTCAGGTTGGGTTCAGCTGTGTTGGGCCAGGCCATGTGTGTACCTATTTAAGATTAGGTAGCAGTGATATAAACTTTCTAAAGAACACAAACACGACTAAAGATTTTTTTTAAAAAAAACTTAAAATAAAACAGGCTTGAAACATTAGCACTTGTTGGTCTTAAAGGTGCTTTCCTTGTATTTCTCCCATGGGATCCAGGGAACTGGGCAAAGGACACTCTGGTCCCCCCCCCCCCCACTCCCCGGGGGAGGAGCCTCAAACAATGGAGAAAATTGAGGTTTTGGTCTGGAGCTCCTGTGCAATTTAGCAAGCCTTGCAAAGCAAGTTGAGATGCAGAAGGAAGCAAGAGAGAGGGAGAAGGAAGCAGACAAGAACCAGTTGCTCGGGGGCCTGATACAAGCCCTCCAGAGGTCTGATTCGGCCCCTGGGCCGCATGTTTGACATCCCTGCCATAGATGGTTTGGTCAGGTAATTAAATCATGTCTCTGTGTGCACTACAACTCTACAAGTATGTGTGAAAATGCACACAATTGGAATAAACCTTGACAGTAACAGAGCCAGATGAACACCGAATAGAAAGTCTAGAAAAACAAAACAATGTGTAGCTGGTCAATTAATTAGTTCACTCTTAATTTATGTAAATTGGCAGCTGAGCAGCGACAACAAATCTGTAGGGAAGGGGGAAACTAGGACTACCAATGAGCTCTCTGACAACATACATGCATTAAATATTACCAACTACACTGTACTGTTCTAACGATGTGATCAGATACTCAAGCAGGGTTGAGCTGCTTGGAAACAGCTGAAATTGTCAGCGAAAACTCAGCTGCCCGCTCACCACTGATGAGCAGAATGTAAGCAGAACTGGTGGGTGTTTGAGCCTCCCTACTTTTGATATACAATACAGATGTTACAGGGCAAAATTTAACCATGGACCAAGTATGGACACAGTATTGTTGATCTGTCCTACTTTTGACTAGTTTTATTCATGCCAATGCATAATGCGCTAACATAAGGCTCCGCGTAAAGCGGATGGGGCTAAACAAAAATCTCCCACATTCAAAAGAAGGTCTGCACAGATGCAACCACACACTAGCAAAACTACAAACATGATCACATACACAGAAGTTTTTACAGATAGCTGCCCAAAACACTTGAAAACAGACAGACAACTGAAAACTGCAGTAATCTTAAATGCCTTGGAAATTAATGTTCCAAGTTACCACCTAGGATTCGAGTATTTAGATTCTACTTGGATAACTTTAAAGTCAAAATTTCTATAAATCGGTAGATTTTCTGATAGTTCTAGGCTGAGTTGAACTGAGACTGAAGACAAGCAATGATGCATAAAGCTTTGCTTTTTTTAATGGCAAAAGTGATGTTAGCTGTGATATTAAGCTGTATGTTCCAAATAAACTGCACGCCTCTAGTTACCTGATGTACATTGGTTTTCACATGACATTTACCTAGAAGAGCGATGACTTCAAGCGTCCAGTGTTTGTGTCAGTGCAATTAGCAAGCAGAGCATGGACAAAGCCCCTTTGTTTTACTCAGTTTTATTCTTGCTTTATGACCTACTAATATAATAACTTACATGTCAGACCTTGACTTGCCAAGCACATGGGTAAGGTACAATGACTTGTGCTTCTGAAATCCTGATGCAATCAGACAGCATACAGATGGTTAGATTCCTTGCACAAAGCTTCAGAGTACACTTCAGCGTGCCAGTCTCATACCATTGTTCACTCCACATGGGTGTCCCCTCTCCTGAAGATAACACATCTGCAGCCAGCTGACAAAAAATATCCTTTCCAAAAACACTTCAGTGCTAGCAGCTTTCTGTATTGCCTGCTCCAAAGTGGGGGGAATCACAGGCTTTCAAGGGAAGGGGTGATGTGTGAATGCTTAGGGGCAGAATCCTGATGCTGACAAACAACCTCTGTATCAGTCTTTTGTACCCTGGCCTTTTGTACCCAGCAAAAGGTTGAAGCACAGGCAAACACAGCAAGTAACTAAGGAGCTGTTGTGAACCACATCAGTTCTTGTTAGGACAACTATGTTGACTGAGAGAGTCAGTACCTACATGTCATTCATATTGAGGACCTGGTTTTCAGAAAGAGTGCTGCAACCAGCAGCTTCAGTATCCAGGTGCCTGTGAGACGTGGAAAGAAAAAAACATGGGAAGAAAACTACTCTGCCCATTGATCTGAGAAACCTGTGTAGCAGCAGATCATCAGGATAACCAATTCATTTGAGAGCAGCCCTTCTCTTCTGTGAGATGGAAAACGTTCCGGCTTGTTATTGCCCACTTCATGGAACAGAAGGCATGAGGAGGCAAAGTTACACTGCTTACAAAACTAGACTGGGTGTAGAAGTCTGACCATGGTGCATCATCAAAACAGACTGAGACTAAACCCTATCAAAACCACATTTTTAACCGTGAAATAGTGGCAATTTCATCTGTAATTTCAACATTATAAATCCAAGACTGCTTTAACAGGCTACATTGGATTTAGTACTGAACTGGGTATGATAAAGGCAGCAACTGGACAGATATTTTAAAGTTCAGCGCATCTGTGGAGTTGGCATGGGAGAGAAGTAATTATTTTAAGCCAAGAAACTAAATTAAAATACCGCAGTAAAATCTAATTACCTTGATGCTACCTGAATATGTTTCTTCTGAGAAAGAGTGAATTCTTTGACTTAAACAAATTAAAAGAAAAAGAATGAAAACATATTTCAACTACCTAAATGCAGCATCTTCAACTTAAACGGGGCAAGGGGGAGGAGCCTCAGCCAGTAGAGAAGAGCCAGTGATTAAGCAAGCTTGGCAAAGCAAGCTGTGATGAAGAAGGAAGCAAGCCAGGGGAGAAGGAAGCAGACTTGCTCATGGGCCTGATAGGTGCTCTCTGGGGGCCTGACCCGACCACAGGCTGCACGTTTGATACCCCTAGTCTAAAGCACCCCTGATAAGTATTCCTCCAGCTGCTGCTTGAAGACTACCCATAAGGGGGAGCTCACTACCACCCTAGGCAGCCAATTCCATTGCTGAATTAATGTAAAAAAGAAGAAATCCCCCCAATATCCAGCTGGTATCTTTCTACATAATTGTGAGTCCTATCCTCTGCTGCCAACAGCACCCTGCCCTCCTCTAAGTGACAGCCCTTCAAACACTTAAAGAGAGCAATCATGTCTCCCCTCAACCTCCTCTTCTCCAGATTGAAAATTTCCAAGTCCCTTATCCTTTCCTCATAGGGCTTTGTCTCCAGGCCCCTGATAATTTTTGTTGCTCTCCTCTGCACCTGCTTCATTCTGCCAACATTCAATATACTCCAGATGCCGCCAGATTGATGCAATGTAAAACAGAACTATGACATCTTGCGATCTGGATGTAATATCTCCATTGAGACAGCCCAAGATCGCAATTGCCTTTTTTGCCACTGCATCACACCAACTGCTCTTATTTTACTTACTGTCCACCACATACCTCAAGATCTTGTTCTCACACACACACACTGCTACATAGAAGTCTGATCCCCATCCAGTTTGTATGTTTCTCATTTTTGTTACTAGATGTAAATCCCATCTCCTCAGAGCTTCAAGGGGAAAAAGCTCTGCTATTTAGCTATATGCATTTTTAGCCACACTTCTTTGAAGGTGCTCAGAGAATTACACATGACTCTTCTAGTACCATTTGCTCCCCACAACCAGCTGATAATGTAGGACAGGCCAAAAGTGTGTGATTGGCCCAAGTTCATCCCCATAAGCTTCATAACAAAGTGTGGATACTGAGCCTGGGTCTTCCAGGTCCTAGTCCAACACTAACTGCTGCTGTGCAGCATAAAGGAGCACTGGGCTGACCATGCCAATTCCTTCTACTCTTTGCAAGCTTCCCCAGGCCATGGAAGAGCAACTCTCAACATCACAAAAAATGAGTATGGAAAGGGCTAAAAAGCCACATCCAAAATTCAATTCTGCAAATGACTAAAAGATAATCAATACAGGAAAAAGAAGAGTAGATAGGGGACAAAACCAAATTCTACAAGTGCCTCCCCTCCCCCCTTTAAGCCAAGGTGGGGTTAAGATGCTCTCCCTTTCTCTGAGTAGAAGGAACTTTCAATGTTCCTTTGTCACTCTTGACAGGAGGGCATCCTAGCATGGGATGCCCATATATACTCTCTCCCATGATGAGCAGGGATGGCTGATGACTTCACTGCCTATGTGATTCCTTGTTGCCTTGCAGCCAAAAGCTGCATCAGCTTAAGCAAGGCTGTCTCTTCTGTAGCGCCTTACCATAGTGGAAACTGAAGCCCATGTAGCTACCCTACCTATTTCTTGTTCAGAAACTCTGGCGTCAAATATGTCTGGAGTTGGTACTCTGTGGACTGAACAGGCTGCCAGTTCCCTGTGGCGCAGGATAATTCTGTGCTGGGTATATAATGACAATGTGCTATTTATTCTATTTAGTTATTTATACCCCACTTTTCTTCCCAGTGGGCACACCAAAGTGGCTTACAACAGCATTCACACTGCCTCCAGAGCTTACTCACGGTCTAGCAGCTCCCACAGCTGAACAAACGGGCCTGCATATTCTTGTTGGGGGGGGGGGGGAAGTGAACATGAAATAAGCTCACAACAGAAACAGAAACTTTGGTTGAGAAGATGAGCAGCAAGCAATCCTTTTTATTGCACTGAAAACAATTGTCCAAAAAGGCTCTACGGTTCCCAGTGGGCCTTGTGTGACTTCTTCATGGTGAAGATAATCAGAAAATAGTATGTGAAGCTAGTACTCCAGGATAAAATCCTCTGTAAAGCAGCCAATCATGTGCAATGCCAAAAATATAGCTTTTATTCTTTAACGGTAGGCTTCCAAGAACTGCTGATGGAATGTCAGCATGGGGGGGGGGGAGTGAGGAGCGTAGAGACTGTTCTAGGAATGGTAACAGGAAAGGAGTTCAGCAGCAGGGTTACAGGAATGCACTATAATCTTTCAACAGTATTTATCTGATCTCCTGAGATTGAGGTCATCTTTCAAGTCTGTTTGCTACCATAGTTTCCATGATAACAGTTCCAATTTCAGCTTTCCAGAGAAGAATGCAGCAAAAACGTGTAAACCAAGATGATTGCCTTCTCCACTGCCACATTTTCTTCAGCTTCGTTTTAAGTCCCATCCTTACGGCAGAACCAAGACAAAAGTTTGCATTTGCAAAACAGGTTTCTCCCTATTTATCTTGTTCATAGTCCATTTCCGCCCTCCCTTCCTTCATGCATTTTCCCTTCCTTGGTCTTTACATCATCCTTCTCACCTTAATGAGCCAATGGTCACAGACTTCTGAGAAGGTTTGCTTTTTAAACAGTTAGACCCTGCCATTCCTTAACGGTTCAAGGCCAGTTATAATAACAGGTAAAAGCATCCCCAGCTGAAACCAAAAATAAAATAGCAAATCCCCAGATCAGAGTATATTCTAAGAGGGATATCAGGCAGCCTTCAAATGAATAGCCATCTAGTGACCAGAGATGTGCGTATTTAACCTTTTTCAAATGAGCCAGTTTGATGTAGTGGTTAGGATGACTGTAATCTGGATAACCCACTTCTCCTCCACATGCAGCTGCTGAGTTTCCTCGGGCCAGTCACAGTTCTCTCAGAACACTCTCAGCCCCACCTACCTCACAGGGTGTCTGTTGTGGGGAAAGGAAAGGTGATTGCAAGCTGCTCCAAGACTCCTTTGGGTAGCAAAGGGTGGGGTATAAAATCTTCTTTTTTCCTAGGTAATTGCTGCCTAGTTTCGGACTGGGCAATCAAAGGGGTATGATAGTGTTGGTAATTTTGGCTGGGTTGGAATTGGTATGCCTTCCCAAACTTGGGTTGCTGCATGTACCTCAGGAAATACCTGTGTTTGCCGTCCCCTGACTGCTGGGAAATGATATCCAAAGACTTGGCTGTCAACCTGCTCTTACGGATTCTGTCACGAATTGCATCAGTTTGTTTGCTAAACAGAGTCATTTCCTTAAAAGAAAGAACCTCCACAAGGGCCCTAGTTTCCAGAGGTAGGACTGAAGCTCTCAGCCATGAATGTTGTCTGATAACTATTGCTGAGGCCATAGTCTGGCTACACACATCATGATGCATTAAATTTCTGTTTTCCTAATTTTATCCCCTCTGCCTAAGGTGACTTTGCCTGATTTGTAATGCTTTAGCTATTTGAATGAATTGTTCAGAATATAATTTAAAGCCTTCTGTTTCTGAAACAGGCGTGGGGCCCTACAACAGCAGCATCAGGTGAAGGAATTCAAAGCCATTTTCTGATTCCTGCTCTTGTGTCTCTGGGTCTCCGAAGCAATATAGTGTCCTAAATTGATCTATGGTTGCCTGGTAATCATGAACTTGTGATAGGGTTGGTATAAAAGGTAGTTGGTTGGAAGGAGGATTGATCCCACTGATAACATGGAGGCATGAACCATGAGGGGAATTGCCTCCATTGTGGTTGAGAGATCCATGCCTCCATTGGAAACTGAGGATGGCTTGTTTGTTGAAGTCTTCTGCCTAGCAGTGATTAATTCAACCACGTCCTTGTCCAATGACAGGTACTTAATCAAAGCCATGGAAGAAGAAGATGAGGTTTTTGGAAGTGTGTTGTGCTTTCACCTGAGGAGTGGTGATGCCACTGACTGTTGGGACTTCGACATCAAAGGGACTGAGATCTTCAGGTTGGAGGAGATCCTGATGTTGAACAATGGGAAGAGACTGAAGGTCTGGTTTGAGCTGATGATGAAGACTGGTGTCAAACTGAGTCCTTTCAACATGGTGACATCAAAGGAATTTGTGGTTGACCTTGAGGGGAACTGGATTGTTGGCATTGTGCCTTGTACTGGACCAGTGGTTTCAAGATAATGTTGAAGTCAGCACAGTGGGGTCCAGTAGTTGATGGTCGAATGTTTAGACTTCTTTTCAGCCTTCTTTATAGGTGGTTCAGAAGTCACTCTTGGGGCCTAAGTTATTCCTGTGGCATCAGGCTTTGACTATGCAACTGGCACAGAGACCACTGAGGAGGTTGTGGCTGAGGGGAGTCCAACATTTTTGGAACCCCAAGAGACTGCTCCCACAATGAGGCCTTGAGATAAAGAGCCCTTTCATGCCTTACAAGAAGATGGATTGTGCCCTTTCGTAAGCACACGAGGCACTGGTCATGGTGACCGTTTTGTGCCATTTTCGTGCTGCAGTTGTGGCATTTCTTTAAAAATGTCATCTATACTATTTTAAAAAATAATTTGTGAGATGTACAAATTTATCAAAGAAATCACCTGAAGGGATTGTTAGAAGTTGCAGCAGGTCCTTCCTCCCTGGTGGCAGAAAAAGGACTGAGGAAAGAGTGCTCCCTCTGCCCCTCATCAAAGGATCATTTGGGCAGAAATAGAGCACTCAACTGTAGAAAACTATGACAGGCCTGCTCTGAGGCAGTCCTTTGTGGGACTGCACAGAAGACATAAAGATAAATGTACATTCTACATCCAGTTGAATCCCAATCAAAATAGTTAAAAGAGGGAATTTCAATTCCTAAAATATGTTATCAGAACTATGAGAAAAATTATAACCTCATTTTATAGCTCTGCTAGCTATGCATTCAGCTCATGATTCAGCTACACCTGGTACACATAGGTGGTATTTGAGCTTTGAAAGGAATACAAAGGAATGATTACGACTTGTTGAACTGGTTGATCAGGTATTCAAGAAATGGAAGTCTTTGCTGTTTGAGGCAACTTTTATTTAAATTTTATGCAGGGATTATAGGTTTGTAATCTGAACAAAAACATGACATGTGGAATTCTTGCCACTTTTTATATTTAATATTGCAACACAATGTTTATGTTTACAGCAAACAGAAGACATAACTGTTACATTTCAAAGCCTAAACCACAGAAGAAGATGGTGACTTCAGCACCAGTCTATTGGTCCACCTGCCCACCTGCCCTGAATTACAGCAGCTCTGGGGAATCTCAGGCAGATATTCAAATTGTTAAGAGAATTCTAGGGGTTTTTTTTTCTAGTAAGCTCCCATCATGCTAACTTCTTATTCAGGAAATTAATAAATTAAACCATTGTTAGCAATATCTCCCCCACTCTTTCTTAAAGAAAGCATATTAAAAGCAATGGAAAATCCTGGAGATCTCAGTGGCTGAATTGAGAATATCAAAATGCAAAGCATGTACTCCACCACTTAGTTATATCTCTGCACTCCCACCCCGGAAGGAAGGCATGGTACTCATCTTGGTGAAACATGAAGACTTCCACTTGGCACTTCCTGTACTTGTTTCTGGGAAATGGGTCTTCAGATCCACAATGAATATTGTTCATGCCTGCCCTCCTTGCCCTATTATGATTTTACTGTCAGTACATTTTATTTCTAATCTAGGGAGATGCCACTCCAAGTCCATGAACTGTGTTGTAAACCTCGTCAGAGGGCTGAACAGCTGCAATTGCTGGCTTGTGCCTCAATACATCCAGCTTCTTCCTCAATAAATCTTAATTTCTTCTCCCGCTCCAGTTCACATATTTTATTTAGAGGATTTTTATGCTACCTCTTTAGGTGTTATTCTTGGTGTTTCCTCTGCACCAGCTCTTACTAAAGTCACACTTGCCTGTTCCCTGGTCAACCTACTCCTTTACCACTTTTTTAAAATCCATTCATGCCCCCCAATCCTCAGTGATTGCCTTCTAGTCACCTCAAAGATCAAGCCATTAAATCATTATCTGCTTTTCTGATATTCTGTCTCTTTCCTCCATGAAGCTGCTTTTTCCCAGTGCCAAAAGTATCATTAAGGGTACTTGTCTTTAATACTCCAGAAACTTGCAAATGTAGCAAGTAACACAGGAAACAATTGCTCCTTAAATTATAAACACCAGAAATTAGAAACCACATCAATGAGAGCAAAAATGTACACTTTTGTGTGAACCGTTTTCATCTTAAAAGTATAAGTGCATAGCTTTCTGCTATCTCTATCACAGTGCACATGATTTTTATGAACATGAACAGGGTTAACACAGGTCAGTAGAATGTAATCACATTAAAAACATCTTACAGCATATAAAGGGAAAGGTGGAAGTTATTCTCCATCTCGAATCGTTTTATTTCTTGAACTGTCAGGAAGCCACTCTTCAGCTCAGTCCAAACCAGCACTCGTGACATTTCACTGAATTCCAATGTTGTCCCTTTCTGCCTTGGAACAAAACTGGGTGTTTTCCATAAAACTCTCTTCCCCTGCTAGAGGCTGATGTTATTAAGAAATGCTGAATTTGAACAACTGTACCCAGAGCGCAAACAGGAGGGAGCAGGGAAGGGAAGATTTGAGATGGCTTGGTACAGTAGCCACAGTTATGAAGAAACTATCTTCTTTCAGATGAAGACAATTATGAAGTTTTAATTGTTACATGTTACTATGGTTTAAATCCAATGAACCATGAACAGGGAGGAAAAAATCACATGCTCCCAGTGTCTTGCCTGCATAAAGCTGCATCTCAGGATCGGGGGATGCTTGGGAACACAGTGTGATAAAGAATGGGGAGGCCACAACTCAAGGGGATGTCAGCATATGCCAACCCGCTTCTCTTGCATGGGCTCCTCTACAAACAGAGTTCATACAGCAGTGGGGTAGTTCCTGCCTCTCCCCACGCCTCACCCCACTCTGGTCCTGAGGGTTTCCTGATGTGCTCTACCCTTTGAGCCACTAGCCTTGCACAAACGGATTTATACCGCAGTCCAAGATTCCAAGCACTGGTTTCCCCTCAATTCAGAACTGGTTTGGACAGCAAGCACGAACCGTACTTCCCAGGTCTAGATACAGCAGCAAACTATAATTTGCTACAATATTTTGTGACTCATTAGAGAAGGGAGTGTGTCATCCTACAAATTCCCCAGGGTCATTCATGGAGCAGCAAGATATGCTTTTAATTACATCAGAATCAAAACACTGTGTTTTGATATGCTGGGGCATTGTTCCCTCCTGTATTGTACTTTAAAATGAAATAGCTCGTGTGTGTTGATTTAAAAAGCCTCTTTGTGCTCTGAAATGTTCCAAATATGTCCCCAATATGTCAAGGAAATTATGTCAACCCTTAATCTGCATAGAATTATTCCTTTAAAAAAACCTATCTTCTTTAAGATATCACAATCCTTTCATATGAAATTCAGAGAATGGGGTTCCATCTAACCATCCAATTTGTTTTAGACTGTTTACTCCCAGAAACAAAATACCCCTGAAGGAAACATGCAAGAGAGGGAAGTTCATTGCAGAGTTCATCTAATTATCTGTTTGGGGTTTGTTTTTTTTAAGTGAAAGCACCTGTGTTTTTATTTTTCTTATGAAGATCTAGTGAAGACCTAACACTACTGATCTCTTAATTATAATTAAGAAGCTGGGAATTGGCTGCAGGCTCCCATTTCCCTCTCCAATACAAATACCCTTTTGCTTGCCATAGTTGGGACTTAGCATTGTGCCCCCGAATTACCCAGGTTTCTATCTTAATCAGGGCTGGCCACCTCAAACCCTCATTTCAGCGTCTAGTTAAGATGGAAATTCGGATTAATGCTAAGGTTAGAGGCATTGCTAAGGCAAGTCAGGAATAGGAAGAGGTCAGTGGCCATGCTAGGACTACCCATGAGATCAGTCACACTACACTGACATAAGGCCAGAGAAACAGACACACAGGAGTGAAACAAGCTTCCTAAATAGACTGGGATGCAATTTAATTTCTCATCCCTCCTGGTTCAACCAGAAAACCCACATCTTGTTCAAAATTTCACCATAAACATGTTTTCAACCTTATGTACCAATAAAACCGCATTACATAAATTATATACACAGTGCACATGATGCACTGCCTTAAAACCCTTAATTATCAATCCCAGTAATGAAAATGAGTAGAGCAAAGCTGTTCACAATGAACACACAAAGGGGGGGGGGGGGGGAGGACAGATCATCAAGTGGTCTTCTTTATGGCAGCACTAAACAATAATTCGTGGGCTGTTGAAAAACAAAGCTTTGTAGGTAAATACAAAAAAGGTTCCTACAGAATACTCTATAGGTGGATATTTGAAACTCTGAATTGATACGAACGCTATGCTGATGATAAACCAAACACAAATATAAAGGAATTTCAGATAGTTTCATAGGTTCTACCATGCCTGATATTTATCTTATGATTTAAATTTACTTTAATCCTCCAGAACAAGGAGAGCCAATTTACGGATTGCATGCAGCCCATGAGATAATGCTGCCCGGTTCTGGAATTCCTTCCACCAACCCCTGGAAGAGGTCCCAGGCTCATCACTGGCAATTCCAGTGCTACCACATCTGCCTGTCTGCACTTTACCCTCTAAGTGCAAGAAAAACTAAGATTGAAGTTTATGACCATTCCTAACCTACAGCATATAATTCTGCCCAAACTGACCTTCTGCAACAGCATGCACCTACCTCTGCCCATTGTAACCAACCTTGCTACAACGATCACATTCCAGTAGATGCTTAATGTTCTTTTTATAAGCCACTGTGGGTTGGGTTCTATGATTCTCCTCTGCTAAGTTCCCCCGCCCCCTCCAATGAAAAATGACCCAATGGAAAAAAGTCTCTTTGTTGAAGGAAGTCTTTCCCTGTTGGAGGAGGACTTGGTGGGTGGGAGTCATAATATACAACAGGGTAAAGGAGTCATAGCATCAAATACAAGGGAGAAAGGCAAGTGAGAATAACCACTGCAACAAATTCTACAGCCTTCTAAAATTGCCTCTTCAAAGCAACTTCAGCTAGCTCTGCTACAAAAAGCCAGTACAGAACAAGAGATCAGAAGCTGCCTAAGCCTAAAGAACTTTTGCTAATATTATTTTATTAATACTAAACTGATGTAACATTAAGATTAAAGAGTTCCATAAAGACCTGGCAACATACTTAAATATCATTCCACATTGAAAATGAGAAAAAGAGGTCCAAGTCTATTCAGCGTGTTCGTAATTGAGATAGTCTCATCTGTGTTCTTCCTGGCCAAAATCCTAGCTAAGTTTTCCATTGGTGTGTGTTTGTGGCGGCATTTTCATCAATTCCATCTCACAGCACTTATGTTGTCTCTGGGGGTCCACCAGCCATCAATGTACGATTTCGGGTGGCACAGCAGTAGGAAAAGGAAAGGTCCCCTGTGCAAGCACCAGTTGTTTCCGACTCTGGGGTGACGTTGCTTTCACGTTTTCATGGCAGACTTTTTTTACAGGGTGGTTTGCCATTGCCTTCCCCAGTCATCTACGCTTTCCCCCCAGCAAGCTGGGTACTCATTTTACTGACCTCAGAAGGATGGGAGGCTGAGTCAACCTTGAGCTGGCTACCTGAAAACCCAGCTTCCACCGGGGATCCAACTCAGGTCGTGAGCAGAGCTTAGGACTGCAGTACTGCAGTTTTAACACTCTGCTGCAGAGGGACATCCAAATTTATCAAGAACAGAGGAATGCTCATGGAAGTTCTATGCAGGTGTGAAGTCCAGTGCAATGCCCAAAGTTGTTGTTAAGCATGCAATTCAGCTGTTAAGCGGCTTCTGGGCTACTTTGAATAGTTTTTTTTTCCAAGAGGGAAGGAGTCTCATTTCCTACCCCCAAAAAACAGCTGAGCTACTCATGCTGCCTTATGGCCTCAAAGTCCTAGCCCTAGGCTTTTTTGCCTGCCAGGCATTTGTCCTGTTTGCACCAGGGAGTTCAGGTTTAAGAGCTTGTGTAAGGAAAGTAAACTAAATCCAAAGATGTAACATATAAGAGCAAAGTACAGAAGAGCTCTGCTGGCTGAAACAGACTGGGAACCAATGAAAATGTCTATGAGCAAGAAATGTGCTCATTGATGCCACCACTGGCAATTTGGTTATCATAATCTGGATGTCTGAACATATATATTTAGTTTTCACTAAAGCAGCTTCACTTGTAACACATCACACTAGTGTAGCCTAGACATCACCGAAGCATGAAAAGAGACAAGAAAATTCTTTCCCAGGAAGACTGTAGCTGCTATGCTTACTGAAGTCGGTAAAAGGTACTCTAAGCTACTGACACCATTTGGGCATCTATAAATCATGTGGGTTCTAACAGCACCCCAAAAATCACTTTGCTGGTCTTCAAAGAGGAATGCAAGCCCATCCAATGTCACATACATAGCCAAGTAACTTATCTACTAACAATACTATCACTGAGTCCAGATTCAGCTTCTAATTTACTAATTAATTAACCTATTTACCTGAGCACATATTCAGAACATCCACTGCTCTGGTGAAAAGGACAGTTAGAAGTAATCCAAATACTGAATGACACCTCTTCCCAAATCTCTCAGTGACCTCCCCCAAGAATTTTATGTCAATGAAAAAACAACATAGGAACAAAGAAAACCCTGATGAACACCCAGCAACACTACTGGGTGGGGGTCTTTTTTTAGAGGTTGCTTTCATAATGCTAACTTATGCAATTCAATACATACAAACATACAGCTAAATATTTGAGGGAAAATACTAGTTTTTGTACCCTCACCCAAGGAAACAGAAGATTTCACTAGAGTGCATCATCCACATCATTACAAAAACCTTTCAAAGAGGGATTCATATTCAACTCCAAATTGAAGGACTGCAAAATTCAGAACAGAATAAAAGCATGACATACCTTGTGCAAGCATGTTAAACTCCAAGAAGAGCGCTATGTGGTAAAGTTCCATAGCTTCTTCAGCCCTCGTCATGTTTGGCTTTCCTGCTACAAGAGCCTGAACTTCGCTTAGACTCCCCACGGAAGGACTACTGTGCAAAATAGAGAGGTCCACCACGTCAGTATACATACAGTTCAAAATTACTCTCACATATTTTTTTGGTATGATCGATTCGTCCAGTATAATCCTAGTTGGAGTTCTTAGTGTTCGATCTGTGATTTCTTCACCCGTCCGTATTCTGCGCTGCAGCAGATGTCGAAAGAAGGGGGACCGTGATGAAATTATAGCTTTGTGCGCTCTGAGATCCTCATCTAGGCAGCTCTGACTCCCACCATAAGCCTCGACCAGTTCAGAGTCAGATGAAAAACTGAGAACCACGTCGTAGTAACACATGTAGTCCAAGAGCCCCCGCATGTCAACATCTAAAGAATTTGGTGTTCCAAATTCCTCGCTAAGCTGCATGAGGATGTCAACATTTTGAAATCGTGAATCCTCCATTCCGAACTCTCCTGTGTACAGGTAGTGTAGCAAAGCAGAGAACATGGGCAAGTCTATGCCAGCGGTGTTGATATCCATTATAATCTCTGCACCGTACTCTGGTGAAGAAGAAAGCAGAGTCTTAAAAAAGGGACACCTCGCAGCCAAAATAGCTCTGTGCACAGGGAAACAAGTGTCTTGAAATATAAGATCTACATCCGTACAGTATTTAAACTCATATAATTCAGCCATGTCTTTCTGTAACGTTCTGGCTTCTGGTCTTGCCAAGCTAGCTTGTAGAGAAAGTTCTTTTAAGGCTGACGTTCCTTCATACTCTTCCACTAATGCGTTGACATCTCTAACATCCCAGCCTGAGAGGAGCTCGCGCATCTGCTTGGCGTGATCAGCAGACCGGCTAGACTTTCGGCGCTTAATAAACTTCTTTTTGAGGGTGGCCAGGCCAGAGCTTTTCTTCTTCTTGTCTTGAGGTTTCTCCTGGCCATGATCAAGGCTGTACAGTTTGGATTCACAGCCATAGCCTTGATGAGAATAGGACGATGTTCCTGAAAAATTGAGAAGATAATCTCACTTAAACAAATACTGGATTTAACAGGGATAACACAGCAAAGGATTAAACTATGAAAACCAAAGCTTTCCAAGGAGCCATTGTGACATAGCAGTTAGAGCAGGGGTCTCAAACATGCAGTTTGGGGGCTGATTCAGGCCCCCAGAGGGTTCCTATCAGGCTCCTGAGCAACTGGCTGTCATCTGCTTTCTTCTCCCTCTCCTTTGTTTCCTTCTGCATCACAGCTTGGTTTGTCAGGCTTGCTCAATCACACAAGGAACTCCAGAGCAAAGCCTCTATTTTCTCCATTTGCTGAGGCTCCTCCCTTGGGGAGGAAGGTGGGGAGGAAGAGCTTGCTTTGCCAGGCTCTCACAATTGCACAGCAGATCTAATGAGCCAAGTCCCTCTTCCTTTTATTGGCTGAGGCTCCTCCCCCTCCTAGTCCGAGCCAGAGCTTCCTTTGCCCAGTTCCCTGGATCCCATAGGGGAAATACAAAGAAAGCTCCTTTAAGGCCAATGAGTGCTAATGTTTAAATTTAAAAAAAAAAAATCTTTAACTGAGTTTTTCTGTGTCCTTTATAAAGTTTATATTTTTGTTACCTAATCTTGAATAATCTTATTTAATACCTAATCTTAAATCTTAAACACACATGGCCCAGCCCGACAAGGTCTCCTTTATGTCAGATCCGACCCTCAAACCAAATGAGTTTGACACCCCTGGCTTAGAGCATCAGACTAGTAACGGGAAGACTTGAACCCCCATTCTACCATGGAAGCATGCTGGGTAACCTCAGGCCAGTCACACTCTTTACCTAACCTACCTCATTTAATTGTTGCAAAAATATTATAAGGAGAACAATGAAAGCCACTCCCATTGGAGAGAAATGGGTACAAATAAGGTAAACAAAAGGCTCCTTAAACCAGGCAAAGTAGGAGAAGACCCAGAATCAGCAGGATTTAGTAATCTCAGTCTTAACCAGGAGCCCTGCAAAGCAAGTGGGCATAATTTCAGAGCAACAGCCTTCAGATTTTCAGACCCAGGATGACTACTTTTAGTACCAATTCATAAACTGGAGATTGGGGAGCAGCTTTATACTTCTGAACACCATGCATCTAGCTCTTTTCTGGTTTTCTTAAAGTCACTGGTGTGATGTCTTCAGTCAGCTTAACCCTGCTGTTCCAATCCACAAACTGAAAGCCAATGTTTTAGATGAAAGATAAAAACTAAAAAAAAAAGAAAAAGTTTCCTCTCTTTTGCCATCAGTTCCAAAAAGAGGGAACTGGCCTGAAACTATCTGGAATATGCAACTGAATGGAAAAGAACTCACTGATTTTCTTCTGTGGTTTTGCTATATTTGTCTTTGTCTTTTCATTCTTCCATTTCTGAGGATTATCCATGTATGCCATTTGTAACAATTTCCCATGGAAAGCCAATATAGCAAAAACTTTTTTCAAGATTCACAAATGCAGCACACACAAAAATGAAACAATACAAGCAATTATGCGCTTTCAGCTTTTACTGCTTCAATGCACGTGACATTCTGTGCAGAACTAGTATCTAAAAATCTCATGCTAGCCCCTATAAATTTCACACTAGCACCTCAGATTCTGAAATATTTCTCAAATAAATGATGGAGCTAGGTAACTTGGCATATCTGGTTAGCTTAGGGGTTGTACTACTATTTGTGAGTGTCCTACATCTCTGTAAGCCTGAGCATGGTGTCTTTTTCGCAGAAATCAAGCAGGCAGACTTAAAAAAACTGTATAACCCAGTATATAGGGAGAATTCTTTGTTTCAAAGCAATACTTGAGAAAAACAGGCAGAAGCTGCCTAATGCCAAGCAAATTAAGTCTGTGGACCCCGCCAGATGATACCATTTAAGCCAAGCAACAAATTTAATTAAAGTTCTAAGAACTCTTTACATTCTAAGCCATTTCAAATGTGAAGCTGTCTGCATATATCCAGGCTATAAACTTTAGCTATGTGATCCTTTCTCCAGCATCTTGTTTAAAACTGATTCTCCATAAACTGAACCAAGTTCCATGAAGGCAGACAACTCACAGCTTGCTTGTGTACCAAGCAAGATTCAAAGGAAATTAAACCCAAGCACTATCCAACTCAGTCTCACTGATCTGCAAAAATCTGCAACTCTCAAAAATGACAACAGATTTTGAAAAGAGACTAAAAGAGTGCTGCATACCGTTAAGTCTGCCCCTCACCGGCAGCATCGCTCCAGCACTATAGGGCCTTTTCCTCTATGGCTGCATCCCCTCGTCTTTGAGGCTTTAAGAGGCATGCCACGGTTTTCACTGAACCAACATCCACTACCCTCTTTAAATCCTGCCCCATAGGGGTTTGCTTTACATGACAGGACTGGGAAGCAGGCATGGAGATTGCTCTTCATCTATCCTGGTCACCCAACCGTAAGAGACAATTCTCCTTGCTCCATTAGGTAAGCTGCTTGTTTCTACTCAGCCTGCTACTGAGCCAAGTGAGATCTGTGGCCATGCTCTGCCCTTACCCCTTTGAGTTCATGGCAACATAGCCCTTTCCCCCCACCTGGTTTGGAGCAGTGGTGTAACGGATGCCTCGTCTTCTTGCTGTTTTCATGCATTCTTTGTGATCAAAAGGCTATTTACTACACTACTCTTGCACACCTTTTCTTTATTAGATCCCAGGAAATCATGTAGTTGATTCCACCAGATGTAACTGCAATTGCTGGATAACTCCTCTGGCAATGACAGGTAATTGATTCCACAAACTGGATCCAGCACTTCAAACTGCCTTTGTCAAATAAAGCTTTGTTTCTGGGGTACAAAAGTGCTAAATACAACTCCCCCTAACCTTGGGAGAAATGGGCACTTTCAATCCACTTCAGTGACTGTTCGCAAGTGGACTTTGCCACTTCACACAGTAAAATCCAGCTGTAAAGTGCATTGAAAGTGAATTGAAACTGTGTTATTTAGTGTGTGTTAAAGTGCCTATTATTGGCATTATTTAGTGTGTGTGAAAGTGTCTATTATTGGCTTTGAATCCTGGCATAGAAGAAAAATTACATCTATTTACCTTCTTTGATTGGCATTCCCAGTCCACCAAAACACTTCAAAACTGTCAAGAGGACAATGGAAATTTGATAGATGTGGAGTACTAACTAGTTTCTAGACTTGGAAATTCTAAGACTCCTGTTAGCATTTCTTGCTAAAAACTAGTTATATTTTCTTCTGCAACTGTTTTCTCCCTTTCCCTATACTCCTCTCTGTGCTTGTGTTATGTGTATTAAGTGCCATCAAGTCACTTCCAATTTATGGCAAACTGTAGGAATTAATGACCTTCTATCATTAACAGCCTTGCTTAGGTCTTGTGAACTGAGAGCCATGGCTTCCTCTAGTGCAGAGGTTCCCAAACTTATTTGGCCTTAACGCCCCCTTTTCAGAAAAAAATTTACTCAGTGCCCCCCTGGAAATCTACCTTCAAGAAGTGGACTAAAAGATGCAGTGACATATTTGCCTGTGACAAGCACAGGCAACGTTTGCCCCGCGAAGAAAAGCAGCGCACCCAGGGCTCCTGGCTTCCCTGCTGGCTGGCGTGATCGTGCCACATGGGAAGGGGGAGTAAGGGGGCACCCAGCAGCATACTCTGAGTCTGGCAGGATAGTGCCCTAGGTTGTCGCCTACCCTGCCTACTCCCACATGCTGGCCCTGTAGAAGACACTCTGTGTCTGGGGCATTGCAGTTGGCTGAAATCAACAGAAGCAACCAACTGGTAACCAGAGGACTATAAGAAGCTTGATGCTCTGCAGAAAACCTTGTGAGGAGAAAGCTACAGGTTGGAACTCTTCAGAGAACTTTGTGCAATTGCCTCAGTGATTCCACTGTCCTGACCTGAACTGTATAGTTGAGAGGGAAACTGCAAGCAACCTTGAGAAGCTGCTAGCTGTAGCAAGTATTGGCTAGGATAGACTAGTAAGGTTTTTTGTTTCTGTGTTTCTTGTTTGTCTGTACACCTCTATTTTTTATTCTGTCTTGTAAATAAACTGCAGTTTCTTATATTTTAATTGGAGAGTTCTGGTCCTCATTACTAGTCTAATTGGGTGAATACACATTAAGTAGTGGACAAAAAGGAACCCTCTATTTTTATTAATTGGAATTTTTCTTTAAATTAGAAATTCTGGACCCCTCCCAGAAATGTGATGTTTTGACACCTCCAGCACTCTTCTCTTCTCCCTTTATGCTTCCACTGCCCCCATATTTTTATTCACCGCCCCCCAATTGCACCCAAGGCTACTACTGCCCCCCCCGGATCGTTCCAGCACCCCCCAGGGGGCAATATCGCCAACTTTGGGAAACACTGCTCTAGTGAGTCAATCCATCTCATGCTGACTCTTCTTTTCCTGCTGCCTTCAACTTTTCCTAGCATCATTGCCTTTTCCTATGACTCTTGCCTTCTCATAATGTAACCAGGCATGATAGCCTCAATTTAGTCATTGCAGGTTCTGGTGCGAGTTCAGGCTTGATTTGATTTAGAATCCACTCATTTGTCTTTGGGGTGATTCAGTGTCCATTAAGACTCCCTTTCAACACCACGTTTCAAAAGAATTAACTTTCCGCGCTTAGTGACCCTAAACTGTACTCTATTGTTGCTGACTGACCACTACCACAAACCTACACAGCTCAGGTTTCAGTCTACTGGAAACCAATGCGATGAGCCTTAAGAAGACAGTGATGAAATGCAGGAATCTCCCTCTGTGGGAACTCACCCCTACCTATTTTACCCCTTCCCCAATATCTAAGAAAATCCAGAGTCTACCAGTAGATCAGATATACTAAATGAAATGCTTCCACTGGTGGCAGTTCTTGGTGAATTAATCCAGTGTGAGCAAACAACCATTTGTCACAAGAGGAAAGTTTTGCTTTTCCTGCATTCCTGAGGTTTCCCAAGTATGCAGAAGCCTGCCTTTTTAGTTACTATATCAGTTGTTCAAATGAAAACTGAACTAAAAGGGTTTGCTACAAAGTAGTCAACTAGTAACAGGCTTCAAAGGAAGCTTCCACAAGACTTGGAGTTAATTAATACCAAAGATTTACTTTGAGCAAGAACAATCTTGTTATTAATTCTGATGGTCAAAGAATGAGACATTTTAATAAACCCCTTATTCCAAGTTTGTGCTGGAGGCAAAAGCTTACAAAATCATGACATTATAATGCCACTGTTCATTTCTGAAATACCAGCATTTACCAGCTTCCAGTCCCACAGGTGAAAAAAAGGCAGACTTGATTTTGGATAAGCACGTCTCCTACTTTGAACTGACCTTTTGTTTTAGGACCACAGAGAGAAATACAGCGTTTTGTCCCTGAGACACTGGCCTGTAAAATGCTGTGGACTTGAAAATATCTTTTTGCTTCTGAGCTGATGGTATTTTCCAAGGCAGACAACTAGATAATAAGTAACTTGAGACCTAATTTTACTGACCTCTAATGCATCTGTACTCTCATTTGGGGAGGGGGCTGAGCACCAATTCTTTGACTAGAGCCCTAAAATTTTCTGGAGTTGCTTCTGTGACCAGAGGAAGACTAAGAACAATAGACTAGATCAGAGTTTCCCAAATCCCCCCCCCCCACTCGTGGCCCAGTTATTTTTACACTTCTCCTTCATGGCCCACTAAAATTTGGGGGTGGAGCCAGGAGACAGGAAATGATGTACAAACAAGCCTAAAACTTGCAATATCTTGTTTAGGAAAGGTAGGAGAATAGTGGGATTTTTCAATGCAATTTAAAAAATAAAACTTCAAGAAAAAGCATAAGAATCACACAGCAGAAAACTAAAAATATAAAATGCTCTCAGCCTAGGAAAACATGAAATGGCAGGATGTTTCAAGCTTCTCTCCCTGCCCAGGAAGGAAGGAAGGAAGGAAGGAAGGGGAAAAGACTGACTGACAAAGTGAGAAAGAAAGAAAGAAAGAAAGAAAGAAAGAAAGAAAGAAAGAAAGAAAGAAAGAAAGAAAGAAAGAAAGAAAGAAAGAAAGAAAGAAAGAAAGAAAGAAAGAAAGAGAGAAAGAGAAAGAAAGAAATGAAATGGCAGCGCTGGGGAAACATGACATAGCAGGCATTTCAAACTTCTTCCCCCAGCCTCCCACCCCACTCTACTCAGAGTAGCATGGGAAGGAAGGAAGGAAGGAAGGAAGGAAGGAAGGAAGGAAGGAAGGAAGGAAGGAAGGAAGGAAGGAAGGCAGGCAGGCAGGCAGGCAGGCGGCAGGGGAAAAGACTGACAGAGAAAGAGAGAGAGGAAGGGGAGTGGGAAATAAAGCAAACAGGGAAAAAAGACTGATAGAAAGAATGAATGAATGAATGAATGAATGAATGAATGAATGAATGAAAGAGAGGGAAGGAAGGAAGAAGGGGGAGAGAGTTGGAAACAGAGAAAGAGAAAAAAGAAATAGAAAGGAAGGAAGGAAAAGGGAGGGAAGGAATGAAAGAAAGAAAGGAGGCACAAAAGAAAGAAAGAAAAAGAAAAGAAAAATGGAAAGAAACGGAATGGGAGCAATTTACCTTTTAAACACCTGACTCTGGCCAGGGGGAAGTCAGACCAAGTTTGCCCCACCCCACAGTACTGTGCTAGCCCCCGCGCCTCCTCCTCCCTCACCAGGTCAATTTCAGGCTCTGTAAAGCCCTCCATCCCCCTCCCCCGCCAACAACCTTGTCTGTGGGAAAAACGGCGTGCTCCCAGCACTGACTTGTTGCTCAGGCAGGCCAGCAGCAGATGGAAGGGTCAGTGTCCAAAAAAGGCGACTGTGGGGGCGGGAACAGTTGCGGCACCCTTTTCGGACACCGTCCCTTCCATCTGCTGCTGGCCTGCCTAAGCAACGAGTCAGCACTGGGAGCGTGCCATTTTTCCTGCTGACAAGGTGGTCGGCGGGCGAAGGGGAGGGAGGGCTTTACATAGCCTGAAATTGACCTGGGGTGGGGAAGGGAGGGAAGAGGAGGCATGGTGGCTGGTGCGATGCCACAGGGGGGAGGCGCGGGGGGGATGTCGGTGGGAGGCCTCGCGACCCGGGATCGAGACTTGGGTGCCCCGGTGCTGGGTCATAACCCTGCCATTGGGAAACGCCGGACTAGATATCACCACAGCCAACTGCAAAAGTATTTGCGTTTTGCCTAGACTGAGTTTTAATTTACATTCCCTCAATGCAGCCTATCACTGACTCCAGACACCTGGTCAGAACATATGCTGCTGCATCTGGGGTTAGAAGAAAAGGAAGAAACAGCTGTTTCCCACCAGTCTATTGATGTCAATTTACTTCTGATCTCCACTGGGTTCACAAGCACCTCCAAACTTCAAATTTGCTTCTTTAGGGGGAGTACGACCTTGTACAGAACCAGGGATACCCTATTTCCTGGGTCGGACCTGGATCTAAGGAGATGCTTCAGACGTGGTCTCATCAGTACCTCCTCAGAGAGGTGAGCACATGGTTCCAACAACCTTTATAGGGCATTCACCATCTTCTGAATCCAACTACTAATGGGCTCTGGATCAGATGTGACTAACTGGGCAAATGACACACATACCTGTAGTAGGCTGCACCTCTCCAGTACTATCCCAGGCAATCTCTCTGGAAGACTGCAGAGCTATTCCAGAAGTTATAGAGCTCTCAGTAACAATGAAGTAGAAATACATACACCCTCATTTACAGACAGTAACTCTCTGTAGGTTCAGGAAGGTAAGTAATGACAACAGCAAATGAAAGTTTCAGAAGTGGTCATATTTACATAATAACTCCAATTTGCCCTAGAATACCCCTGGGCTTAAAGCTTTGCTGGAAAAAAAGAATTCCCCATCAATAGCAAGAAACAGCAGCATCTTTTTTTTTTTAAATCTCCTACTAGAAAACTTTAGTTCTACTGAAAAGATATCTAATTGGAACAGCATCATTAGGATGCTATTTTAACTCAGGTAAAATGAAAGCTACATCCGCAGGAAGCACCATGAAATGGGGTTAACACACAAACCATATACTTAAATAAGTAATCTTTTGATTTTGCATTTAATGATGAGGCATGGTTCAGACCCAATGGTGAACTCTGATTAAATGCTATGTGAACTAACCTGGACGGTGCCTTGAGTTCATGCTCATCAGGCACAACTAAGAACCACAAAGTGGCCAACATACTCTCCAGTGCCATGTCCAGCATTTCTGGAACACAACAACACTGAAATGTAACAATATTCTCCATGGTGGAGACCTAGGCCTAGTTAATACTCGTGAACTTGGCAATTAGCTTAGTTTGCATTAATTCAGAACTGAATATCACCACATCTTACAGTAGTGCACAAGTACGGTTTGTATGAAAAACTTGACTATAATCGCATGGGTTGTGGTTTGCAAGCTGAGGTCCATGTGATCTTGCCTCAACGACCCTCCCACAACCCTCCACATGGTTACTGGAGATTCAGGTATCTCGTCGTGGGATAGCATCCATAGCAGACAAGCTGATGCCAATCAATTACAATCATCAAACCAATGGAGAGGGGGGTGGACTTCTGCAGTCCTGGAAATACCAACAGCAGCCTTCCAAAGCTCAACAGGCAGTGCTGGCCGCCAATAAAAAAGCTCCTATCCTGTCATATATACCCCCAAGCTCACCTACAGTTATTGTTTTCCATTGGCAGCAGGTGCACCAGGCATTAAAGGCAGAGAATGAGAGGGAAGGGAACTGGAAATCATTCCTCCTGTGTAGAGCTGGGGATGTTTGGTGCTTACTCAAGGCTCTGGAGCACGTCCTTCTGCTCACAATGAGCAGAGGGGCTTAGCTTCATTGGTTCCTCGGTTGAGGACCCCCCCTCCCCCGGCTTTGTGACTACTATCTCTGTCTAGCTGGGATTCTATGAGGTGGAATGGACTCAGGGCTCTGAGCCACTGGTGCTCACACTGAGCAAAGGGGCTTAGCTGCTGGTTGCCTTGCCAGAATACCCCTTCCCTCATACTTATTTCTGAACACTTCTGCGAGTTTGATGCCTCTAGCTTGTAGGGGGCTCATACGACTCTCCTGAACCTGCGGCTGTGATCTCCCCAGAGACCACTTTCCTGGGGCACCTAATTTGGAGGGCTATAATGTGCCCCCCCAATCCTCACCAAACTAGAGTGTAGGCTGGAGACTCGCTGCAAGTTTGGTATCTCTAGCCCACAGGGGGGCTGTCCTACCACATCACAAACCTCACAAAATGAACCAGTTCGGTAAATGGGAAGGTCTGTAAAGGTTTGTTTGGCTCTGCGAACCATGAACTGAAACAAACCTCCATTCTCCTGGTTCATGCCCATCCCAAGTCCCAGTTTCTAATACTGGAACAGGATCAAAGATGTTAGAACTACACTTCTAACCTATTAGGAATTTTTAAAATCTCCATCATGTCTCCACAACTATAAAGTAGACTGTGCAAGCCACTGTCTCAAGGCCTCTAGTGAGCATCATGACCGAGTGGGAATCAGAACCCAACCTCTCTCTATTACATTGGCTCCACCATGACACTCAACTGTATAATTCCTGAAAAATTAGTTTAGAAGGGGGAGAAAACAGAAAATATGTATGAGAATTGGTAAGGTCACAATGGTTTTAACAATATGAACTGCTGTCAACTGAAAACTGCACAACCTTAACCATGTTACTGAACTGTAGTTTTGCACTCCTTTTGTGTTTACTGAGTTACTTGTTTTCTGTTACAAATTCTGCAAGACAACCTATGATCTGAACAGCCTAATTTAAAACAAGGGGGTATTGAAAAGCTTACCTATGAATGTCTGCTGTGCCTGAGAATTTCCCCCTACCCTTGGGGAACACGAATGAGGGTAGTTCGAAGCATTAGCACCCATTTTCTTCAGTCACTCAGGCATTCCACTTGCTGGCTCATCAGCGCACAGTCCCATAATCCATTATAAAACTTCAGACAGTGTTCAAGTAGGTTCTCCGCCTTCATTTCTGAACAAAAGATATCATCATTATTTTCCCAACACACATGATTTTTGTTAATACTGTAGTTACACAATGGTTCATCTTTTTACTAAGAACATCCATTATTCACCCCTGAACCTTTGATAAAATATTTGCTGTTAAGCCAAGTACAATAAAAACAAAATAACACAGTAAAATGATTTATTTGTTTGCAAGACCAGAGTACGGCTGTTAACAATAGGATGTTTTGGAGGTCATAAATTTATACGGTAACCGTAAGTTGAAAGCACAATACACATACAATTTACTTGTATTGGGCTGTACGTTTTCCACTAGTAAAAGAGGGAGGAAGGGCCCTCTTATGACAAACAAAAAGGCTATGTCAGGAATCATAGTACCTGTGTAGACAAAAGCCACATGGGACAATGCTTACAGTCAATACGGGAACTAGACAAGCTTGATCAGGAAAGCAGGTAAGAATCCAAGCTGTTTCAAGTTAATTTTGCAGACATAAATATAGTGATACATTATGTAAAGGAGTACATTAGACCCATCTACACTACCAACAGTAAAGATCCATGAGGCTGGGAGACACAACTGTAATACCTGAGTTTACCAAATTACTTTGCCACGTTCTAGTAACATGTAGGATCTTGTACAGGCAGCTACAAAGGCACTGCCTCATCTGCAGTGCTTAGAGCAGGGGTATCAAACATGCAGCCCCGGCAGGAGAATCAGGCCACTGAGCAACTGGCTGTCATCTGCTTCCTTCTCCCTCTGTGTGATTCAGCAAGGCTCCTCCCCCTCCTCATCCCCTGGGGAAGGAAGGAAAGAGCCAGAGCTTCCTTTGGCCAGTGCCCTGGATCTTATATCAAAAATACAAAGAGAGCACCTTTAAGACCAATGTGTGCTAATGTTTTAAACGTTTTAACTTTTTTGTAAAAAAATCTTCAAATAGGAACACACGTGGCCCGGTCTGACATGGCCTGGCCCGACAAGGTTTCATTTATATTAGATCCGGCCCTCATAACAAAAGAGTTTGACACCCTTGGCTTAGAGGGTCAAACAAAAAGATGACAACAGTGGAGGTTGACTGAGTCAGCCAAGTGAAACTGCAAATTGATTTTTAATATACCATGCAATTCTGAACACATGACCCTGACATTACAGACATTCCCTACTGCGATGAGTCATTTCTTTTTTTGCAGGATACCTTGTTGGTATGGAGAAAAACTTAATATTCCTAAAGCTATTCAGACAAGTTCCATTTATTAAAATGACCCATTGACATTGGTGATATTATACGGGGAGGAAGACAGAGTGGTTCTGGTCTAAGAATGAAAAAGGATATTACATGTGCTAAGGGATTTTTTTTCTTTTTTGCAGTTTCCAAGGAGAACCATCACTGATCCTTTTACAAATAAAATTTTCAATCACAGAATCTAAAAGTGTTACATGTAGGGTATTTATTTGTTTGACTGTTTTCAACATTATCTTCACAATTATGAGGCCTTCTCCCTCTTCTGTGGTTTATAACCATGCTCAGTTCAAACTTAATATATTTCTAATTCAAATTATTCTGGCAGCTTTCTTTACAAGTTCGTATTTCCTTGCTGTGGAAGATTTATCAATTCTAGAATTTTTAACAGAAGCATATTAAATCAGATTAATTAACAGGATTAGTATTGGTATCATACAATGTTCATACTTAACATCCAAATCCTGAGGGATGTCTTCATCTGTGGCACAACAAACAGTGGCTATTTTATTTATTTCACTCAATTGAAACCTGACATTCAATCTGACCTAGGAACTCATGGTGAGCAGTTGAGACCTAATCTGGTGATCTACCCAAGTTCAGGGTTACAAGTTAGTTTCAGACACAAAGGGAGAAACAGGCCGCAAGTATGATATGCAGCAAAGTGGTTGGAACGGTCTGGCCTGATATGAATTTTTGGAGGCTTCTGGCCTTACGAAGTAGAGAAGTGGCCTGGAAAAATCTGTAATGCTCTGTCATAAAATTAACAAATGGGCACCACTGTTAACACAATATTAGGCAAACTTGATAGTTTCAAGATCGTAGTCGGGGAACCTGCAAGTTCTTGTGGGGAAGCCATGTCATGTTCCCCTCTGACCTCTCTCACTATTTCTTCTTTCCTTTCCCTGGCAGAACCCATAGCCTCTCTCTTTTCCTGCTTCCTTCTCATCTTCCCATGCACCAGCGAACCTTCCCCCAGAAGCCTCTCCTCAGGAAAAAAACTAGCTGAGTTACAGTGTCGAGCACTGTTGAGCCAGACCCTACTGCCCTATAGGTATTGTTTGAATTATTTGGGAGAGCTTTTAATTCCCCAGTTTTTTTTTAAATCATTTCAGAATTTTCCAAACCTGGGACTTTCTTCAGGTTTGTAGTGACATTTTCTTGACCTGTCCCCAGCACAATTATGCAGATCTATTAATCCACACTCTATGGCTTGACTGGGAATATGATGATTTCCAGATGATTATCCCCAAGTATTGTAAGAATACATATCTGTTTAATTCATTTGTGAAAAGGGCGTGGAGGGGATAAAACCATATTATAAACATACATTTATACACAAATACAAATTTTGAAAAATTATGAATTCATTGTGCAAGCTAAAATTCATTTATGTGTTTCCTCTAACATGGAAGGGATATTTCACCAGTCTGATATGGAATTAAGAAATAATTCAAATGACCCTATGAAGAGCGACAGTGAAACGACCATTGGTACTTAACGTGAGGGATCATTCTCCTCTGAGTACAGGAGGACATCTTGGGTGCTTTCCACCATCTTGTCAGGGAGGCAGGAAATAGAATTCTTCTTCTTCCTCTTCCCATGACCCTGGAGCACCCATCTCCTCAGTTAGGATACTCCGAGAAGCAGTTCCTAGACTATCAATCTTACTCAGAAGAATTAAACAGTAATAACGAGTTAAGATGCAACAAGCATAACAGACAAAACTGTAAAGCAGCAAGAAAAAATGAAACAGATATAGATATGGCAGAACAGACCCTAGCATGAGTGATGCAATGAGGTGGGCAAGATGTCCTCCTGTACTAAGAGGAGAATGACCCCTCATGGTAAGTACCAATGGTTGTTCTCCCTCTGAGTTGGAGGCCATCTTGGGTTCTCCTATAGAAGTAGATTAATGACTGGGTGGGGCATCGCTCTCTTCTAGGAATACATGTTGCAACACCTTTCTGCCAAATGCTGCTTCTGCTGAACTGTAAGTGTTTAATTTGTAGTGTCGGACAAATGTTGAAATAGAAGACCATGTTGCAGCCCTGCACACTTTGTCTACTGAAGCATATTTGTTAAAGGCCGCATTAGCTGCCGCACTTCTGGCTGAATGCGCTGTAGTCCCTC
Source organism: Heteronotia binoei (assembly GCF_032191835.1). Classification (NCBI taxonomy): domain Eukaryota; kingdom Metazoa; phylum Chordata; class Lepidosauria; order Squamata; family Gekkonidae; genus Heteronotia; species Heteronotia binoei. The sequence goes on along the minus strand of NC_083243.1, from coordinate 37,571,446 downwards.
TGGGTACTTCTAATTTCATTGCTCTATAAGCTTCCGTGATGTATTGCTTATTAGCATAACTAATGGCTGAAGCTGACATCTTTTGGCCCAACCTTGGTTGTGAAACGTTGATAAACATGGCATCTGACCTCCGGATTGGTTCAGTCCTGACTAAATATGCCTTCAGACAACTTCTAACATCTAGGTTGTGCCACATTCGCTCCCTGGGATGTTTAGGATCTGGGCAGAATGATGGAAAATGAAGTTCCTGGGATTTGTGAAATTTAGACACAACCTTGGGTTGAAAAGTAGGATCTGTACAAAGGACCCTTTGTCCTTGTGAAAAATACAGAGTTCTCTCTTTACAGACAATGCATTAATCTCCGAAACCCTTCTCGCTGATGTGATCGCTATCAGGAAAATGGTCTTCAAACGTAGCCATCTTAAAGAAATGTCCTGTATAGGTTCAAAGGGTGGTTTTATAAGTGTGGACAAGACAGTATGTAAACGCCACGTTGGAAATCTGTGAGTCTGTAGAGGGCACTTGAGGGTGGCCCCCCTTAAGAATCTCTGTATGTCTGGAAATATCCCTTCCCTGCATCAGTCCCAATACAGAAGACAACGCAGCTACTTGTCTACGTAAAGTAGCTGGTTTCAGTCTAGATTGTAGTCCATTCTTGTAAGAATTCCAAAATGTATTGAATTGATGGATTTAGTGGATCCCTTCCCTTTCTGTGACACCACCTATGAAAAGCCTTCCATGTAGTATTGTAGATCCTGGTGGTGGACTCCTTTCTGGAGGCCAACAGTGTGTTAGTAATCTCTGAAGAATAACCTAACTTCAGGAATGTAGACCGTTCAATTTCCACACGGTCAACTGCAGCCATTCTGGGTGCGGATGCCAAGTTGGACCCTGCGTCAACATGTCTGGAGAGATCTCCAGTCGGAGTGGTTGAGTGGACGATAATTTTTGGATAGAAGAGAACCATGGGCGTCGTGGCCATCACGGAGCTACTAAGATAACCCGCGCTTTCTGGTGTTGTACCTGGCAAAGAAATCTTGATAACACTGGAATTGGAGGGAAGGCACACAGTAGGCTCTGAGGCCAAATCACTGTCAGAGCATCCACTGCTGCTGCAGCCGGGTGGAAGAACCTGGTGCAAAAGCTTGGTACCTGATAATTGTTGTGAGAGGCAAACAGGTCCATGATTGGTTGTCCAAACTGCTCGACTGTTGGAATACCGACTTTTTTAATCTCCATTCTCCAGGTTGTATGCTCGTTCGACTGAGCCAATCTCTTGAATGTTGGTAATATTCTTGATGTGTTCTGCCCTGATGGACAGAAGGTGATGTTCTGCCCAGTTGAATAATGTCTTTGCTTCTCTGGACAGAGCTGAAGATCACGAACCCCCCTGATGGTTCAGGTAAGACTTTGCAGCTACATTGTCTGTTTGTACTAGTACGTGTCGTTTCTGCACTAAATCGGTGAAGGATAATAGGATTAGACGGATTGCTCGTAACTCCAATACATTGATCGGAAGTTGAGTCTCTGCCGGTGACCAGCGACCCTGTGTTGGGATGTTGCCGAGTGTTGCTCCCCATCCCGACAGACTGGCATCTGTGAACAACTGTATCTCTCTGGGAAGATAGTAAACTCTCCCCTGTCGAAGACTGGAATCCCTGGACCACCACATCAGAGATTTCTTGACCTCTAATGTGACCTTGATCTGTGGATTCTGTTTTTCAATGATCTGGTATTGGTGGGGGCGGAGCAGGCTTTGTAAAAGTCTCGTATGTAGTCTGCCCCATTGAACTGCATCTATGTTCGAAATAAGTAGACCCATCAACTTGGTAAGGTCAATAACGGGGTGTGGACATTCTGAAAGACCAGATTCACGAGTTCTTTGGTTCTCTGGATCTTGTCGTTCGGGAGAAAGAGTTCTTTCGTGTGTCTATGATCATCCCCAAGTGCTGCAACCGTTGTGTTGGCTCTAGAAAGCTCTTGGATAGATTTATGAGAAAACCATATTCTTGTAGACACCGAATAGATGTTTGGACATCTGACAGAGCTTTCTGATTGGATGCTGACCTGATCGAAAGGTCGTCTATGTACGGATGAACATGAATCCCCTGTTGTCTGAGATGTGCTACCACGTTCACCATCACCTTTGTGAATACTCTGGGGGCTGTGGCTAGGCCGAAGGGAAGTGCTCCGAACTGGAAATGTCTGTGCCCCACGCATAATCGAAGAAACCGTCGATGGGATAACAGGATCGGAATGTGTAAGTAAGCTTCCGTGAGATCCAATGACGTGATTGTGATTGACTTTAGAGTCTCCATATGAAAGTGTCAGAGATGAATGAATCTGTTGAGAAACTTTAGGTCGAGTATTGCTCTCCAATCTCCATTCTTCTTGGGGACAGTGAAGAATACTGAATACACACCTCGACCCATCTGTTCTGTTGGAACGTATTCTATGGCACTGATTTTTAGGAGATGCATAATGGCCTTGTTCATTATTGATCCTTTGGCAAAATTCTTTCAGATCGGGGATACCAGAAAACTTTCCGGTGGGATGCTTTTGAATTCTACTGCATAACCTCAAGACACAATCTCTAAAGTCCAGCAGTCTGTCTGGGAAGCCTCCCAGGCGTCTTGAAAATAATGTAGTCTTTCCCCTACCGGAATGGAAGTCCAGTCACGCCTTGTTGAACTTTGGTTCCCGATCCTGTTTGTCTCTACGTTCTGAGTTCTGTTTGGCGAATCTAGGATTATTGAACCCTTTTTTGAAGGGTTGTCTTGTTTGATTCCATGACAATTTTTTGTTATCTGAATAGGGTCTTGATCTGGCCAAGGTGTGTGAGGAACGAAAGGGCTGAGAATAAAAACCTCTTCTATCAGGTCTCTGAATATTCCTTGGCATGGCCTTCTTTTTGTCTTTGGTTTCCATTAAAATCTTGTCTAAGGCACTACTAAAAAGCTTTTCTCCTTGAAACGGATAAGATATCACGATTTGTTTGGAATCGTTGTCTGCAGGCCATGCTCTCAGCCAGATGCCTCTTCTGGCTAGTGCCCCTGATGCCAGACCTCTGGAACAAAAGGTGAGCGCGTCTACCGAAGTGTAGGCTGTGAATTCTGCTGCTTTAAGCAGTCTAGTGGTTCCCACAATTAACTTCTTGTTATTTTCTGGTAACAGTTGAGTGAGTTTCCTAGCCCAGACTATAGCTGCTCTAGATACAATAGAGGATGCCCAGGTTCTGAAGTGCCGTCACAGGGGCGTCCACTACTGGAACCTGTAACATCTAGTTTGCAAAAACAGGCAAATCATATAGCTTTTTTACAAAACCAGGAAACTGAAGATTCGAGTTAGGTTTTCCCCATTCAGCTTTTAGTTGTCTCTCAAAGAATTGTGGGAATGGAAAAACCTTAGTAGTGGTGTGTAACCCTGGAAAAAACTCCCTATCCCCCGTAGTTTTGTTCCTGGGATTGGTATCGGTACTGGTATTCTCCTCCTCAGAGGAAGAATCCTGGAGTGCCAGTGCTGCCATGACCCTGGTTAATAAATATTGGTAATCATCAGCTTTAAAGCAACGAGCTGACTGTTCCAGACATCCTCCACCTCCTCATCTGAAATAAAACTCTCTTGATCTTTGGATTGAGACTCCACACTTGAATGAGTCTCCTCTGAATCTTCCTCTAGTAATCTAGAGTTAGTAATCTCTTTTCTGGCTGCTTAGTTGCTCTCTCTAGGCAGATTTTGCTCTGGGCGACGTGAGAAGGGAGGAGAGGAAGGAGATCTGGATCCCACTGACCCCATGCCCATAACCCCTGATTGGCAAGCATTGAACAACTCGGTCCTAATAGTTTTTTGGAGCATGGACATAAATTCTTGGGAGAAGGGCCCCTTGGGGTGAAGTACATTAACACACTGTTGTATCAAGGCTGGGTCAACCAGGGAGGCTTGATCTGACAGGGGCTGGCCTCCTGTAGTGGTTCCCGACTGGAGATTGGCAACCGTCCCATGGGGCAAAGCATAGGGCTCATGGCGTCTATCAGGTGAAAAATGCGCCAAAAAATCTTCTTCAAGGTGGCTGCCACCAGTTGCGAGCTTCTGCTGGGGAGGAACATCAAGTCCATCCGCTGTTGCCCCTGGACACTTCAGCCCACGGTGACTAGAGTCACCAAGGCGGGAAACGTTGCCGGGAACCGCAGCAAGCTGAAAAGTCATGCCAGTCCCGGGGTCCATTCCCATGGCATTGGAGTGAGGGCCGAGGGAAGACGCGTCCTCCAAGAATTCGTCTCTGAAACCTTCCATCTGCCGCTTCTTGTGACGCTCCACAGAGAGAGAGGGGAAAAAAATCAGCCGCTTTGAAGCAGCCGCGGTAGCGTCGCTCCCTCGCTGATTGAGGAGGTATGAGGGAAGATGAAAGGTAAAGAATAGAACAGTAATATAGCTAAAGAGGAGTAAGGTTGAAAAGGAGGAATTAGGTAAGAAATAGAGAAATAAGGCTAAATTGCTTCCTATCTGTTAGCAGCTAAGCTAATTAGTTGCTCTCCCTTTAGAGGCAGGAAAGAAACTGAGGAGATGGGTGCTCCAGGTTCATGGGAAGAGGAAGAAGAATTATTCTATTTCCTGCCTCCCTGACAAGATGGTGGAAAGCACCCAAGATGGCCTCCGACTCAGAGGGAGAGCTGAGGTGCTCCAGTGACCTCTGGGGAAGAAAAGTCAAATTATGATGAACAGGTTAGTGGATAACCATGTTCATTGCACACGATGCATAGTTCTTTGGATGCCAGGATTAGTGTGTCAACAGTTCTCACTGCCTTTGTTGTTTTTTTCTTAAACGTGCACAACTTAAGGGAAAAACATGCTAAATTGGTTTGGATTCAGCAGTGTTCCTGTGGGCAGAAGGATTTCTACCTGCAAAGTGCGGCTTTCTTAAATCCACCTTCTTACATCAGCCCAAAATACACATTCAGGCTACCACAGGATAGGGGAAGAAAGAACACCCCAGGTAGAAATCCTTCTACCCACAGAAACACCGTGCTGAATCCAAGCCATAGTTTTTACATTTATTTTCACTGGAATAATACCTGCAAATTTTCCACATAAAGCTCTGGATAACTTAAACTACAAATGATTTATTTTTTTTCCTAATCAAAGATTTCAGTTCAAGTCTTTGTTGCTATTGGGACAGAAAAATTAGCAAGGGGTACTTTAAAATTTTTGTTTACTAAAATTTAAGTAAAAATAAGCTAGCTAAATCAGATCATATTCTATTTAGGGCACTGGAAAGTTTTCTAATTCATATTTTTCTGGAAAACCTGCATCACTGTTGCCTGGTAAGAAGAACAGCATTTTCTCGTTGCTGTATTTCAGCCTTCATCTTATTCCCTTCCCTGTGGTTTCCCAAAATGACCTGAGAGAACTTGGCCTGTGTAATACAATATAGAGGCAATCCTCAGCCCAGGTTCAAAATATAGGAGGCTGTTCCGTCAGTTACCAGCACCAGAGCTTGAAAGAGAGTTAATTTGAAGAGCCCTGCTGCACAGACAGAGCACAGATCTGGAAATCTCCTTTTATTGGCTAAATCAGGGGTGGCCAATGGTAGCTCTCCAGATGTTTTTTACCAACAACTCCCATCAGCCCCAGCCAGCATGGCCAATGGCTGGGGCTGATGGGAGTTGTAGGCAAAAACATCTGGAGAGCTACTGTTGGCCACCCCTGGGCTAAGTAAAGAATGAAAGTTCCCAGATGCAGAAATTTTGGACTTCCAAATCGCTTGCTTAGTTATGGACTTTGCCCCTTCTCTGGCTCATGGACACCTACACCTTTAATTAGTACTACTGCTACTAGAGGCCAAAGTCCTTGAACATGAAGGTAAAAACCATCTAACTCAACTGATTGTTTTTTAAACACACTGGTGTGTGGCACAAAAACTATGTTTGTAGCTCAGCTGCACTATGATACCACTGTGTCAAGATTGTCTTAATTACCTTGCTGGATCAGGCCACAGTCCATATATCCCAGTCAACCCAGGAGTGTTAATAATTAGCATGGACACATTGCAAGCATGCTTAAACAGTCGGCCACCATATTAGTGGTAGCTGTAAATCATCTGGTGGGGGTGGAGGAGAAAATGCTTCTGTGACCAAAGGAATTCACAGTGTTGCATCAATGCAGTTAAATTCTTCCAGACCTTGTGATTATGGCTGCTGGTAATCAAGTTATAACTGGTTTATTTCATTCAGTAGGAAAATACAGGCAATTAACATGGTCAACACAGAAAAATATTGTAGGGATATGGTTTCTGGACAAGCACTAGTGCCCTTATTCCTACAGCAGTATTTTTAACCTATTCTCTTAACCGATACCACAAATATAACTGCGGCCACCCTCAAAATCTGCCTCATGAGGCAAGCAATTTTTTCCGCTAGGGTGTGGCTTGCCACCTGCAGAACTGAACCCGCCCTTAGATGGGATAAATTTCTGTTCTGTTTACCAGCAAGACTGTTTTTGGCTCCAAATCCAAGAGTCTTGATTCAAAATTATAGTTTAATATCTACCAAGGCTGGACAATTCCAATGGGCCGAGTCACCTAAAACATACCAGCAACAACTCAGAATTTAGAACACTAAGTTCTGTGCAGAGCCGTCTCTTAGAACATGTAATACTGGCTTCAATTAAGGGGAGCACCAGTGCCTAACCACAACTATTTCTCTGGCCTTGACTACATGTTTTAAAGTTATCACTCTTTTAATTCCTTAACTTTTTGAAGAAGACCATAAATAAAGAATTCCATTATTTTTACCCTTAGCTCAGAAACCTGTTTTTCCATTTGATTTTTAAGACTGTGGGCATATTTGGAACTACATTTATTAATATTAAGGAATGACTCCTCCCAAGCAATGTGTAACACTCTGAACAGAACACTGCGCATGCTTGTGCAACACAATACATGTGACCCTCCCCAAATTCCTAATGGTATCTGGATTTGGTATTTTACAAAACTGGCAGCTGTAAAAGTAGGAAACTACATTTGCAAAAGGCAAGTCTGCATAGGAAACACAAGCTGTAACAAGTCAGGACCTACAACTGCAACACAACAAGCATCAGTTTTCTTGTGAGTTCTCACCACTTCTCACAACTTTAGAACGTCTAAAGAAACTGGCAATAGTCTGAGGCATCCAGGCTTACAGCCAGGAGTCTCTAGACCTCAATCTCTGATCTAACAAAAGCTCTGTGTGCAACCTGAACTTTGGGCAACAGCCATGCTTTTGTATACAAGTTTCCTCTCAACACCAGCATTTTCATACCGTTTTCCACTGGGACTTCAAAAAGATTAAATTACAAGGTGCAAAACAAGAGACGTGCACTGTGCAGCCAAATATTTCAAGCTTTACTCATTCTTCCAATGATTCTCAGCAAAATACTGAATTAGTCAAGTCTTCAGAATGTGTAGGAACCGTTATGTACACTAATGTTACTTAAATGCATGAGAGTATCATGGCTATAACAGCCTGAAGGGAAGGAAGGGAAGAGACCCAGAAATACTATGCTGATTTATAAAACTACACACAATTTCCCTGCCTTTAGCCATCTATTAACTTAAGGATTAAAAAGCTTCGAACACCATGCCATGTACAGTGATGAATAAATCCATTACACTAATATTGCAAGTCTTACTGCCCTGACTTGCTCTCCTCCAAAAACCTTGTCCACATCCATGCAAATATAGCAGAACAAGGAACGGTCAATATGGGGCACATTTGCCACAAGCAGATGAACACTCATGAACTGGCTAGAGTACAGACTGAGGCCTTCTATACTGCTGCCTGCTCTATTGTTCACTACACTAGAGAAAACACACATACACACCAATGAATAAGGAGAGCTACGAACACATAGCAGGGTGGCATGCTTTCATATGCCGTCTGGCAACCACTTTGTTAGAATCTTTCTGGATCAAGGAAATCAAGATGAGAGGGGTTTTGTTTTAACACAAGCCTAGAACAAAAGTCCACAATTAGTAAGTCTTGTTCTTAACCCAATCGGACTGGCATTTAAACTTGCCTTGTATTCTGCTCGCTTCCACGGATTCCTGTCAGGTAGCTGCAAGTCTAGGCATCAACTTGCAGAATACACACAGCTTTTCCACAACAGTTTCTATGAAATCGAATGTTTCCCTAACTGTACAAATTGTTTTTTAAAAGCACCCAGCAATGAACAGGCCTCTGGGCCAACACTACAAGCCGAAATACATCGTGTTTGAACACAAGGCCAAATGGTGGAAGAGAAGCAGTGTAAAAATCCTCAATGGTTTCAAGTGCTTCCTGGAAAGAGTCATTACACTAAGCAAATCCCATACTTGACATAGCCCACATTTTCCACATAAGAGATCTAACTACAATTTTTAGATTCCTGATTGCCTCAAATTGGTGCTTCCTAATGAAAATAATATGGATTAAATCCATGCTGCTTAGTCAAGCTTTTCCACTGAGCTCTAGCCCTTCTATAGCAGTGCCACTGAAATATGGAAACTAGTACAACAAAGAGGTACACAAAAAACCAATTCTAGTTTAACCCTCCATGTTGCTGTTTAGGAGTGGCCGTGTGAAAGACTGCAAAATGTATATTAATCTCTCTGGATACATAAGGATTTCTTTCATCTGATGGGTTTTTGCCCATCCTCTGCTCACCATAATGCAGCTGATATTAACACAGACTTGTATTACTTGGGCAGCAACTAGGCCAGGACACAAGCAGAGTGAATAGAGAGTAGGCAAGTTAAGTACAGATTTACCCCTTCAACTGCAAACTGTGTTGAGTTATGGTATCTGCTTGTGTGGTGCGGAATTAGGGAGTATAAGAACTGTAAGAACTAATGGTGGGACTAAAGGCTTATGAGACATGTTGTAGTACTGTGGTTCTATAAGAAGGTGAAGCCTACCAGAAAGCGTGGGGGGACTGTATCAGTATTACACTGGAATTTGTATCATATCCTAGATTACTGTTTTGGCTGGAGACAAAGAGATACAAGACTTAACATAACTTTTCCTTCTCCCCAATAAAATTATGCTCAGATGGTATCAGATACATTCTTGCTTGCATAATCTGCAATAAGGCATCTTTAACTCTTAACGCTTTGTTTTAATTACATGTATGCATTCTGCCAACTTTCCAAGTCAGATAAAATTGACTCCAAGATGAAATTAATTAAAATCTGTTATATGGAAAAATGAAACCTGTGCAAAGGAATTTTAACAGCACTGGAGCAATAGTTATTTCTACAGTACTTGTATCAATTGCTTGTTGAAGAATCTGTTCATAGAAATCACATTTATGTCTGTCAATGTACACAATGTGGGATAAATCTTTATACAAATTCTCTAACTAGTTCAAAAATGACAGAATGATAAAGCAATGATCTGCGTTTTAGCACACAGTCAAATTAACCTAGTTATTAATTTTCCTACCAATGCGTGCAGCACAGTTTCCCCCACAGACCACGCAGTTCCCCTTGAGGAAAAGGGGCTTGGGCATTAGCTTCCGTAGTCTGTCTCATGCAGGCCAGGACCTCACGTGTGGAACTGCATGGAAACCAGGAACAACAAACTATTCCACTGTCCCCTCCACAAAAGCAGGGCAGCTTGATTTCATCTTATCCCACACAAACATCTCCTTTTACTTAAAAACAAACAACCTCAGCTTCAAAGAAAGAACTGTTTAATCTGAAAGCTTGCTCACCAAATGAAGTGCAAACATTGACTGGTCTTATATTACTACTATTTTACTGACTATAAATACTGCATGCTGGCATTCAAGACTGCATTTTGTCTGGCATCCAGGGAATCAACAGTTCTTTTGTTATTTGCGTAACACTGGTTGGCATAAAACTGAGGACATCCATCACAGCTTTCTGATAGAAATTTGTAACACTTATCGCTGACATTTTTGCATTGATCTCTATTAACTGCCCTTTCATTTCTTTCAATAATTCAAGCGTTGTTTCGTTAACATTTAAGGAAGGGGGCTGTATTTACAGCTGACACATCTATTGCTGGTATTAGAAAATGCATGGCCAAGGTTTAGTCCACAAATTACTTCTCTTAATCAAATGGCCATCATTGATATCTATACCTACACATGACATCACTGATTGATGGCATCACTGATATCTAAACCTATACGTGCAAGCAATGTGTGAGTGAAGCATCACCTGAACAAGTCAGTAGCATCTGATGTTACTTCATAAGCAATTTCCTAGTCTCCTAGATCACAAAAGTGCTGCTAGCCAATAACCATGATTACCCAGTATGCATATTAAGTTTGCTCACAAACAATCAGAACCACCAAGAAGAGATTAAAAGCAATGCTTCAATGCCCTGTATTGGATTGTCCAGGCAAGCCCAACCTTGTTAGAAGTTGGAAGCTAAGCAGGGTTGACTCTGGTTAGTACATGGATGGGAGACCTCCTTGGAATACCCAATTAGGAGGCAAGGGCAGGCTCTATTCATCCACCTCTCAAATATTCTCCAGGCCCCTAGGAGGGGTCAATCACCAGAGGTCAGGTGCAAACATACACACACACACACACAAATATATATACAAAATACCCCCCTCCCCCAAAAAAGCAATGCTTCAAGTCATTTTTCAGGAAGGTGTAGAATTAGTACTTATAGTTTACCACTACATCCAGTTGGAGCATAATATGAACATATGAAGCTGCCTTATACTGAATCAGACACTCGGTCCATCAAAGTCAGTAGTCTACTCAGACAGGCAGTGGCTCTCCAGGGTCTCTAGCTGAGGTTTTTCACGCATTATAAGGTCTATAAATGGAAATCTGCCCTTTTTTCTTTAATCCCCTGCAATGCTCCACTCCCATCACAAAGCGCTCACAAGAGTTAAACTCAGCTGCTTATCTTCAGATAATGCTAGACTGCGAGTGTGCTGTGTATTAACCTGAGAAACAAGAGCCATGAAGTATGAGAAAAGAGATCTCAGGCCAGGATTTTAAGGCTTCTTCAGCCACAACCCTTGTACAGTGCTTCACTGACTTCAATGAGTACAGGGTTAGGAGACGATGACGACACTGGATTTATATTCCGCCCTCCACTCAAGAGTCTCAGATTGGCTCACAATCTCCTTTATCTTCCTTCCCCAAAACAGACACCCTGTGAGGTGGGTGGGGCTGAGAGGACTATCACAGCAGCTGCCCTTTCAAGGACCTCTGCCAGAGCTATGGCTGACCCAAGACTATTCCAAGCAGGTGCAAGTAGAAGAGTGGGGAATCAAACCCGGTTCTCCCAGATAAGAGTCCACACACTTAACCACTACACCAAACTGGCTCTCTTAGGTTAGGTTAATATCATAAGAACATAAGAGAAGCCATGTTAGATCAGGCCAATGGCCCATCCAGTCCAACACTCTGTGTCACACAGTGGCCAAAAAAAAATTATACACACACACACACAGTGTGTATCAAGTTGTAAGCATGGCATGCTGAGTTAAGAAGCAAAAGAAAAAAGAAACCATCCATTTGAAAACATAACCAAGAGTTGAGCAAATGTGTTTCTGACACCAAACAGGGACTGCTTTTAGCTTAAGCGCTAAGAGTCAGTGTAAGCCAAATTACAGTAATATTAAACACTCAAACACAGGATGATGACAGAGAAGCCTTTAGATCATGGCCTGAGAGATTTGTTCTTTTTTTAAAAAAACACATCCAACTTGATGAGGAGTTCTGGAAAACTCAGAGGCTTGCAAAACATATGGTGTTATTTTAGTTGAGCTTAACTTATTATATGGCTTTTATTTTTAGATATTGCTATGGACCAACATTAAGTACATTATTATACATCACGTACAGCTGCATTACATATTAATTTCACGATCTTACTGACTTATATTCATCTGTGACTTGCATTCATTTCTATTTTGGGAGGAGGGAGAAAGAGTGAAGTTTACAGTACTCAAACAGAAGGATTAAAATGGATTGTCTCTGTGATGCTGTAAATTTTTCTAATTTTCTCACCTGCAGTTTCAACAGGTTTGGCACCAATACTCACTTTAACAGCTGACTATACAAGCTGCAGTTTTATTGTATCTGAATTGCTCATCTGCTATCACAGCTGACCTCAGCCTAGTTTTAGAAACTGGTGTGACAGTAAATGAGATCACTGTGTCACATCTCACTAAGTGCTGCAATACTCAGGTACACATGACTGTCTCCTGATAGTTTCCAGAATATCACTTTAACCACCTGTCTCTCTTCACTAAAGAGCCCATGGCGCAGAGTGTTAAAGCTGTAGTACTGCAGTCCTAAGCTCTGCTCACGACCTGAGTTCGATCCCCGGTGGAAGTGGGTTTTCAGGTAGCCGGCTCAAGGTTGACTCAGCCTTCCATCCTTCCGAGGTTGGTAAAATGAGTACCCAGTTTGCTGGGGGGGGAAGCATGGGTGACTGGGGAAGGCAATGGCAAACCACCCCGTAAAATGTCTGCCGTGAAAATGTTGTGAAAGCAATGTCACCCCAGAGTCGGAAACGACTGGTGCTTGCACAGGGGACCTTTTTTTTCCTCCATTAGGAAAGGAATCCAGATATAATAATACTATTAAAATATGAATTTCCCATCTCCAACAAAGGGGGCTCAAAGAATAAATAGTCCACACATCCAGGCAATTTACTTAACAATCCTAAGCAGAGCTACCCCAGTAAATCAACAGACCACCGGTCTTTTGGGGTTAAAATTGTTTATTATGATTGACAATGGGTCATAGTCTTTCACACTACTTACTACTTGATCCTTTAAACTGGAGATGCTGGGAATTGAATCTGGGACCTTCTGCACATGAAACAGATTCTACTACTCCACCACACACCTTGCCCAGACTACCTCTGAATAAGACCTACACCACAGGCAGTCAATCTGCGGCTCAGGAGCCACATGTGGCTCTTTCACACATTTCACACATATTGTGTGGCTCTTGAAGTTCCAACCTCCCTGTTGGCTGGCTATATACTTAGCTACATACTTGTACACCTCACAGTCATCTTAAATGTTTACATGTTTACCAAACTTCACCAGGGAGCAGATAAACTCTTCAGAATAAGAACTCCAGCACTGACCACTCTGTGTACTTCATCACTACAGTATTTCTCAGTGACAGGCAGGTACAAATTATTTCAAACTCAGGCTTTCCCTGTGTACAGGCTGCAGCCACACCAGAACTGTGGTTTCTTAAATGTTATGGGCCAACAGAATAGCAAGAATGGTAATGTTAAGGCTGAAGAAAACTAGATGTGTTATAAACATGTGTGCTGGAACCCTGCATGTACGGTAAATCAATAAAGTGAACAGATGTGGTAAGCTGCAGTACTGCAGGCCAAGCTCTGCTCATGACCTGAGTTTGATCCTGGTGGAAGCTGAGCTCAGGTAGCCTGCTCAAGGTTGACTCAGTCTTCTGAGGCTGGTAAAATGAGTACCCAGTGCCGAGTAAAATGAGTGCTGGGGGTAGTGTAGATGACCAGGGAAGGCAATGGCAAAACACCCTGTAAGAAGTTTGCCATTCACACATTGTGAAAGCAACGTCACCCCAGAATTGGAAACGACTGGTGCTTGCACAGGGGACTACTTTTACTTTTTTAGATCAAGGTGGGCAGTCATGATGTGAAGCAGTAGAACAAATTTTAAAGGTGCCACTGAAGTCACACTTTGTTTTATAGGCTGGGTTAGATGGCAATAAGTATTTGACATTGTCTTATACAATAATATCCTAGAAGTCAATTTCCAACAATGGACATTCAGACTTCTCTAGGACATCACAAACAGGTCATTCAAGAGACAGGCTACTGTTTTTCCAGCATCTTTATTACAGAGCATACCAACTCCAGAGGCATCACTGATCATGGGAGAAGCTGGAAAATCCCACCGTGTTGCTAGCAGCAGTTGAATACCATCAGGACCAAGCTTGTCTTCTCCTCTGTTTGCATGGGGGTAGAAGTGCAAGCCCTTGGGCACAAGCCAAAAGGCAAGATCCCAGGGACTCTAGGCCCTTAGATCACAGCTCACAAGCCAAAGCCCATGTTAGCCAGGTCCAGTGCATTAGGACTCACCTATGGTGTGTGTTTTCTTTCTTTGTTTTGTGTATTTAAATTGTTTTGTGTGTTTTGGAAACTATTAGAACACATGTTGAATCCCTTTCAGGAGAAAGGCAGTGCAGAATTCCCCTAATAAACCTAATAGGGAGATTCCACTTAAGAGGGCATGAGTAATAGCCATTTATAAACTATCCCTTCACAAGTAAGTCTAGTCAATTTAAAATATAAGCTAGTGGCTATTACAGTTTACCACAGTGAATTCCATATTATTTATGTATAATTATGTACTCATAACCACCCTCAGTCATTTTCTCCTCCTCAATCAATTTAGATCCTTTCATATGAAAGTAGGATTTCTTGACCCAGCACACATTACTTTATACTTGCACTGTTATTTGATTTGTCATTCTGTTTCCAATTATGCCAAGATATTTTTAGTGCTCCTCTGCATCATTGCAGAATTTCACCACCCTAAAAAAATCTGCTACCACCTGCAAATCTGGTTCTCTTACCATTTAATCCAATTGCAGATTATTTATGAACAAGTAGTACCTCTCACCATACAGATCCTTTGAGAGATGCTCATTTCATTATTCATTTTCTGCATGTCACAAATATATTCCTTTACAGCCGAAGAGACTGTATACAGCCCTATTAAATGTCACGTTGGCAAGATCTGAAGATGAATATTACCTCTTAAAAATACTGCATCTCTACCAACATATTCTAAACACAGCATACTTTGGACTGCATGGCTTATAACAGTCAATTCCCTAAAGATCCAAGCTCAATGATTTTGCTTTAAAGGTAAGTTGGACTACCAAGAAACTTTTAATAAAGAGATATTCATCTAGTTAAGCTGGTGCTGGCAATCAAACCTAGAATAAAACTATTGGGGTTTTTTTCTACACCTTATATTCCTAAACTGATTTTAAATGGGACCAGGCAACAACCATAAAGTTACCAGGTCAAAGACCACATGCTAGGCAGAGAAAGGCTTCAATAAAATCTGCTTGGCAGGAACTGGTCTGTCCTCTTTATAAATGTAAAATGTCTGTATTTATTTATTTTTATATCCCACCCTTCCTGCAAGCAGGCTCAACCTAATTCCAACCTAATCAAGAAGGCTACAGATATCTTTTACTTATTAATACCTGTTACGCACCCTGAGCCTGCCTTGGTGGGGTGGGGCAGGATATAAATCCCAAAACTAAATTTAAAAATTAATAGTTCCAGACTTTGCTAAAGTAGTAAGCAGCTATAGTGAGACACTGCAAGCCCAAGTCTCAGTTCAAACCTGGGGAGTAGGTAACGTCTTCATTCCTGCAATTTCCAACTGAAGTCTCCCTTTGAAGTACATGAAATGGAGTCAGCCTTGACTGTCTCCTCCCTTCTGCATTGCACCCCCTCTGTTTACATTTAAATAAACGTCCACTTTGCTTCTTGCCCTGTAGAATCCTATCTATATGAAAGCTGTTTCATCTTGGCAAAACTGAGCTCCCTCACTGATTGGGATTGGGCATCAACCTTTGGCCCATCAAACCATCAATCAAGAGTACTTGCGTGCCATTGGTTGAGTCCACTCCTCTCTTCTGCCTAAGTGGCTGTTGCTAGCCAGCCAAGCTGATTCTGTCTGTAAAAGACAAGCAGTCTTGGTTCTGGCAGTTGCTGGCTCTCCCTACTGTGCCATTAGCTGACCTGCCTGCTGCTCTGCTTCACAGAGGAGAGAAAGCCTTCCCTCGATTGGTTGAGGGAGGTAGGAGGAGGGAAAACGCCAGAGAAAGCTTCCTTCCAGTGTCTGAGGGCTCCTCCCTCTTTCATGGAAGGGAAGCAGCCAGAGACGGAGGGGGCAGGAATGGTGTCCTTTAGCAGCAGACCAGATACAGAGAGGGAGGGAAAGCAAGACAGTGTGAGAGAGACTGAAGTCCTGTGCTTAAGATCAATAATGTTATCAGAGAGAGCCTGTTCATCTGAAAGGTATCACTAAAGGCCTCTGAGGGAAAACTCACTGGGGCCAATTCTGACTAGGGATGCCAGTTCCAAGTTGGTGCGAAATTCCTACAGCTTTTGTGATGGAGTTTGAAGCAGGCATATGAGTTAGGGCTTCAGAGCAGGGTCTGCCAGACCTAGCTTCTTGCTGTGGAAGCTGACTGGGTGATTTCAGACCAGTCACAGACTTTGAACCTAACCTGCCTCACTGCTTTCGTCCCCCCCCCCACACACACTGTGGGGAAAAACTGTCCTTTTCCTAGGTAGAGGCTGCAGGGAGGGGCAGGTGATGGAAAACTGAATCCAGAGGGGCAGATAATGGGAAGGAGACAGGGTTGCCAACTCCAGGTTATGAAATTCCTGGAGATTTAAGAGGTGGAGTCTGGAGAGGGTGGGGTTTGAGGAGGGGTGGGACCTCAGTCAGGTACAATGCCATACACTGCACCCTCTAAACTAGTCATTTCCTCCTGGGGAACCACTGTCACCAATCTCCAGGTGAAGGCTGAAGATCACTCAGAATTACAACGGCTTTCTAGATGGCAGAGATCAGCTCTCCTTGATGTGAGGGGGAAGGAGTGAATGCCTTCACTCAGGTAGCAAAGGGGGGGCACTTGCCCAGAGGCCTCTTTCTAGAGCCCTTTGTCTTTTTCTCTACAACGGACCTTATTCCTAGTATATGCATAAAGTGACTGATGGTATTATATAAAGAATAACAGGCATACACTAGTCTTGTACCAGCTCCAATTTTAAGACAAGTTCAAAGAGATATCCAGAAGCTCTTCCCCACTCACAAGGCAAAATAATGAGGAACACTTAATGAATAAGCTGTCTGTTGTTAGCATACCAAGTGTCTCAGTTTGTTCGGTCTTTGTATGGGCATAGACCATGTCACTTTGAAAATAATTCTCTGTATAAATAAACAACTTTACAGACAAATAAAGGCGGGGGGGGGGGGGGAAGGAGAACCAGATGGGATCCCTAGAGACTCTAAGGGCTCCCAGTCTATTAACTAAACATGGCAAATTATGATCAAGCATACAGTTTACAAAAAAACTGTCAGAATTGCTTTACAAGCAGATAGCTGATAAACTATTTTGACAAACATTTACCGTAATTCCGTCCATCCACATAGCCTTTAAAATGTGAAAACCAACTGCATGTTTTTAATATAGTATTCTTAAAACCAACACTCAAATACTGCAGTTTTCTGAAAGCCAGAAATGAATGGCTAATGGAGTTAAGCCAGTTCTACACAGTTACAGTCATGAGAACTTTGCAGATTACTTTGAGTAAAGAAAGTAACATTCAGACCTGAAAAGGTCAGATTCTGAAGAGCTAAACAGTATATTAAAGAAGAGAGACAAGCAGTATTAAAAAGGTAGTCCCCTGTGCAAGCACCAGTCATTTCTGACTCTGGGGTGACGTTGCATCATGACGTTTTCATGGCAGACTTTTTACAGGGTGGTTTGCCATTGCCTGCCCCAGTCATCTACATTTCACCCCCAGCAAGCTGGGTACTCATTTTACCGACCAGAATTCTGATTGTGAAACTTTCTCAAGTATTTTAGAGTCCATAAAATACTTTCATGCAGATATTTTGCTTTATGGCAGCTGCCAGGGGCAACTGCTGATGGTGCAGTACAGGTGATCACAGGACAAGAGATAAAAATCAGCGAAGAGATCATAAGCAACAGGATGAAATTACAATCATATTATGCAGCATGGGGAACTGGCTTCTGCTGGAGAGACCAGTTTCTGTCAGCAAGCTATGGCTCCTCCCCCTATTTTCTACAGAACAATCCTACGGTGGTGAACATTAATGCATCACTTGCAGGCAGGAGTTGAGAGGAGCTACATCACTTACCAGAATCCATCTCTGTTCTCCAAAGTTAAAGATGGCTTCAAGGATAGATTAGGAAGAATTTTTCAACCTCTATTTAAAAACTCCCCCCAAAAATCCTATGGCAAAAACAGAACGCTTCTTTTTTAACGCTTAATTTTACCTTCCTAATTGTACAAAATACAAATAGCAGAACCGGTGTTTGGAAAACTTACCTACAGCACACATGGCTGATTTTCAGGAATCTTAGATTAGAGGAGATGCTTTCCAATTCCTTTCAATCAAATCCACATAATATACCAAAGTGTGTCTTCCACACACTAAGAAGAGAAGCTAACACCATAACATGCTCAAGACAGCTCAAGCTGTACAGTCATAGCGATTAAACAAATTTAATATGTCTTCAGAAACACAGCAGTTGATTTTGATAAGGAATACTTAATAGCACCCCTCCTGGTCAACACTGAGCTTGCTATCAAAGTCCAACAGATTTGTTTCTACAAAACCAATAAAGAAGGGAGCTATGTTAGATCACAGAGCAGCATCTACAGTTGAATGTTGCAAGATCGACACAACTCCTTCAGTACGAAGTGCTCCCTAGGCAGACTGTACTCACATGTTTCAAGCTTGAAAAATCTCATTGGGGGATAAAAACCCAGTAGTGATTCAACATCACAGCGTGCTAACTTTCAGTCTTTAGACATCTGTATTAAAATACTAACCAACATACTTGAAACAGCTAAAAGGAACAGATTAGAAGACACAGGAGAAGCAAGAATTTACACCATTATTTTGATTTCCTGAACACCTGGCAATCATGTGGAAGACAAACACAAACTAAGTTAATAATCATCAACAGTGATGAACAGACACTGCTCATAAGAATACATCCGTTGAGCTGTAGGGCATGCCAGTTGTGAATGTGAGCTATGAATCAGAGAAAGCCCAGTTAAATATTTTTAAAAGAGGCTCAAATTCAGCTACGCTTAGTTCAGGTTCAAGTCATACATCATTCAGAATTCATATTCACTATACAGTGAAAGCTTTGCTGCCCAGCAACTGATTACCCAGAACACTCAATAAAATGGCATTACCCAGAAGGTAAGCCTCTCCTCACCTCAGCCACTGTACCCCTCTGTCCTCAGACACATGTGAGTCCCACTCCTCTCTCTTCAGACAGACAGGTTGATGCCTCTGGCCACTGTTGGGTTTCTGACAGCTAGGGATGTCAGATTATTTTACCCTTGGGCGCATCCTTCCCCTTCAGCATGTCTTTAACTTTAGGGTCCTGCTTGTCAGCCTGTTATGGTGGATAGTTGTGTGGCTCAGGAGGTGAAGCCAGGAGTAGGGAGCTTGTCATGGAATTCCCAAGGGAGTAGGGTTTGATCACTGCAGATTCCTCTGGGTAGGGCCCAACGCAGTAGTAAACTTGAGTAGCCAACACATATAAGCTACTGGCAACTCCACCTCCCCATAATTGGGAGATAACAAAACTTGTACTGTATCAAAACGTGCAAACCCATTCAAGAACTCCAGTTGCATGGTCATTTTTATATCATATTTAAAACACAAACCATTACCTTCCATGGCGGGGTTTGAAACCAGAGCTGTTTATCAGTGAAATTAATTCACAAACAATCTCACTGTTCACAATCATCGTTTGCCAAATTCAGTTCACTAACTGGAAGGTCTGATTCAAAATGTAGAACTTCTGGCACTGCCAAACTCAAACCTCTTATTCTCTCCAACTGGTCAGAATGTTCAGTGTCAAAAGGCTTTCGCTACATTGATCATGGGGAAAAAAAACATTTTTGCACAAAAAACAACAACACAGCTCATATGGAGAAACTACAGCCAAAGTATGGAGAAACATCCAAAGAACAACCATTTACAGTTCTACATTCCCATGTAGCAATGAATTTACCTTTCCAAAATAGGAAAACACAAGCAGTAAACCTGTGAGAACTCATGAAGGAAGAACCTTGCTGGTCAGTGAGATCACTGAAAAGGTTTGGGGCAGAAAGCTTGTATGATGTACTTTCTGCTCCAAGCCTCCCCCAAAGCTGGACAGATAATGAGGGAGCTGGGCTTGTAGCAGTAAAAAGGCTACTTCTCCAATTATCCCTGCATACGCTTTCAACTCCAAGCCTTCCTCTCTTTGAGCCACTGTTAGCCGGCAGATCAGGGTCTGTGTTCTAGCTTAGAGCAGAAAGTTCCCACAGTGTGCTTTCCATTTCAAGCCATCTGCAGCCAGGTTGCTGCTGAGGTCTCACAAAACTCTGTTGCAAGATCTTATTCTGCATTTTTTTTTTATTTGATTGTAAAGTCTGCACAGACAGCGCTTCTCCAATTTCTCTCTTTTTAACTTCGGTGATTTCCTGCAAGCCTGATATTAATCCAGGATTGTGGAAACTTCTCTCTTTTCTGCCTCTGGCCTTATTGTGAAGATTTTTTGATCCAGATATGAAAGACATCGACCAACAGCCTTCTCAGAGGTTGTTTTTTGACATTTTTAAATTGCCCTCAATGTACTCTGGACTTTATAGGGACAAACAAACCAACAAAAGCATCACATGTTTCCAAACAAAAGCATCACAAGCTTACAAATTAAGTTTCAACGGTCAATAGAATAAACAATCATATCCAAACAAAGGCACACTTTCAGCTGAGGCTGGATTTATTTATTTTTAACCATGCATATCCCCCCACCCATCCATAAAGGTCAAGCTAGGGAATGCCAGTACACAGTAGGTGCTGGGGTAGGACTTAGGAGACGCAGGATCAAACCCCACAGGAGGTGGTGGTGGCCACAAGCATGGCCACCTTCAAGAGGGGTTTAGATAAAAATATGGAGCAGAGGTCCATCAGTGGCTATTAGCCACAGTGTGTGTATATATATATATAAAAAATTTTGGGCCACTGTGTGACACAGAGTGTTGGACTGGATGGGCCATTGGCCTGATCCAACATGGCTTCTCTTATGTTCTTAACCCCCACTCAGCTATGAAATCCATCAGGTGACCTCGGACCACCCTCTTTCAGCCTGACCTGCCTTGCAGGGTTACTGTAAAGATAAAATAGAGGGGGAAACATGTAAGCAACTCAGCGCTCCCTAAACTGATAAGATAAAATTGTAACAGATAAAAAAATATAATAGATAAAATGAAATTAGTATAATCAGCAGCTTTAGAATCTACAAAAACAAATACACCAACAAAACAGCATATAGTCTTCAATCAAACCTCTCCATTTGAAACACTGAGAAGACACCCATTTCAGCTTGGTCTGAATAAGGCAGCTTGTACTGAGGGAGCTACAGGAAGGACCTGCTAGGCCAAATGAAAGCAGGTGTTTAAAAAAACTCAGAGGAGAGAGATTTTGAAGGAAGATTTGAGAGAAGGTGGTGATTTATAAATAGGGGATCTGAGAGGCAGTTCCAGATGCAGTGGGCAGTAAATAAGAATAGTCAGCTATGGGGAGGTACAGCTGAAAGACTGGTCAATGAAATATGGTAGGAATGGTGAATCACAGAACTGTAGAGTTGGAAGGTACTTCCAGGGTCATCTAGTCCGACCCCCACAGTGCTGTTTTTGTAGCAGGAACTCCTTTGCATATTGGACCACACACCCCTGATGTAGCCAATCCTCCAAGAGCTTACAGGGCCTACTGTAAACTCCAGGGCTTATTGTAAGCTCCAGGAGGATTGGCTACATCAGGGGCTTGTGGCCTAATATGCAAAGGACTTCCTTCTGCAAAAAAAGCCCTGCCCCTGCACAATGCAAGAAATTCACAAATACCTCCACCACCACCTCACTTACCCCTGCTTAGCCTTGATACAACCCTTCTTGCCCTCCCTCTCATATCTGCCTAAGTTTACAGAACCAGCATTGCTGTCATATGCCCATCTAGGCTCTGTCTGAAAACCAGGAAAGCCCACCACCTCCCGAGGAAGCCTGTTCTACTAAGGAACTGCTGTCAGGATGTTCCTCCTAATGTTTAGCCAGAAACTCTTTTGGTTTGATTTCAACCCATTGGTTCTTGTCCAACAGAAAACAACTCTGCACCATCCTCTATATGGCAGCCCTTCAAATACTTGAAGATGGTGATCGTATCACCTCTCAGTTGTCTCCTCTCCAGGCTAACCACACCCAGCTCCTACAACTGTTCCTCATAGGAACAGGTGTAGCAAGGATGCTTTGAAGGAAATAATGAGATTATATTGAATACAGAAGTGATAGGGAGCCAATGTAGGGATCTGTGCATTGGCAGTGCATGGAATGAACCATTAGCAGGTGACTCATTTTGGCAGTAGAGTTCTGGATAAAGACAAGGAGGCTGAAATGGAATAAAAGGAGGACTAGAAGAGGTCACTCACTACAGTCATCAAGATGGGAAAGCACTGAAGTATGAACTTTAATCCTACTACAGTAATTGAGAGGAAGGGGTAGACTTTCCCCTCAGTGCTCCACAGACAGATGCAGCATGACTGAGCAACAGTTTTTTATTTCTCCTTTCAGCCAAAGTGATGATGCTTTCAGTCTGAATGTGATGAAGAAGGTGTGGGGTTGGAAAGATGAGGACTTTTGACTTGGATGCATTGAGCTTGGTGATGAGACTTCAAGACAAAGCAGGTAAAGCAATGGAGAAGCAGAACTTGGATGGGAGCTCCAAGACTGAAAGGTATGGCCTGGCATATGGTATGGCCTGGCATCACCACTGCAAGAAAATACTAAAAAGGGAATTCGTGTGTATGCACACATAACACACAACCATTTCTTTCAGAAGAAAATATGTAACAAATTGGGTGAAATGATGGATTGTGTGCTCCTAGTGGAAAAACTGCTACTAAACTAATTACAAGAACAGAAGTCCAGGGGTTTTTTTGTGTTTCGTTACTTCATTCTTGTATTGTAGCCACTGGATTAACTCCACAAACCAAGATTTGCAGTCTCACGAAACAGTGCCAACCTTGTGTATTTGCTCAGCTTAGTCCGGTGAATGTTGATGGGGCTTCCCCATGCCATGCCTCACAAAATTCAAGTCTGGCAGCATCTTAAGAGACCAACAAAATTTCCCAGGGTATAAGCTTTCATGAGTTAAAGCTCACTTCATCAGGTGGGAACAAGAAGCAAGATCCATTGGTCCCTATATCCAGGTCAGAAGGTGGGAGGGAGTGGGGTAGATGGATCCAGGATGCAGATGTACAATGTGAAAACAAAGCAATTAGGCTTGTAGCCTAAGCGTCCGATACCCAACTTCAAAGTAAGTTTTCTACACACTCTCCAAAGCTGACAAAGCAGTACCGCAGCATGTCTGTGCACGTATTCTAGGATGGTTTGTAAAAGCACATCCAGTATTTCATGTGTGACTATCAACTTTAAAAGTCAACCACCACCAAAATAACATTCCTGATTACCACAGAATCATATTTATAGCTGAGCAAGATAGTTTAAACATACACATTGAAATAACCCAACAACCGACAAAAAGCCAGTTTATCCCAATGGCACGAAATGGAGAACAGGGAAGAGGCATCGAATAAGTCAAAATGCTGATCTGGGAGATAAAGGTATATCAGTGCAGCAAGTTTGGATAATGGAGACTCCAAATCCCTTATTAGCCACAGAAACTCATCAGGTTTTGTGTGCACACTAGAAAATCAAAAAAAGAATACTACATGTGTTTGCTAAGGCTTGTCATCTAGGTATACTCAAATGCACTAAGGCTCTAATGTGTTAAAGAGTCTTTTTGCCCCCCCCCCCCACACCTACTGCAACCCTGTCAACCAAGACAAGCTTTCAAACTACCATGGTCAAAAAGTACTTCCTGTTCTCCTGCCCTGAAATAATCCCAGGGAACTGCTATTTGTGCTGTCAGGGAAACCTATGCAAAGCCCATGAGAAAGAAGAATTAAAAAAAACAACATTTGGCACTCTGAAAAATGCTCAAGGGAGAACAGCAAACTACATTACATATAAGCATTTGTTTATATGAATATTGCACATTGTCTGTACAGGAAGCATCTTCTACAGTATACAGTAATGTCCTGGGTAACTTCTATTCAAGTTTGAAAGATGCTTTGCTCACTTCCTTACGCCCAAAATATTCAATTCAGCTTTTCTTAAATCAGCAGCAGCACTATTCATTGCAAGTATTTGATTTGCATGCTAAGTTATTGTACACCCAGGTAGGTCAGTGCCGAGCAATTTGGTGTGGCCTCCAGACCACACATAGGTGATATTATAATCCTGAGAGGCACAAAAGGTGCTACATGTGCATTTCTAACTCTCATAATTGCAGGGACAAAAGGATTAATAAGTAATAGCACAATTTACTGATGCAATCCTTCATGCTGAACAAGTCGCCCATCCCAGACCATATCACGTAACATGATTCATGCATGGTAAATTGAAACAGTGACAGGGAAAACAGAACAGTTTTATTTCTTTGTGTTGTCATAACAGAGACAATCATCATCCAAGGGATGTACATGTACACACATACAAAAGATAATTCTATTCTGCAAAAACTACCCTTCTACTCAAATGGCTCAGTACAGATTAACACTAGATTACGGATTAGGGATCAGAGAATCCCTGCAGAGTCACATGGTCACTCTTCCTCCTCTCCTCCCTCATGAGGATTCCCTCCTCCACATCATGTTTTTTGCTAACTGTCATTTACCATGACAGCCAAACAGACAAATATTGTTAGTGCTAATCAGCAGATCCAATTTCTCAAAACCATAGCTGTATTATCGTGGTTTGGAGCCAAGGCACTAGCTGTCATTCACCCTCATGTCCCAATGAGCAAGTTATTGTCAGAGACAAGAAAGACGAAATTAATGAAAAGGGAAAGGAAGGAGCATGTGTGTCCAAAAGGGTACTCCTGACAGTCAAACCATAACACTGGAATTGAATCAATATGTGGGGTCTGTTACATGCTGTCAGGATCAAGCCAAACCATGCCCCTGTTTTGCCAATCCTCTTCAAAACACAATTTTGCCATCATAAACATTGAGCTGGATACTTAGCTAGGATGCAGTTGTGTTCTAGTCTCATAAACAGCTTCAAAGGGGAAAAGTTACTTAATGAAAAAATTATGTAAATGAGACAACTGCCCCAAAATGTGACAAATGACAAGAGAATCCACACACACACATATATTAAAGATATATCAAAAGACACACACCATTAAGTTAAATATTTCAGTGTACCGAAGCACCTGCCAACACCTTTTCTGGAACCTGCCAAGAATTTTTAGAGAGTGGGTGGGACCAGGTGGGGTTTTTGCCCAGCAGGACTTCTGATTCGCCACTGGAGATCTGACTGCTTGTGTAGATTTTTAAAAGTGTTGCTTTGGCAGCAGTTTGCCACCACAACATGCGGATCTTTACTGTATTACTGAAAGTAAACTGGGGCAACCATTTTGTAGCTGGCGCTACCTCCTGCAGCAGCCATTTATGGCAGCCATTGTGTGGCTGTGCCAATCACACTGTGACAGAATTCCAAACGTGCCCATAGGCTCAAAAAGGTTGGTCTTGCTCTAAAATATCTAAATTCCTTTCAGACTCTCAAATTCCACAAAATACAAGAAAAGTTACCTACAATAATGCTACACTGTAAGAGGTGGGGGGAGAGATTTTCACCAAAAAATAAAGTATGGAGAAAGAACTTCCTGTACTCACCTTTCTATACTGAACAAAAATCCAATAACTATTTGAAATGGGCGGCAATGAAAAAGGTTATACTCCTGCTTACTGTGCTGTCTTCCATATAAGAAAAAAAAATGAGGTTGCGCCAAAATACCCAGTATAAAAGAAATGAACTGTGTCACCCTCATTCCATTCTGAAAGTGTTTATATCTACAGTCTGCCCAGCTCTTCTGGATACTAAAGTAATAATAGCCTACATTGCCTTTCATGCTTGAGAATCTCAAGGTGCTTCAGAATCTCTGCTTCAGACATGGATGAGAAAATGTGTGCGAAAGGATCAGTCACTTTAGAACTTTGGTCAAGGAACATCACAGAACAAGAATGCTCCCTTTTAAAATAAATATGACGATATACAGACTTAAACGTAGTTGTGAACAGAAAAGTATCCATGGAGTTCTTGGAGACATAACTTTTTTGCATGGAATGTGTTGTCAGTTAACCGAACGCAGAAACCCTAAGTAAACTGAAACACTATCACTGCATATCCACATATGTTCACCAGTGGAAGCATGAGGAAGATACCAGGGCCTGTATAGTGAAAGTCTCTCAGGAACCAAATAAGACAAATTTCCAAAGAGAATGGACAAAGAATCTTTCCAGTTCACAAATATGCAAAAAGGCATGACTGCTGTCCTGATGACAGGCAATAATAATATTTATTTTTTCACATAGATTTCTGACCACAACTTATTATTATAGTAGCAGTTCTCAAACTGTGGGTTGGGACCCAAAAGTGGGTTGAAATTGGTAGATAAACAACTCATTTTTATTTACCCATTTATAACCTGCCTTTCTCCCCAAAGTGGATACAAGGCAGCACCTACAATAATGATACACTAATGCTAAAGCTACAGTACATATTCTCTCTATTTTTCTCCTCACAACCCTGTGAGGTAGATTAGGTTGAGAGTGTACAGTTGGACCAAGGTCACCCAGCAAGCTTGCAAGACAAAGCAGACATTTTTATCCGGGACCTACCAAATCCTAGTTCAACACTCCAACCACACAAAGCTGCTTTATTTTATATCAGACTATTAGGGTCAGTACTGTCTACTGCAATTGACAGTAACCACCCTGGTACAGGTCTTTTTTGTATCAACCAATCCTGCTCCTCTTAGAATTATAGAGTTGGAAGGGACCCCAGGGTTATCCAATCCCCTTAACTGGGAACTGAACCTGGGATCTTCTGCATGCAAAGCAAATGCTCCACCAGTGAGCCACAGGCCCTCCCCATTGAGCTATGATGGAAGAGAAGGAATAGGGTGAATGAAAGGCTTGATAATGATTTGGGTTTGCTTCTGCATAATGTGCAAAACGGCCACGAAATACAACATGCTACTCAGCAATATTATATATTCAGATGTGTTAAACATGACAAACGGAATATAAAAGTTGTGTAAAGTGATGTCTAATGCAGGGGAGGGAGAAATTAGTGTTGTTACTTTGCAAACACATTCCAAGCAGTACAGTAGGTTTTGAAATATGTCCTACTTCAAAAGTTTGAGAACCACCAGATTATTACATCATAAATGAACCTAGCCACTCAGCTGAGGAAGTGTGTGCGCACCCAAAAGCTCATACCATTAATAAAACTTCACTGGTTTTCACTGGGCTCAAATTTCATTCTAACCACTCAACTGAGGGACTTCTCTCCATATAGTTAAGTTTATCTCAACTTTTAACTAGAGCCCCAAATAGCTAATAACCACAAAACAAACACATTACTTAAAATACTATACAATAACCTACTCATGCATTCAATACCCATGCAAAAAAAAAAAAATCATTCACAACTTTCACAGCCTCCCAAACTAAACTCTCCAAAGATTTGTTTGAATGGATCAGTCTTAAAACTCAGTACTATCAGCAAAGGAAACTGCAGGGCCTTTCTTCAGAAGGGCTGCAAAAAGTGGCTATTATAACTACAGAACTTAACCTATTCACGTTATCATGCACAGAGAGCGATCATGTGGATTCACTAGGGAAAGGCACAATTACCCGTTTCAGGGACAAATTCACCCCAAGGTAAATACAGAGCTGCACTGTGCATGCCACAAACTTTACCAAGCATCACCCAACCCTGCAACTCTGAGAAGCAGATCAGTATAAATTCAAGTCTACAACTTACAAATGCTGACTGAAAAGTACTGATTTATCTAAGGTTGCTAAATAAAAGCACGTATGGTGGAAGGGGGGATTCACTCAACACAGGAGCCATGTACATCTTTTATCCCAGTCCTCTGCCCATCTGCCCAACAAAGATATCTTTGCTCAACCAGAGCAAGGTATGCGGTAAGTATTCCTCACACCACATCATACGATTTTTGGGGGGGGGGGGGGGGAGGGGGGTGGTTGTATGTGAATTCTCCCCTATTACATGTAGCATGAGAGAGAGGGAGAGAGAGACCCCGAAGCCTAACCCAGCAAGTCCCAAGTAGCTAAATAGAAGACGACAGAAAGCCGGAGTGGGGAGAGGAGAGAGATCACACAGAGAGAACAGAGAAAGAGAGAACAGGTATATGAAACAGCAAGTCTTTGCTCCCCGCAGCATGGCAAAGAAAGCACAACAAAGCCAATTTGCCGAGGCGAATGTGAACTTCGGTGAATAAGAGAGTCCAGGCAGCAGGGAAAGAGGGGCTTGGAAGGAACAGGAGAATCCAAGCCTGCCAAGAGTGCAACACCTGGGCGAAGAAGTGGAGCAGCCGAGGGAAGCGGCCATCCGGGGAGGAGGAAAGCTGCGCAGTGCCCGAAGAGTCTGGAGACTGGGAGCCCCCCGGTTGCAGCCTCAACGCCCCCCCCCCCCCAAAGCACCTTGTTTGGGTTGCGAGGCAGGAACTCCCTACAACACAAACACTACCAGGAGGGGGACGCCGGGGCAGGAAGTCGGGCTACTCGGAGTCTCGGGCGCCCCGGGCAAGAAGACAGAGGGCTGCAGCTGCCCCACAGCGCCTACAGGTCGGGGATGGGATAGCCTGCATGGGGCTAGGTAGCCCCGACACAAACACACACACTCCCGGGAGTGTGGTACTTTCGCCCGCCACTTTCTCCCCATAATCACTCACCGAGTTTCTTTTCAGCCTCCGCCCGGAGACTCCATTACTCCCGGCTGGGCATCCAGCGCCGGCCCGACTCAGCGACTCCTGCCGCCCCCTCCTCGGTCCGCTCCGGCCGCTATTGCGGCCGCCATTTTGATCCGAAAGCTCCTGCCAGACTCGTTTGGGCGGGAGGGGAGGGGGGGAAGAGGGAGGGGCAGGAGCGAGCCCGGAGTCTGCGCAGTAGCGCTCGGGACACGTGGTTCATCGTGGACCGCGCGTGGGGCGAGTGGAATGCTGGCGGGCGCCACATAGGGGGAAGTTGCAGGCTGTGAAGCGCGCCGAAGTTACGGGCGGCTCACTCGTATGGAGTGGAGCCATTCGAGCCCGAGAGAGTCCGCGTTGCGTTCAAGGGCACTTCCACATGGTGCGTAGAACTGCGGCATGCACAGGGAGCTAAGAGTTGAGACTCCCTACGAAACAGTCAACAGGATTACGATCTAATGCTGCATCTGCGCCTCATGGGCTATTGTTGCGCTACAGCATTCACTCGCAACCGGATTATCCCGCGTGGACAAGGAAGTCTGTTCGGGAACGAATTTTGAGCCCAGTAGCACCTTTAAGCCGAACGAAAAGTCTGTTCAAGGTATGAGCTTTCATGTCCTGCTTCAGACGAACACGGGTGCCCACCTGGATCTATATTCTGGAACGGCTGCTACAGCGCAACAATCGCTCAGGAGATGCACGTGCAGCCTAAGGTTGCAGTGCCCTTCTAGTCACACTTGAAAGCAAGCCTTGTTGAGTACACTGTGGGGTAGCTGAGAGCTCCAGACCACAGACCAGCCACATGTATTCATTGCCCCCCTCCCCAAACAACACGGACTAGCGATTAGGGTGCCTTAACGATTAGCAAATTTGCAGAAATAAGCTTCCCACGAGGTAAGGTCCCCATTGTCAGATGCATGTATCAAGGACATATGGCAGCTGTCTCTCCAAAGTGTCGCGCCCCCCCACTCCGTTTCATTCTTACCACTTCTAAATCCCTTCTTTCACTGTTGTCTATTACAGAAACCTCTTGGGTTTAAACAGTTGGAGGAAGGAAGAGATGCCTGTTTAAATATGTGCAGAAAACCAGGAGGCCATTGGAGAATAATGAGGACACGAGGGAATCGCTGTCATCCGAACATAGGCAGCTGCTGCAGTATCGACTGTTCCCCATATGAGTGGCAGCGGCTCTCCAGTGTCTGAGATGGTGAAAGGTCTGTCACAGCTTCTGCCACCTGAGATCCTTTAACTGGAAGCACCAGGAAATGAATGTGGGACCTTCTGCATGCAAAGTGGATATGCTCTCACACTGAGTCATACTCATTCTCCTGTTTGACAGTCTGGCTTTGTTTTTGCTTCTTTGGCCTTTAGGTTGCAGCTGACTTATGTGACCATAAAGTTTTCAAGGCAAGAGACAGGTAGTTTACCACTGTCTGCCTCTGCATAGCAACCTTGGGCTTCCTTGGGGGCTTCCCATCCAAGTACTAACCAGGGCTGACCCTGCTTTAGCTTCTGAGATCTGATGAGAACAAGCTAGCCTGGGCTATTCAGGGCAGGGAGATGCTAGCATGCCCTGCCTCCCCTTTGGAGCATCCAAATAATTCACATGTTGCAATATTTGGCATAAGCTTTACCATATCCAGATGATCAGGTAAATCAGTATTTTCCATATATTGAAAAAGGGGGCCATGTTTATTTAGAACATTTACGTATATGCTCTCTCTCCAAAGCCCTGCTTGTGACAGCTCACAAAGTACAGATAATATAACAGAGTTATAAAAATAAAATAAAATACAAAAATCCCTGATATTAAAACAAGCTGTAAACTAAGATAGGGCATAAAATGGCATAAAACAACATTCAGCAGCCTAAAACGATAAGCATAAAACATTCCTTGGGCAACCCGTCTGAACAGTTTAAAAATGGAGCTGCTCACTCAAAAGCACAGAGGCAAAATTGAGCCAATTTACATCCTCTCTTTCTTTTAGAAGGTGTGATAGCAGTTCCCACCACCACCCTAAGCCTTGGAAGCCGTGGACTTAACCTCAGCCAGCTATTAAATTCATTGGGTGATGCTGTAACCATCTCACTCTCATTTGAACCTACCTCAGACAGACATATTAGTCTGTAGTAGCAGAACTCCAGCGGCACAGCACCATACAGACTAACAAAGCTGGCCCATGAAAGCTTATACCCTGGAAAACGTTAGTCTAGACTCTATAAAGGTGTAACTGGACACAAGGGATTGTTGTAAGTAGGACTGCCAGCAGCCTCCATTGAACCTCACACATTTAATGGGAAAAAAGGGAAGGATGAACACTGGGACAAAAAAACCCAACTTCAAGTATAGGCTATTGGGGTCCAAACTTGGTGAGACTGAGAGAGGAAAAAGATCTTGGGGTCATAGTGGATAGCTCATAGTGTCTATCCAGAATGCTGCAATGGTGAAAAGGGCAAACTCTGTGTTAGAGATTATTAGGAAAGGGATTGAGAATAAAATGATTGATATTGTGATGTGTCTGTATCGATCTGTAGTGTGATCTCATTTGGAATATTGCATACAATTCTGGTCACTGTTGTTATGGATGTTCTTTTGAAGAGAGGAAGGGGGAAAGGGTGCAAAATGACGTAAGCTCCACTGAACTCTGTCAGATTTGCTTTTTCCAACATGGCTTGGAAAGGAGGGAATGTCCTCACCAAATGCTTAAGCAAATGAAGGTGGGAAAGGCCTTTAAACAGCAAGATGGTACTTGTCCCTTCACAGTTTTTCCATAAAGAACGGCCCTGAGTTGGATGGCCCTGGCTAGCCCAGTCTCATCAGATCTCAGTAGCTAATTGGGGTTGTCCTGGAGTATTTGGAAGGGAAACCAAGGAATTCCAATGTCTGTACAGAGGCAGGCCATGGCAAGCCGCCTCTGTTTGTCTCTTGCCTTGAAAACCCTACCAGGTCACCATAAGCCAGCTGCAGCTTGATAGCATTTTATACACACACAAACATGAAGAACAGAGCCACACAATAGAGCTTTCCTAATTGTTAGTCCCACCTGGGCAGGGGCGGGGCGCAGAAGACTACAGTGCCAGTGCAGAGAAAGGTCATGACTATTAAATCTCACTGAAATGAATAGATTTACATTGGTCAAGATGGATTTCTCATGGATTTCCTTGGGACTTTGAACAAGACAGCTTTCTCTAGACTGGGGCCTACAGATATCACCCTTCTCAAAATGCAGCTGCTTCCTTAAATGCCGAGATCCTGTTTTTCCAGCACCTGCCCCCATTTAATTGCTCCACTGTGACAGCTTTAAAAAGATGGCGAGGACCAAAGGACAAAGGTGTTTTGTTTTGTTTTTAAACTAGGAATCTGAAAAGGGTGCAAAAATAAAGCCTGGTGCTTTCAGGTTGCATAAGAGAGATGCAGAAATGAAACAGTGACTTTTAAGCCAAAACAGGACTATGACGTTTGAGAGCACCCCAAGTAAAAATAACCACTCCTTTACTGGAATAAGCAGACATGTTAAGGACAGTTCCAGGTAAAAGGTTTTCCTAAGTAACAGGCCCGCTGATTATTTGCCCTTGGCAACCATAACAATCAACCCGTGCTGATTATTACTGTTCCAGACTCTGGAGTAGTTTATGTGGTGAAGATTACCTGAAGGAGCTTTCCTCAAAAATTCCTTCTCTCTGTATCTGTTTGTGGGTCCTAAGACAGTCTGTTGGGACCATAAAATCAACAATGCAGGCTTTTGACTAGCGAACACAGTGGCATTGCAGAGATAGCCCAAGACCTGGAATATGCCACCAAAGCTTGTGGCTGTAGGAGCTTTCACTGTGGGAGGATATGGATCAGCTAATGTTATTTCATCTTAAGATTAAAAAAAGTTATATAAAGTCAAATAATTATATTTGTTTTTTGAGGGGCAGCTCAGTTCAGCTTTGAGCTATGCCCTTCATTCAAGTAAGGGGACACCAGAAGGATTCCAGTGAAAATGTAAAGAAAAGGAAATGTTTCCAGTTAGATGACTGATCTTAATATTTCTTTTTTGCAGTTATTTTTAAGTGTTTACATACAAATGACTTTGCCTCTCAAGCAGAAGCACCTATTCCAGTCCAGTCCACATTCCTTTTAACACCTGAATATACCCCTTTTAACGGCAGCAAGTACTGGTGGGCTTATCTCCCCTTGCACTTTGCACACATTCTCAGCTAAGCTACTGCCAAGACAAAACTGGTACTTTTTTCCTCCATATAATTGTTTCTTAGGGAACTCACAACTTGCTATCCCAAGTTTTTGATTTTTTTCACTTGATCCTGATTTTTCTTTTTCTTTAAAAAAAACCAACCTGTTTTCCTTGCCATTTGTGTACAGTTTTTCAAACCACCTTTGTGTTTGAGAAAGCATAGAGAAGCAACAAAAGACTGTGGCACAACAGATAGAAAATGGTGACATGAGGGAGCTCATAGGAAAAAGTGCTGCAGGTCAGCCTCCAAACCACAGGAAAACATCCCTTGTAAAAAAAGACAGTTTCCCTGATCTCAGAAGCTTAACCAGGGTTGGCCCTGGTTAATACATGGATGGGAGACCACCAAGGAAGTCCAGGGTTGCTACACAGAGGCAGGCAATGTCAAACCACCTTTGTTAGTCTCTTGCCTTGAAAGCCCTGTGGATTCACCATACGTCAACTGCAACTTGATGGCCCTCACAAACACACACAAGCCTTTATTGGTATATATCGGACTATAAATAAGGCAAAAAAGAGATACAGAAATAACAAAACAAACCAGTCATATACAGCTGTACATTGGACAATCGATCCTTGATTGCCGGACTCAAGAATAAAGCAAACTTTTCAGTTATGTCAGATGACAAATCATTCAGAAGACGGCATACCTTTGCAGCATCTGAGCAACTTGTCATATTGAGCAGAATTGGGTCTAGAAACCTAAGGCGTATAGTATCGTATTGGGAGCAGTAAAGAAGAATATGGGACACAAAGACTGTTTATCTAGTGTAAAGCTCGTCTTTTCTGTTCAGCCATGCAGATTCAGGTGGGCTGGAAATATCTTAACTAAAGAGCCAACTAGGAAAACTGCAGGTGACACCATCCAAAACAAGGAGTGTAACACAGACCCCTGCACACCTCCTTCATTGAGACACTTTCCATATTTACCATCGTACTGCATGGAGGTGACTCATTTGCAACTGTGCTCTGATCTTCACTGCCAGTGCATTTTAAGTAAGTAAAGCATACCTGCTTTCTCCCCTGACATATTGGAGGCTGTACATGTTTTGACAGGAACTCCAGCGATACCTTATTTTGCAGACTC
The DNA here is from genome assembly GCF_032191835.1 of Heteronotia binoei. Lineage (NCBI taxonomy): Eukaryota > Metazoa > Chordata > Lepidosauria > Squamata > Gekkonidae > Heteronotia > Heteronotia binoei. The sequence goes on along the minus strand of NC_083243.1, from coordinate 37,537,419 downwards.
GGAAGTGTTCTAAGGATATATCAAAACTGTTTCTATTCCCAGGAGAGAGCAGGCGCCCACACAGTTGTTTCCTCAAAGGAAAGAGCTGGCACAGCAAGTTGTAAGCTGCTCCATAACCAAAATAAACATCTAGGGCAACTTTGGTTGATCCCGTCTCCCAGACATAATGATAAAGATGTTGCTGTGGCTTGTATGCAGAGAATAATCTCTGTGTGTATTTTAGCAATTGCAGTGATACTTCCTAAATCCAGGGACTTGCGGAGCAAATCCTGTGCTCTTGTAGCTGGGGAGGGTCTGGGTCCCCATCCCCTCAACTGGGAGCTGGCTTCAAGCATCAGGGAGGGAGCTGGTTGCCTAATGAAGGGCATGCAGAATTGGCCCCAGGATAGAGGGACTATGGCAGGCAGCTGGACAATTCAGTGGGCAGGGTGTGGCTGGAGATTCAGGTAGGCAGGCAGGACTGGACAGCAGTAAATGCAGCTATCAAGAGGGTGTTCTTTTAGGATTGAGAAGGGCCTAAGGGCAAAAAAGAGGGAAGGACGGGACAGGAACCTAGGGATGAATCCAGATGTTAGGACTAACATATAGTCAGGCAGTCTGGGGTGGACCAAGGGGCTTGGGAGACCCAAGAGATGGGAGGAATGGAGAACTTAGGACTCAGAGCCTGGAAAGGCCAAGCCTGTAAATGAAGATGGAATAAACAGGCTTCAATTGGACTTCCTGTGTCTTTGTAGAGGGAAGGCAGCATGGAGTCCTGACCACCCCCACAGCTGCGTATTCCACCTTGCATGTGGCATGGGTGCCCCAGCTGTGCCCACAACCACAGTTAAGGACCCTGCTTTGGAAGGGGCTACCTCTTTCAGTGAGCAGAGTAAAATTAGGGCAGAAATCCTGTGTATTCACTAGGGAGGAACAGATTGAAGCAAGCAAGGTTTACGTTGGAGTAAATTTGCCCAGAAGCAGACTGCACAGCAACTAACATTCATTTTCATAATCATATGCAAGACACGTGCAACCAAGCTCCTCTGGTGCCAACAGCAACTGAGTAGCTGGAAGGACCTTGTTTTCTAAGCACATCGTTTAGTTCCACATGCCAGTATTTCAAATGGTTTCTGAAGGATATAGTTTGAAAAATTTTAAGCAATGCTTGAAGTTCACATTCAGGGACAAGTATTTGTTGGATGTTACATAAGTATAACTCAAAGATGTCGCATGCGCTTAGAAGCATGCAGTCCACAGTGCCTTGATTCAGCACACACAAAGTTACCACCAGTGCTGTGTCAAAGCATGTTACGATCCGTTCTGAAAATAGAACAGAGCACCTGGAGTCTGTAGCCTTGATGCCATAATCTCTCGCCGAGTTGTCCTTTTATGCATGCAGTCTAATTCTGCTTTTCCTCAGTCACCTAAGTGCTGACTATTGTGTGACAGATCTAAGAATTTCAGTGTAACTCAGCAGTGTTTTTTCTCTAGCTAATTGGTAGTTCACCTGCTTGGATCACAGGGCAGAAAGAAACCAAGACCCTAGTCACTTTGGAATTGGACAGAAAGTTAGGTAGTTAAACTTAAATGGATACTGTTGCATTATAGCCTGTCCTCAGGCTGACCCTGCCAATAGGCAAACTAGGCAATTGCCTGGGGTGTCAGGCTTCCGGGGCGCTGAATTCGGTACCCCCTGTGTGACTTGGTGACATTAGCAGTGCAGAAGGGGGCACCAGAAGTTAGCCTTGCCCAGGGTGCCGGACAGTCTAGGGCTTGCCCTGCCTGTCCCTCTTCTTTTTTTTAGGAGCACAAGTGGTTCTTTTTAAAGCACTCTGGTTCATCTACTGTTCATCTACTTTTGCTTAATTTACTTATCCACCTAAGCTTTCTTGCTACATGATTATGACAGTGTTACCGTTCAAAAGTCAAATAATGTTGCTTTTGACATTGATGTCATTCTTAAAGGGAAAATGTACATGAACTTGGCGTGTTGTTGGTCCCACGCATGCATCTAGCTCCTCCCCTTCCCTTTTTGCAGAGAGACTCATAGTTAAAACCTGATTATCTATGCAAGCATACAGGTTAGCTGGAGTTAGTTCCCTCCAAGTGAGATTCTCTGGGTCGGAATCCCATTTAATCAACATAAAGGAACAACTCCAGTTAACCTGCATACCTGGGCTGCAGTCAGTTTGGGGCATTTTGGAGGTGGCACTAAGTATTCTGTTGCATATTGTGACTGAGATTTTAGATCAGACTCCCACTCTGATCTGGCCACACTGTGCACTTCTGTAATTGATCATTCATATTAGTGCTGCGCGTCAACCACAAAGCATGTAGTCTGGTATTTTTTTGTTAGCCTCCCCTCCCCTCAATTTGACCTTTTTTTTTAAAAAAAAAACATTTATTGGGTGCGCATGTACGCCCATGCACCCATGTGTATATGCTCTACCATTTTAGAAAGCAGAATGGCATTTGACCATTTTTTGGAAAGCATTTCTTGGGTGCATATGTACGCCCATGCACCCATGTGCATATGCTCTAACATTTTAGAAAGCAGAATAGCAAAACTGGAAATAAAGGTTCACACCTTCAAACTGGTTTGAGTGCACACTGGAGGGGATTCAGACATCTAGAAATGTGGGATGAATGCACAGAAGCCATTAACACTGGAATTCAACTGCTGTCTATTTACTCCATCTCCAACTCAGTCTTACAAAAGAGTGAGTGTGACTGGGGAATGGCTGCCAGATGTGACTGTGTGACCAAGTCCATTTAATCTATTAGGGAAAGCAACTATATTGGGCCAAGCTGCCTGTCTGATTGCAGCCCTGGTGCGTCCCATCAGGTAACCTGAGCTAATTTTCAACTGGATTTCTTTATATGAGAAGGGAAGTGAGGAAAAGTATGCATGCAAGCCCAGCAGCAAGCCAGATTTGAAAAAGAGTGACATCTGAACACATCGTTGATTGTTAGTATCTCTTTTTGTGAAAACAGTGCTTCTCACGAATAAGAGTTTTCTGCCTCTTTAACCCTTAGATGTGAATTAAGTGATTCCCATAGGAATCAAATAAAAAATCTGTGCAATTAGAATCAAGTTATAAGTAACTTCTTAAACCCAGTGACAGAAGACAAACGAACATAGCTGTATGCAAATACAAAATTTGGTACAATGATGCTGTTCCATTTTTCACCAATACTATAACACTTGCATCGATTGTACAATATATCAAGTACACATGAATTATTTCCACTTTTTTTGTAATAGTACCTTTCTCAGCTCTGTAGAAATCACTGTTCCTTTGAGAAACGCATGCCCCAACATGGACCTAAAATCAGCGTGAGGCTGAGTTTGCTGCATTTTGCAATTTTTGGCATTTCCGTTGTCCTAAACGCACACTTTAAAGCTGCATAAAATGGATTGGATTTCCCTGCATTTCAAAAGTGTTAGATACTCAGAAAAGCAAATGCTGCAATATTTACTTTAATGCAAGACTAGTGGTTTTTTTTCCACCACAGGTGTTCCAAAAAAAAGAATTTGGGGGGAGGGGTTTGTCTTATATTTGCATAAGGTTGCAGCTATATCCAATAATTTGTTTGTGTGCATAACATTTTTAAGGGGGGGCATCTTACATTTAAGGTTATCTTTTGCGGAAATATGGTATAATAAAGAATTTCTCAATAATATGTTCTAACAAATATGGATTCACAATGCACTCCTATGTAATGTATTCTATGCCTATTAAAATCAATTGTCTCAGTCTGGGGTAGCTCTGCACAGGGTTACTCTTGTTTTCTTACCCAAGAACATGATGGATTGGTTCCAGTTTCTATCACCAGAAGGAAAATTTATTGCAGGAGCTGTTGTTCAGTGGAAGAGCCTATGCTTTGCATGCAGATGGTCCCAGGTTCAATCCTTGGCATCTCCAGTTAAAAGGACCAGGCAGTAAATGGTATGAAAGATCACTATCTGAGGCACTGGGAAGCTGCTGCCAGTCTGCATAGACAATACTAATCCTGATATGTATCCACTGATCTCCACAAAATGCTGCTCCTGTGAGATAGGGAACCTCTGATGTAACCAGTGTCCCCTCTAAGCTGAGTTAGTGTGAGCTAGCTCACAGTTTTTTAGCCTCCAGCTCACACATTTTTGTCCTAGCTCAGGAAAAATAGCCCCTGAGCAAACGAATGTATGCAGTAGCTCACAACTTTAATTCCAGTAGTTCACAAAGTAGAATTTTTGCTCACAAGACTACACAAGCTTAGAGAGGGAGTTTTGGATGTAACCTGTCCTGAGCCGGCTTCACGGGAATAGGTGGGATAAAAGTCAAATAAATCTTGAAAAACTGCTGGGGTGGGTGGATCTGCAGAAGGGTTGTGAGTCCTGGGTTGGGAATACTTGGGAGATTTGGGGGTGGGGTGAGGGGAGGGGAGGGGCTTCATCAGGACAATGTCAGAGAGTCTACCTTCCAAGGCAGCCATTATCTCTAGAGAAACTGATCTTGGTTGTTTGGAGATCAATTGTAATAGCAGGAGATCTGCAGGTGCCACCTAGAGGGCAGCAACCCTAATCTGCACTAGGAATTTTATTTATTTATTTATTTATTTATTACTTTACATTTATATCCCGCCCTCTCTGCAAGCGGACTCAGGGCGGCTTACAATATCATAAAAACAATCAATTTCATAAAACATATAAAACCATAATACACTTATCAGTTTAAAACTATTTGCGCTGTCTCAATCCAGTCTGGCGGTATTGGGTTCTGACTATGATCGCTAGCTTCTGTAGGATGTCCGGGAAGAAGCAAGTGACAATTTTGTCTGGTAAATAAGACCATCTGGTAAATAACATCCCATTAAGCCTCTATTAAAGGAACAGGGCTTTTTTCCTTTCCAGACAGATGGCAACCCTAATGCAACCTGCTATGATTTTAGGTGTTCCATCTCTGCTTCCATCTGACCTGGAAATTCTTTCAGTGGCTACACTGGGCTCCTGGCTGCGCTGACAGCAGTTTACCTGCCCAAATGGGGCAGTGACTGCTTTCAATGCCCTTTCCCTCTTTTCAAGCAGAACACGATGTTCTTTGGCAAATCCATCTTTTTAAAAGAAGAAGGATTTTTTACACATTTATACCACCATCCATCATTGTGCATGATGCTTTGCAGAATACAGGAAGAGAAGTATTCCGAGGAGCTCACAATCTGAGAAAAAACACATAAGGAAAACAACAAAGAAATGGAAGCAGGGATAAAAAAAGACTATGCATTCATTCCAGGTACACACCCCTAGGTTTAATTTCAGGAGGCATATAACTAAGCACACTTAAAAACAATTGTTTCTTTTGTGAGAATAGAACAGTTTGAAAGGTACAATTGGTTCTGTTTGTTACAAAAACCTCATATAAAACCAACTACCAAGTTTTAGCTCTCTGCCACCTACAGTGTAGGCCGTAGTTTGGTCCACAATACTGCTTAAGAGACAGAATTTCCAGAACAGACCTTTTCTCAGAGCTAGCAAGGGTGGAGTTAGCTTACCTGAGTATGACTGGGGAGTGAATCAGCCCCCTCCAGCTGCGTATGATGCTTCTCATTGCTGCTGCCGCCGCACTCACTGTTGGATCCTATTATGCTGACAAAAGCGTCATTCTGTGTGTAAAATGAGCTGGTTAGTATTCATTGAAGCTGGACTTAAATGCAGCTTAGCTTACCTTTCTCATAATTAGAAGCTTGGATGTGAAGCTGAGTCAGAGGAGCAGAACGGGAGGGATGATCTTGTGAACAAGGTGGCCTAAACATTAAGAGAAGAGCAACTGTGAGCAAAACAGAGATTAGGGTGAAATGATCAGTACAAGGAAGTCATCTTTACAGAAGAGAAGGTACCATTCAGGACTGTTCTTGAACTAGCCCTGCAGGCTGCAGCAGCCCGTAAAAAAGGAGGTATGGGGAATCAATAGTTACTTCCACAGCATGAGGGATGTTGCTCTTACAGCAAGCATTATCTCTTGATTGGCCCAACGTGTCTTATTTTGGGGCTTCTGGGTAGGGAAGCATAAGACTAGGCAAAGTTAAAGGGCTATGTGGGGTTTTGACATGTTTTAATTGACTTTTGCACCTTAGCTACAACATTCTAATTGAGTCAGACTTCAGAAACCTCATGGGTTCTCCCCTCCCCCCAATATATCGAGAAATTGGAGCTGCTGTCAGCTTTTTTAAATACACAGAGCCCATGAAGAATTTTGGGGGTTTTATGTGGTTTTGAGCAGGCCTTGAATTCAGCACAGCTCCTGAACCTTTCTGATGCCCCCCCCCATTACCTTGTCCGCTGAATAGTAAGTGCAGCTGCATAACAATCCCTGGATTAGCAGACCAGCCAACCAGCCACCAGGACCTTTGCACAGCTCCTGAACGTTTCTGATGCCCCCCCCCCCCTTACCTTGTCCGCTGAATAGTAAGTGCAGCTGCATAACAATCCCTGGATTAGCAGACCAGCCAACCAGCCACCAGGACCTTTGCCATGCTCCCGGTAGCCCACATTAACCCCCGGAGAAGCCTTTCTCCATTTCTTATGTGATGTTGGGTGGTGGGTGGCTTGCTGGCCTTTTGACTGTTGGGGGGCAGCTGAAGAGAACCCCAGGTGAGCGAGGCCTGCTTGGGCTGCCTGGATATCTAACCAGCCCAAGTAGGCCTTACTTGCCCAGGGCTCTCCTTTCTTGGCATCAGGTTGCTTTTGGCTGGTGGTGGGGGGGCAGCATATGCTAATGAGCTCCACCACCTATTCTTCTACAAAACAACCCTTGGTTTTGAGGGAGAAGTCAGGGAATTTATGTAGAAGTCAGCCACAGGCTCTGAAGCTGCATATGCCTTCTACTTCATTACCAGAGTTCCACCGAGTAGTAGTATGTCACAGTAATGAATCCTCATCCTGGGTTTTAAAAGTTTGGAGTAATAAAAAGGCAGGGGCCTTCTTAAAAATAATTCTGGCTTAACAAACTGGATGTTTATCTATTCAGAAACGTAATGTGGCAAAACTGAATGTACCTCCAAAAGATGAGATGTGACAGAAATTTTGGAAGGGATCTGCAGGGACAATTATATATATTGTACATAATTATATAATTTCAAGCAGATCTTAAGTCCAAAGAGCAACAGTGGGAAATCCATTCACAGTTTTTATTAACTTTTTTTAAAATAGTAGGCACAGGGTTTGGATAGGTGCTATTTCACTGGTTGGGGGGGGGGGGGAGAGAAAGGGTTATTCCTATTTCCATGTTGTGTTTTTGTTACTTCAGTCCTTTACCCATCCCATCTGGCCCACGGGGAAAACATCAAGTATTATAGAGGTGCTGTTTGTTCGTTTCCAGTGAGGCAAATGATGCAGGCGGGATAGGGTTAATTTCCCCTGTGACTCATTTCCCTAACCTCAGCTGAGCCCCTCCATGACAGCTACTGACAGAAAAAGAATGCAATATCCCATTGTGCCATTTACTTAGGCCCTTAGGAGAGTTTTGAAAGAGAGAACTGGGAAAATGTTCCTGAAACCAAACCAAAAAGACATTTTTTTTAAAAAAAATACAGTTCTTGTAAGTATTTTACTGTATTTTGGGGGTAAGGTGTTCCCCCTGCTCACTTTGCAATATATTCTCTAAACCAAAATTGAGGCTAAATGTTTGTCAGCCCAAGATCTGAAGAAAGAGGAAAAAAACCCCCCTCAAGTCCAGTGGCACCTTAATGACTAGCAACATTTATTCCAGTATGAGATTTTGTGAGACGGAGCTCATTTCTTCAAAGACAACAGGAGAAAGGAACCCTTTTACCTCAGTTTTATAGAAAGTTATAGATCTCACCTGATTTATTATGCTAGGCCTCTCTCTACTCAACTCTTCCCTTGTTCCCTCTTCTCTTACATGATTTTCTGTAAAACGGAGTTAAAGGTGTTTCTTTGTCCTACTATATCTAAAGTAGTGAGGTCTGCCTCACAAAATCTCATACTGTAATAAATACTGTTAGTCTTTTTGGTGTCACTGGATTTTTTTTAAAAATTCTGCTACAGCAGACTAACACAGATAGCCCACTAGATCAGAAAAATGACAAACTGTGTTTCCAGCTGTAATATATCTTGGATATATTCACCCATTCTACTCTGAATTTGACCTTAAATCATGTTGTTTTCAAGAATGTGATTATATGTTCCTATGGAATGGGTCATCTTTTAATTTGACCATTGAGCAAGACTCTTTGTCTCCTTTCCTTTTTTCATCCTCTTCCCCCAATCATCTGATAATAATTATTTACTATAATAATATTCCTCCTTCATGTTGTATGTGATAACTCAGCGCCATCTGTAGTCAGGACATGAAAAGTGGGCATGATGTCTGAAGTGTTAATTACAAAAGACCCCCTCCCCCAAACTACCACTTTAAAAGGCAGCAGCAGCAGAATAGAAAATCAACACAGTATAAACAGTTTTCTAAATAGGTAGCAGAAAGCTTCCTGCTAAATCTCTCATCCTTTGTAAACATTTTTTTCAATATGGATGAGTGCTTTCATTTTCACAAGGATTCTTTTAAAATTTGTGTTTTGGTACACTTTATCAAGCCAGAGTGATTCCATTATGCAGTTTTCCTTACCACATTCATTTATTTGGACTGTGAATGTCACAAACTATTTGTTGGCTTATAGGGTTGTGCAAAGTCAAGTTTAGAGTGGGGTAGTATCTTTTAAAAACTGGAGCAGCATGCTTTAATACCTGACATAAAGTTAATGAAACTTTAACTAAGTTAATAAAGTTAATGAAACTAGGGAATCAATCTGAGAGCCATTTGGAATTCACTGCCACAGGAGATGACATCTGCAAGCGTAGCTTCAAAAAGGGATTGAATAAACATATGGGGCAGAGGTCCATCAGTGGCTATTAGCCACATCTTATTGTTGGAACTCTCTGTCTGGGGCAGTGATGCTCTGTATTCTTGGTGTTTGGTGGGGGGCACAGTGGAAGGGGTATAATGGAGCCTTGATCTATAAGTATTTGGGGCTCTGTGGGGGGCTGTTTTTTGAAATAGAGGCACCAGATTTTCAGCTTAGTATCTGGTGCCTCTCTTCAAACATCCCCCCCCCCAAGTTTCAAAAAAATATTGGACCAGGGGATCCAAATCTATGGGCCCTAAAAGAAGGTGCCCCCATGCTCCATTATTTTCAACGAAGGGTTTAAAAGGAGCAAGGTCCTTTAAATGTGATGGCCAGTACTCCCTTCGGAGTTCAATTGTGCTTACTACAACTTTGCTTCTGGCTCCATCCCCAAAGTCCCCATGTATTTTCTGAGTCAGACCTGCCAATCCTGGTTTCAAAAGGAAGAATATTTTCTGAGTGTACCCCCAGTTTTCAGGATATATTTCTCAGGAACTGCACTGCACCCCTCCCAAATCTGAGGCAGTGAAGATAAAGCACCATCATCGTACAGATAATGCAATCCTAAACACAGTTACACCCTTTTAAATCCATTGAAACCAATGGGCTGAAAGGGATGTAACTCTGTTTAGGATGAAAGAGTAAACTTCCCACTGGCAGGAAGGTACAAGGGGGTGTGAGTGCAAGCTTTCCCTTCTTTTCCTCAACCATCGGGTAGGACTGGGAAAAAGCACCTTTTTTAAAAACAAAGCTAGAGCACTGGGTGGAATCTAAACTATACTCCCTCCCTTGTGAGAGAACATATACTTCAAATGCAGCAATAAAACATGGGGTGAGGCAGTGTCCATGCACTTTGGTTTAATTTAAAAATATACACCCATGTGCCAGGGAGACGGGTGTGACATATTATGGGGCAGGTGTGACTGCGTGGCCCTTCCACACGACACTGCAGACTGAGAATTCTCAGATCCTCCTGAAACAGCCGTTCTCTGTCACAGGAGAAGATGGTTCTTCCACTTTTCCACAGGAAAAGATTGTTCTTCCTGCTCTCTCACATCTCTGGCCTGGATGAAGCCTTAGCCTCTCTCTGTCTTCCCCACAAATTGAACGCATAGAGTTGCTTTACACTGAGTCAAAGCTTTGGTTTCTCAAATTCTGTATTGCCTACTATGACTGGCAGCAGCTTTCCAGAGTTTTAGGGCTGAGGTCTTTCACATCACCTGCTCCCTGCTTCTGTTAACTGGAGATGTCAAGAACTGAACCTGGAGCCTTCTGTATACCAAGCAGATGCTCAGCCACCATGGCCCCATCCTAATTAGCGCTAGTGCTGAGTCCTTTGCATCTGCCGATATTCCCTTGTGTCTACAGTCTGCCTGTCTGAAGTTGAAGCTACCGTATACTGAATCAGAGCCTCGGTCCATCAAAGTCCAAGGGTCTGATTCAGTATACACAAGGGAATATAGGCAGACTGGCAGCAGCTCTCCAGGGTCTCAAGCTGAGGTTTTTCATGCCTATTTGCCTGGACCCTTTTAAATTGGAGATGCTGGGTACTGAACCTGGGACCTTCTGCTTACCAAGCAGATGCTTTACCACAGAGCCACCATCCCTCCCCTTAGTTAGTAAAAACTACTTTTCCAACATTGGGGAGGGGGAAAGTGTAGTTTGGTGTAGAGCAAATTTGGTGTAGTGATTAAGTACACACTCTTATCTGGGAGAATCGGGTTTGATTCCCCACTCTTCTGTATAAAGCTGCTGGTGTGTCCCTGGGTTACTCACAAGTTCTCTCAGAGCTGTTCTCTCAAGAGCAGCTCTCTGAGAACCCTCTCAGTCCCACCTACCTCAGAGGGTGTCTGATGTGGGGAGATGAAGGGAAAGGAGATAGTAAGCTGTTCTGAGAATCCTTCAGGTAGTGAAGGGCAGGGTATAAATCCAATCTCCTCCTTCTCTCTGTTTCTTCTGTCTCCTTGTCCTCACTCAGGGATACTTTTCTGATGAGGAATGCCTAGTTTGCTTCTACTGACAGGCCTGCACTAAAGTTGGTATTACTGTATTTGCCTCAGGAGCCTAAATTTGTCTCCCAAGACGATCCATCTAAAAAAAAGGTTATATACAGCTATACTACTATCATTGTACAATTGCATGTTATTACTTGCATGGGGATTTTTTTCTTGATGGCATTCCTGTGAAAAATCCTAAGATTCATTTCAGGTAAACAAGATACGTCTCTGTGTGTGCATTCATGCACAATGTCTATGCAGCGTGTACTAGAGAGGGATGGAAAAGGCAGTTTCCAGTCAGCCATCCCATAATTGCTTGGCCAAGAAAAGCATGTTACCTTCAGATTTCTCTTCCAAGCCCTTCCCCCAAAGCTCAACAGTATAGATGTGAATATCTCCTTTCCTTTCAGAGCAGCACCATGTTCAAGAAAATACCTAGTATGTGGCTGTTTCAATCTGGACTTATTCCCCGCCCCCACACACCTTTTTAGTGTCCCTTTGATATTCTACAGTGAGCTGTCAAAATGAGGGAGGGAGGGGGGGAGAGAGAGAATGGAGTATTCAGATTGCTCGATCTATCTGGCAAATGGTTGGCTGTGACCTTTCTCTTGCTGTGTTAAAAATATAATTTAGAATGATCAATGGCCATATATGTAGTTAAATAAGAACTTGTTCTAAATCCTTAGATCTTGCTCCAAATCCTTACAAAAGCAGACTGACACTGATTTCTATAAGGTAGAATATGGACGAATGGGTTACAAAGTCAGGGCCTTCCACTTTCTGGAATCAATTAAAATTAATTTGGATCAGCCAGATTTGATTAATTGTACCACAGGGCATAGAAGCAGCTAGCTGGGGAAATCTTGGAGCTGTTGCAGTGTAGCTAAAAATCGATGGAAATCAGGAGAGGTTTTGAATGGGCAGGGAAACAGCAAAAATAAATAAATAGAAAGCAGTGATTAGTGTTGATTTTTTTAAAGATAATAACCCTGGAGAACAGAAGCCACGGGACCTGACCTGAATCAATATGTGTGATCAGGTTACATCATTTGGTTTGTAATTGCTTTAAGAAAGGGCAACTCTTAGGAGTCGTGATGCATTTACTTCAAAGGATTTGATTTGTTCTTCCATGGGTAACAGAAGAAGAGACAAAGGTTAGGTTGACTGAACACAGGTGGAATAAAACATCAGTAGAAAATGCTGCAACTTCTAAGAACCAGTTGAGCAAGATTCTGGAAGAGGGAGGGGAGTGAAAGACCTGCTGAGGCTGCCCCCCCCCTTCCTGGTCAGCTTGTTAAGAAAAAGAAGAATTGCAGATTTATATCCCACCCTTCTCTCTGAATCAGAGTCTCAGAGCAGCTCACAATCTCCCTTATCTTCTCCCCCCACAACAGACACTCTGTGTGGTGGGTGGGGCTGAAAGGGCTCTCACAGCATCTGCCCTTTCAAGGCAACCTCTGCCAGAGCTATGGCTGACCCAAGGCCATTCCAGCAGCTGCAACTGGAGGAGTGGGGAATCAAACCTGGTTCTCCCAGATAAGAGTCCGCACACTTAACCACTACATCAAACTGGCTTTTTTATTTAACCAATAAATAAAAACACATGAGCCTATTATAAAAGTTGTAAGTTAATCTGCTAATCAATATTGTTTTGTCTTCCTCCATTGTACCCTCACAACTACCGTTTGAAGTAGGCTAGTCTGAAGAGAGAGTGACTGGCTCAAGGTCACCCAGCAAGCTTCCATGGAAAAGTGAATTTTTCACCTGAACTATTCAGATCTGGCACTCTGACCACTGCACCACACTAGAGAGAACTTCTGGGTTTCCAGCAGAAAAATAACATTCAGAAATTCAACAGGCACACTGCCTCAGAATGCAAGGAAAGCTTGTACAGAGATGCTGTGAAAGTTCTGCTTGTCATGAAGCTATTAAAAGCACAGAGCTTCTGTCAGGAACTGAAAAAAAGATGGTCCTTCGAATGGAACATCCTAATGGAGAACATTTGAGGCCAGAGAGGAAGGATGATAAAGGCTTTGTGTGATAGGTGTGGGGTGCTTTTCATCACAGATTTTTTAGTAGGAAAAGGTTTCTGCAGATCAAGGAGAAACATGAAGACAGAGCTTTGAGTTTCCACAGAGACCTTGGGAAGCGTCTCTGCAAAAATCCAGTATGCAGTGATCATACAGCTAGAATGCTGCCTTAGCTTTGTCAAAAGAAAAAGAAAAGTACACATATAATATACCTGTCCATGGTATAGGGTTGACATGGTTTTTACTGTCCTACAATATTTCTTCCTTTATTTTTTGCATTTATACCTCACCTTTCTCCCCGGTGGTGACTCAAAACAGCTTACATGTTCTCTTCACCTCTGTTTTATCCTTACAACAACCCTGTAAGGTATGTTAGATTGAGAATGTACGATGAGTTCAGGGTCACCCATGAAGCTTCCACAGCAGAGGATCTGGTCACCTAGATCCTAGTCCAGGGGTGGCCAAACTGTGGATCGGGAGCCACATTTGGCTCTTTCACACATATTATGTGGCTCTTAACCCCCTCACCCCACCCCATTAGCTGGCTTAGATAAGGTATTTGTCTCTTTAAATCATTTCGCCAAGCCAAGTCAGACAGTGGCTTGAAGAATGCATTTAAAGTTGCTTTATTACCATCTCTCCCTCCCCATCTATTTTCCTTCCTTCCTACATCTGATGTTCATGTCTTGCAGCTCTCAAACATCTGATGTTGATTCTATGTGGCTCTTATGCTAAGCAAGTCTTGCCATCCCTGCCCTAGTCCGACATTGTAACCACTACATCACACTGGTTCTCTATTATATTACCAGTCTTTCATCCAGAAACCTAAGAGGCAAAGCTTTCCTTTGGCATGGAGACAGTGTATTGTAAAGGAGAGGAAAGGGACCCCCCCCCCTACCAGAAGGTGAGGTTATAAAGATGGAAAATACACTTTAAAAAACTTGGACTGGGGAATGGCCTGAATGTGTCTCTTAGCTGTAACAGTCCTGGAATTATTCTATCTAGCTGTATTCTAACTTTTCTCCAAGGACCAGCATACTTGATTTCTCCCCCCCCCCCCGCCCGCCCCTTCCAGTTTGTCCTCACAACACCCCTGTCACATAGGCTAGGCTGCGAAAGACTGAAGTCCATGCCTGAGTGGGGATCTGAAGCCGTAACTTTCGAGTCCTACACTGTTACACAATACTGGCCGTTATGCACAAGAAAGAGCACAAACTGTGACTTTCCAGGGATGTTTTTACTCAATTTTCAAAACCATTTGTCAGATCTGGAAGGCCACAAAATTGGGATCCCCCTTTCCAAATCCCAACACACTGGAATGCTCCTGCAAAAAATATCATGAACACTTTTCATTCTTTATAGTTACTTATTAAAACATTTTATAGGATTGCCAGGTCTATTAGAAAATACCTGGAGACTTTGGGGGTGGATCCGGGAGAGGGTTTGGGGAGAGGAGGGGCCTCAGTAGGGGGGGAACCCCACTCCCAGCAGAATGCTGGGAACCGTCATTTTGGGGGTGGATCCGGGAGAGGGAGGGGTTTGGGGAAGAGAGGGACCTTAGCATGGTACAATGGTCCACCCTTCAAAGCAGTCATTTTCTCCAGGGGAGTTGATCTCTGCCAGCTAGAGATCAGTTGTAAAACAGGAGATCTCCAGGCACCACTTGGAGGCTGGCAGCCTTACGGCATCTCACTTTTCCTCATGGTAGAAGAGCTATTGATACCAAGGCAACACTTGCATTGGCACTAGAGTCTGTACATTTGGGAATTCACCCACAACACAAGGTCAAAATACCTAGTTTGACTTTACATGTTGTATACCACCATAAGCTTATCTCCAAAACTGTTGATCCAATGACTTTCAAGGAGAATGTGTGTTTTCTTCTTTTAAAAGGATCTAACATATCTCACTTGGCATCAGAGAGATCAAAAGAAGTTGACTGGGCTTTTTAATCCCAATGCAGAAGCACCATTGTTGTTGTTCTCCCTTGCTCCAAGATGCTATCTGTATTTGCTCCAACATTCTGCACAGAAATGTCATTGAGAAAAAGCCATCAATATGGTCTGGAATATATTTCTCTCTCCCTCCCCCCCCCCTTTTAAAAAATTATAACATCCACCCTGACAGTGGGAGTGTTGGTAGGTTGTCTCTGGTGGAGAGTTCAAGGTGAACTGGCCCTCCAGGGTGGAAGCCCATTGGGTATTTATGCAGTAATTTAAATAGTCAGTTTGTCTTTGAAACTACTGGTGGAAGGGGAATGGCCGTTTTAACTGACTTTTTCCACCATTAACCAGGCTCTGAAACTAGCTGGAAGGATAGGTAGAAGACAGAAGTAGAAGACAGAAGCCCTGGTGCAACCTTATATCCAACATAATGGTAGGCAGGGGTTTTTTTTGTAGCAGGAACTCCTTTGCATATTAGGCTACACCCTCCTGATGTAGTCAATCCTCCAAGAGTTTACAGGGCTCTCTTTGCAGGGCCTACTGTAAGCTCTTAGAGGATTGGCTTCATCTGGGGGGTATAGCCAAACATGCAAAGGAGTTCCCGCTACAAAAAAAGCCCTGGTGGTAGGATTTGAGATTTCTGGTCACCTGAATTTTAACAGAGGAGCTGTGGCTCAGGTGTCGAGCATCTGCGTAGCATACAGAAGGTCCCAGGTTCAATCGCTAGCTTTAATAAAAAGGATCAGGTGGTAGGTGATGTGGAAGACCTCTGCCTGTGACCTTGGAGAGCCACTGCCAGCCTGAACAGTCAATGCTGACCTTGATGGACTGGTGACCTCAGTATAGGGCAGCTTCATGGGCACCACTATGGACCTACCAGTTCCCCTTTAAGTGCCTCACTCTGAGCCAGCTCATCCACTAGACATAGATAGGAGATCACCTAGGGGGCAAAAGAGTTAGAGGACTGCAAGCAGCCCCAGGGGCCAAGGGTGCAGGGCGGAGGAAGCTGAACCAGCATTCCTCCTATTCATCTCTTCCATGCCTATTTAAAAGGGATGACATGATAGAGGTTTACAAGATTATGCCTGGGATACAGAAGGTAAAGAAAGACGTATTTTTCTCCCTTCCTTCTCATGGACACTTAATGAAATTATTGAGCAGTCAGCTTAGAACAGATAAAAGGAAGTACTTCTTCACCCAAACAGTGATTAACACATGGAGTTCACTGCTACAAGCATAGATGGCTTCAAGAGGGATTGGATAAATATATGGAGCAGAGGTCCATCAGTGACTATTAGCCACAAGGTACAGGTGGGACTCTGTCTGGGACAAGTGATGCTCTGTATTCTTGGTGCTTGGGGGGAGCAACAGTAGGAAAGCATCTAGTGTCCTGACCCCACTGATGGACCTCCTGATGGTGCCTAGATTTTTGACCAATGTATGACACAGAGTATTGGACCGAATGGACCATTGGCCTGATCCAACATGGTTTCTCTTATGTTCTTAAGTAACTCTTACTATGTTCAACGGGTTTTACTGCCAGGTAAGCGTGTTTAGTATTGCATTCTCTGGAGTGAGCCAGTTGATGTTTCATGTATTTGTACATATGTTGAAGGAGGGGGTGGAGGGCGGCACACCAAAGTTGTTGTCCACCTACAGTGCCAAACACCCTTGGGCTTTGCCCTCAGTCCTAAATTCCCCTGCACTCAGTCTCGGGACCATGTGGTGGAGAGATAACATTTAATTCAGCTCTTAATCTCTAATATCAATTAAAGTTGATTGTGTTGCCCTTCTGGCAATGTCAGCGGTGCATCAAATATGCATAAGACACATACGGAGGAGCATTCTGCCAATTCACTATAATTTAAATCTGAGAGTCTTCCAGGAGTGCTTCCAAGACCTTGCTTGTACTTCCAGTAGCTGTGTTTAGCTGTTCATGTTCCTTTCACCAGGATTCACAGCAGCTCACCTATAAGACCCATAAAACACATCTAACAATCTGGGGTTAAATATGAATGTAATTTGGCTAGTCTTGCAGAGCAAGACAATGCCATAGATGAAAAGATAAGTCTTTAGAAACCAAATTTATTGCGGTGTAAGCTTTTTGAGAGCCAAAGACCAATTTGTCCGAGACATAATCTCTCAGCTGACATAAAACTTCCAAGCATTTAGATGATCTCGTTATACAACTGCAAATGGTGTCATCATTTGTGTTGTTATTTCGCATATCCTCCCAGTTCCCTCCTTATTTACATTGGGATAAAGGATTGCCATCATGAAATGGCTTTAGAGCAAAGTTTGAATTCAGTGGCATCTTTAAGACTGACACAGTTTTATTCAAGGTATCAGTTTTTGTGTGCAAGCACAATTCTTCAGATAGTGAGACCAAATTTCCTCAACCTATCTGAAGACGTGTGCTTGCACGTGAAAGCTCATACCTTGAATAAAACTTTGTTGGCCTTAACGGTGCCACTAATTCAAACTTTGTTCTATGGCTTCAGATCAACATGGCTTCCCACCTTAATCTGGATTTAGAGTAGAATGGAAGAACTAAAAATGAGTTTTCAAGTTATACAAAAGCTTATACCTTGAATAAAACTTTGTTGGCTTTAAAGGTGCCCCGGGACTCAAAATAAGAATCCTCAGGCATCACCAGGTGGCGCTGTTTGCAACAAATGTTTATGGTTCTTGTAACTCTATTTGCATTTTAGGGTTTCATTTGTGGCAATGAGATCGGTGACAGATATTGTTGTCAATTTTTCCACCAGTCACTGCTGTTATGTCTTTATTGGTTTAAGTGTTCATCAGCATGGTGGGAAAAGCTTTACCTGCTGTTACATGCAGATCCAGCTGCTGGTATGGATAAGGTTGCTAGGTTGCTGTTGGAAAACACCTGGAGAATTTGGAGGTGGATCCAGGAGAGGGTGGGGTTTGGGGAGAAGAGGGGCCTCAGCATTGTGCAATGCCATAGAGTCCACCCTTCAAAGCAGCCATTTTCTCCAGGGGAGCTGACTCTGCCGGCTGGAGATCAGTTGTAAAACCAGGAGATCTCCAGGCCCCACCTGGAGACTCAAAACATCTAGAGTATCACAGTAAGAGACAAGGACAAAACAACAAATGAATAATGAAAGAAGTCCTATACAAAAACTGTGACTATATTACAAATATTTAAAGCAATACAATACTAATATTTCAAAAACCATAAATTCATTACAAACATCCTTCAATCACAATTTCAATCATGAGTATCTTCAAACTACAACTTTTATTCATTCGAGTCCATTTCAAAGCGTCTATTTCTGACTTTTACAACTCAAGATGATTCACTCTTTCTGACACTTTTAACTGAAATTGAGCTGGCTGGAAGAATTCCATGGAACCTAAAAACCCGGGCACCATTTTGTGATATTTTGGTTTGGGATGCTTTGCTTGGGAAGCGCTTACCTATAACCTTTGTTTGTAGTGCAAAAATTGACAGTGTGTACATCTAATTCATTTTTGCTTCTGATGAGCAGATTTCTCAGGCTTCTGTAGTATTTCAAAAACCTGCAGATCCCACATAAGCATGGGCAACAGTGGAAGAACTCTACCCCCCACATACCTTTTGCATCTCATTGGAAGTGAAGTTTTCTCAAACTGCTTTCAGTTCTCTTACTGTTTGTCTCTAGATGTGTGCATATTTTTTTTGCTTTGTTCCAAAATACTTAAGATGCTGTTCTGAGCTACTGTTGTATAGTGATTATAGCAGGGGTCTCCAACCTTTTCGACCTCTGCTATTGGAATTCTGACACAATGTGATGGCCATAAAATAGCTGCCTTGGAGCCAGCTATAAAATGGCTGCCATAGGAGGTGGAGACCAACACAGAGGAAACCAAAGTGCAAGCAAATACACCAGGAGAGAGAATAAAACACTGATTGCAGCTTCCACTGAAACAATGTTATTTCCATAAGCATAGCAAATCAGGTCTTCAGTGGCAGATCAGAAGCCTGGCTGCCAGTCCCAGGTGGGAGCGGGGGATCCCCCAATTTCGCAGGCTCCTGTCCACCAACAGTCATGACCCCACATGACATCCCCAGTGTCAGGATGTCATGTGGTTATGCTCTGGTTTTGGGGCAAAATTCTATGGTTTGAGCCCAATTTTTCCATATAGTTTACCCCAAAGCCAGATCATTGCCATGCAACATCCCTGATGTGATTATGTCACTTCTGTGTGATGTCATCATGCTGGAAACATTGTGTGCAGCAATGTCATCCTACCTCCCCCCCCCCCCACACACTCCCAGAAAGCTCCATCCCACCCCCACTGGCAACCCTAGTTGTGCAAGAGCCCCACCTAGCCTCATCCACTTTCTAAAAACGTTTGGTATTTGCCAAGAAAGGTGACTTGTGCCATGGCACCTTATTGGGGATCCCTGAATTAAAGTACTGGACAAGGATCTGGGAAATCCAGATTCATGTCCCCAATTGGTTACGAAAGCTCAATGGATGACCTTGGAACAATCATTCTTTTTCAAGCTAACCTTGTTATTGTTATGAAGATAAAATGTACAACGGTGAGAAAAGTGAAGTGCAAAAATAAAGTTTAAATCCATTTTCTTGCAACACACATTTCCCTAAAATCCTGAGAGATATTTATTCAGCTGCTTCTCCAGTCATTGTTCTAACTATAACCATCTTGTTGTTTTCTTTGTCTGTTATAATTCATGTGCAAACCACAACAGGAGACTTAATATCTGGTTTAAAACATACAGATCCTGCATCATCATGGGTAAAAGCGGGAGAAAAGAAACATATGCCTTTTGAATCCCCTGGGCATCTCTCAAACCACCCCCTACTCACTTCGTTCTTTAATTGGATCGCATGACTAAAAGTTTGATGTAAGGATGAAGTGAGGAATGACGCATCAAGACAATGGTTTGATCTTGACTCACTGATGTTGAACAACGTGGTTCTAACTATACCACTGTGAGAACACTCTTGCGTTGTTTGGCACCTTGCGAAGGTGGATTCACAAGCCTGGCAGGCACACAGTGACCCATGAGTCAACAGAGACAAAAATGGTTATTGCTGGGATCCCTCGGGATATGAGCAGCATCCCCTCACTGGTAGGAATTCAATGGGTCCATGTATGAGTCATTCTGAAAGGCAGTCCTTGTGTATTAGGACAAATGAAATCACAGGGGCCCAGTCTGGTTTCCTGCATAGTCCTGATCCCCCAAACCATCTTCCTTTATTACACATCCCAGTTACTTTTTCTCAAGACATAAAACAAGGTGTACCCTGCAGATTCTTTATTAAATGTCTCCCATTTTGCAACTCAGATTTTCATTCCTGTGTGTAGAACTAAGAAAAGGAGAAGAAAGGGAGAATTTGGCCAACTCCTTTGTTTATTTATTCCACCCCCCCCTCCCGATTTTCTCCCACCATGGAACTCAAGGTAGCAAGCCTGTGGATGCCAGGAAGACATTCCCTCCCCATCCAGGTGTTGACCTAGGTGATACCTGTTTAACTTCAACAGGTTGTTGAATTGTGTACTTGAAGATTATGTCATTTTTATGTAAAAGGGCATCATAGAATTATAGAATCATAGTTGGAAGGGGTCATCCAGGATCAGCTCAGTGCATGATCAGCCTAAAGCATCCTTGCTTACCACCTCCCTCAGTAGCTGATTCCACTGTTGGAACAACTCTTACTATAAAAAAAGTTGTTCCTAAGATCCAGTCGATACCTTCCCATCCTTAATTTAAACCCATTATTACAAGGCCTCTCATCTGCTGCCAACAGCAGTGACGGCCCCTCAAATACTTAAAGAGAGCAATCATGTCCCCCCTCCACCTCCTCCATAGAGTTCCCCCTCCCCAAGTGCTAGAGCGTCCACCCTGAAACATGCCTGGCATGATAACATCACTTCCAGGTGACATCATTGTGCCATGTGTTCAAAGCATATGTGAGGAAGATTCCCCCACAGGCTCACAGGTAAGACCAGAGTCTCCAGGTATTTTCCAACCCAGACTTGGCAACCCTAGTAAGGATGGCTGCAATTATTCACTGGGGAGAGAAGGAGTCCCGTGTGTGTCCACACAAGGAAACTAGACTGTGCCCCGTAGCAGTGAGCTTTGTGTGTGCAAATTATTATCATACTTGCACCAGCACAGTCTTACTGCCTCCAAAATTCCTAAGATCCTCCATATCCCTTATGGAAGCTCTTGGTGCCCAATGGATGCTTCTGACCTGTATCAACATTATGGTTAAAGAGTCCGCAGCTGGTGTCTCAGTTTGCAAAGCCAGTGTTGCCTGCCCTTCAACCTTTGCTCACTTCAAAAGAAGGTGCTTGTTAAGATTTTGCTTGTTGACCAGGGCTTTTGTGTTATGCTAGGCGACTAAAGTTTTTTGAATCTTGACATTTACATGTCAGTGCTGACCTACAAGTATGAGTCAGTGTACAAAAGTCATGGGAAACTAAGGCACACAATTATCATGTATATGGTGGGCCTAGTTCTAAGAGGAATGTCTTTTTGGTTATTATTAATGCTGCTTCTACCACTGCATCAAAATGTTTGACTCCAGGGAACAACATGTTTCCCCACTGCAGCAATGCCGAGCCACAAGAACATGTTTCTCAGGCCTCAACCGTGCTGAGAGGTCACTGTTTCTCACCATCATCTCCATAACAGTGGGAGGAAATTGTGCAAACAAGCTCCTGGGAGGCGCTGGTAATCCAACCGGGTTCATGTCAACTTGCCATTTTCTTCAGTGTGCACATGAACCACAAAGCGCATCAGGGATGCAAAGTTCTAGACTCATTTGTTATGAGGGCCAGATCTAACATAAATGAGATTTTGTTGAACTGGTCCAGGCTGTGTTGGGCCAGGCCACATGTGTACCTATTGAAGAATAGGGAGCAGAGATATAAACTTTTTCAAGGACACAAACATGACTAAAGATTTTTTTTTTTTAAATCCTTAAAATAAAACATGCTTAAAATATTACTACTTGTTGGTCTTAAACGTGCTTCCTTTGTATTTCTCCCATGGGATCCAAGGAACTGGGCAAAGGAAGCTCTGGCTCTTTCCCTCCCTCTCCAGGGGACCAGGAGGGGGAGGAGCCTCAACCAATGAAGAAAATCGAGGTTTTGCTCTATAGCTCTGTGTGATTGAGCAAGCCTTGCAAAGCAATCTGAGATGCAGAAGGAAGCAAGAGAGGAGAAGGAAGCAGATGACAGCCAGTTGCTCGAGAGCCTGATAGGAGCCCTCTGGGAGCCTGATTCGGCTCCGGGTCGCATGTTTGACACCCCTGCTATAGATCCTGGAAGGCCACAGATTGTTCATTGACACATACTTTTATTAAATGGGGTGGGGAGTAATCCACACAGATGATGAGATTTCTGAATCACAATGTAGCGAGTAAGTGTTGCCTCTCAAACTGTAGGGATTGCTTTGGATCAGAGGTGAAAGCACTTAGCTGCTCTGAGAAATTGTCAGGAATTCTGAAAGGTGTTTGGAGGAATTCTGGGTTCTGCTTCTGACCCAGTGGAAGATGCTTTAATGGGGCCCATAGCATATGGAAGGTTATATTGAAGGCAGAGCACAGGGAAAGAAGGAATTTGTGCCTTGGGATGGCAGTCAAGACCTGGGGCTTTGGAACCAATGCAAAAACATGGAACAGAGCACAAAAAGGGCTTACAGGGGTTTGCTCCTGATTGCTTATGCTAGTGTGAAGTAGTGTAGAATACTGGACTAGGACTGGGGGAAACTGGTACATAACATCCCAATAAGCTTCTAGTGGGGGTGAGGGAAGGCAGCATGTTGTAGACTGATCTTGTCAGAAGATCTCAGAAGCGGAGCAAGGAAAGGAGACTGCAGAGGACTTGCAGTGGCAAACTACCTCTGCCTCTCACTTGCCTTGAAAGCCCCTTGCTGGGGACACCACAATAAGCTGCAACTTGGCAACACTTAAGAAGAAAAAGAGTTGGTTTTATTCCCTGCTCTTCACTACTCGGAGGAGTCTTGGGAGTGGCTTCCAATCACCTTCCCTTCCTCTCCCCACAACCAATAGACACCTTGTGAAGTAGGTGGGGCTGAGAGAGTTCTGAGCAATGTTCCCTCTAAGCTGCAGAGTCTTGTGAGCAAAAATTCTATTTTGTGAGCTACTGGCGTTAAAGTTGTGAGCTACTGCATAAATTAGTGTGCCCTGGAGTCATCCTTCTTGAGCTAAGACAAAAATGTGTGAACTAGAGGCTAAAAATCTGTGAGCTAGCTCACACTAACTCAGCTTCAAGGGAACACTGGTTCTGAGAGAACTGCTCTTGAGAGAAGAGCTCTGAGAGAACCATGGCTGACCCAAGGTCACTCCAGCAGTTGCTTGTGGAGAAGTGGGGAATCAAACCCAGCTCTCCAGTTAGAATCCGCTGCTCTTAAACACTTCACCACTGGCTCTCAGGCACTGATGTCACTTTACACACACATCTCTGCTTAGGACAGCATTATTAGTTACCCTATTTATTTTGAATCTCCACCAGTCCTATGAAAACAATGTTGCATCTGAAATCCTAAGAACGCTCTCCTGAGAGAAAGCCCTGTTAATAAAACGGGACTTGTTTCCAAGTGGATCTGCTCCTAGGATTGCAAATGTATTTACTTGGACCTTCAGTTATCCTGTTCCTCCTTCATTAAATGATACAGGGGCTGTAACACTGGCAAAGACACAATCATTTTCCATTCTGAAAGAGCCAGTGCCTGAACCCACCTTAAAAATCTACCAAAGAAAGAGAGTGAACATATACCTTTTCTACCCTGTCTGGCTTTGATATCTGGGATGTTACTCAGCAAGTGATATTATTTACCTCCATGCAATGAAAAATTTCAGCTATCTATTCCGCATGCACATGAAGCATCTCTTAAAGGGACAGGACATATTTTCTCTAGGCAGACCTCATTTTGGGAGGAGCTCACAGAAGAGCTCTTATTGTGCTCTTTTCTTCTCTCCCCCCCACCCCACAAATAATTGCTTCTGCGTTCCATTGTTCAAACCCCTTTGAGAATTTTGCTGAACTCTAAGATTTTTAATATTTTCCCCCACAAAAAATGGGAAAATAAGGAAAACATATAAAGCAGACAGATGGAAATCTTCATCATGCCACTGCAGCCACATAGAAGAAAGGAATTTTAAAAAGTATGATGGGAGTAAGGTTTTATTATGACAATTATAATTCAAAAAGCTTTTTAAAGTAGATGCTGAGCTGATATATCTTAGTATTTATTTAGTATTTTTTATTTATAGCCCGACCTTTTCCGAATGGGCTCTGAGCGGGTAACAACAGTCAACCATACAAGGTTAAAATCAGATACGTATAATAAAACAATATACAATCTAAAAACAATATAACAGTCTAGAAACCAATTCTGCAATTGGTGGTATCAGTTCCCTCCACTCCTTCCATAAGATAAATGGGTCGACAGAGTTATTTCATCAGGGCCCCTGGAGCAGGGAGGCCACAGAATAACAAAATGTCCACCGCCTCAGCTGAATGCCTGGTGGAACAGCTCTGTCTTTCAGGCCCTGCGGAACTGCAACGGTCCCTATAGGGCCATAATCTCCAATTAGCAATACTCCAATTAGTACATTCCAATTAGTACACCTTCTGGAGATGTCAGGGGTGTGTGGCATATGCAAATTAGTTATGGTAATGAACTTCAGCACCTCTTTTTCTATGAACTGATCCCTGCCTCTAGGCATCTGATCAATCCTAGGGGTTAGTGAAGGTCTGTGGAGAGACTAGTAGTGCTTGCTGCCTGCACCGAAATTCTGGTTCCTGTGTGTGCCTGGCAGTAATAAAGGATAAGGGATGAGTTTCATCTTCAGTCCAGGCACTCTTAGCAGCAGGGAATGGCCCCTCCCATCCCTTGGCCTCAGCAGCTTACAGAAGTTAGCTGGGGACATGACTGATCCCGAGGTCTGTTTTTCCTTTAGCGAGAGCAGAGACACAAAGTCGCAGAACAGAAGCCTCAGTTTTGCCTGACCAGTACTACAAGAGTGGCTTCCATTGAGCCTCATACATTTTAAACAAAGGAACTCGGGGGTGAAGTTTATCACCTCCGCTGTACTCAGAGAAAAGCCCACTAAGAGCATCTTGTTTATCAGAACCGGAGTTGCCAACTAGACAGGGATCGGTGCAGATCATCTTGGGGATGGCTCTCCTTGCCCTTCAAGGCTTTCGCCTCCATCCTGGGTTGTTCTTCTTCAAGACTTCAAACAGACGTGGCTGCTTCATCCACAGCAGTCCCCCCAAACACAAAGTAGGACCAATGGTGAGTTGTCATTCTAAACTCTTTGGGGGGGTTTTCTCTTTCTTCCTCTGATTTATTTACTAGAAAAGTAGGACAGAGTGGGCAACTTCTCCATGCTGCACCCAGCTTGGTAAAAAGGTAAAGGTAACCCCCTGTGTCAGCACCAGTCGTTTCTGACTCTGGGGTGATGTTGCTTTCACAACGTTTTCTCTTGGTAGGACTGGGCATATCTATGCATGCATTACCTGGGATTAAGGTTGCCAGTCTCCAGGTGGGGCCTGGATATCTCCCGCTTTTACAGCTGATCTCCAGCTGGCAGAGATAAGCTCCCCTGGAGGAAATGGCTGCTGAGGCCCCTCCCCTCCTCAAACCCCACCCTCTCCCTGATCCACACCCAAAGTCTCTAGGTATTCTCCAGACCTGGCAACCCTACCTGGAATACACCTTCCCCAAGGTGTGCACAGCCTTTTTACCCTGGGTTGTACCAGACAAAGTGGATGGGTAGGCCACTGACCAACTGGGAAATTCTCCAGAGGCTCTAATGGCCTATCTGCCTCGCCACACTGGCTCACCAGGTTGCATGATGCCTGTATTGCTAATTAACATTAGAATCTTTTAGAATATGGGATATACAGCATCCTTTATTTCAGTACATGTCCGCTAAACTTCATGGAGAGGATATGACTACAACATCCCTCATTTTTACAGTTTTGATCCAACGGTTCTGGAGAAAATACTTCAGGGTCCTACAGCATATGGCACAAGATTTTTGTGGTTAGAACTCTGGATATGTAATCAGGTCCTAAAAAGCAGTCCAGATGGAAGGGCTTGAAAAAAAAATTAATTGTTTCTTCTCCTGTTTCCCATATTGAGAAGATACCTTCTGGGCTGCTTCAGGCTTATAAGGGGGAAGAAAGAGCAAAATATTAGAACTTATCTTTCCCCTCGTGATGGTAATATATTGACCCAGTGAGGGGCATTTCTTCCGTTCTTTCTTTTTTTTGGTATTTTGTATTGTGTGTGTGTGTGTCTGCACCTGGAAGTCATGGTGACCTCTGGTGACTAACCCCTACTCAGGGCCTGGAGGATATTCAGAGAGGTGGCTGAATAATACCTGCCCCTGCCTTCCTGACTGCTGGTATTTCAAGGAGGTCTCCCATCCAAGTACTTGCCAGAGTCAACTCTTCTTAGTTTCCAGGATCTTGCCTGGGCTATCCAGGTTGTGGCAGTGAGGAGCATTTCTGATTGAGGAAATAGTACAGAACAAAAGATTAATCCCATGTGTGATGAGTCCCTTTTCCAGATCATGCCTCCCACAACTGATTTAGGGCAAATGACCTTTTGGAATTCCAGTTACCAAACACAAGAATCATGCATTGTTTGGCCATCAGAGAACCTGTAGAAGTCTGGGCTTCTTCATGGTTTCATCCACGGGAAGGGATATCCTATTTGCTTCTACTGTGTCTCAGAGGGCTCATACCCCACCTGTTCTGCCCTCTTCCACTACTGTATGTTTCCCATCCAGAATAAAAGAATGAAAATAAAGATTTTTTTGTGTGATTAAAAACATGTAGAACAAATCCCCAAGTTTTCACCCAGGGCCGGCCCTGCCACTAGGCAAACGAGGCTATTGCCTAGGGTGCCGGCCTTCTGGGGGTGCGAAATTGGACACCATCCACGTGACCCGGTTACATTATTACTGCGGGGGGTGGGGGGGCAGAAGTTAGCTTGCCTGATGTGCCAGATAGCCTAGGGCTGGCCCTGTTTGCACCTGTTTTTGATGACCAAAACAAATGACATTTAAAATAATTATTTTCCCATTTCCTTTTCCTTGACGTTGCCTTTTGTTGTCTTCTCCAGTGTTTGGCCCAACCTCATTTTTCTTTGCTGGAATTTGTCCAGAGGCTCTGATCACCAAATATCCTCCATCACAAAGCTACATTTCAAGCCAGAGTGGTTTACAGCAGCAGTAAATGCCGCAACAAAGCACTTTACTGCTAAATTTGTGGGGATAAAACTACCACTGTTCCTCTGTGTTCCCATACTGGGGGTGGGGGTGGTGGAATTAATAACTGTTTCTGATCTCAGTCCTCACTGCATTGAATAGTAAACTAGCTGGTTTGTGTCCATCAGAAAAGCAGCCTAAACAGGTCACCTGCAGACAAACTATGGATTCCAACAAGGCTCTTTTTGTAGCAGGAACTCCTTTGCATATTAGGTCACACACCCCTGATATAGCCAATCCTCCAAGAGCTTACAGTAGACCCTGTAAAAAGAGCCCTGTAAGCTCTTGGAGGATTGGCTTACATCAGGGGTGTGTGGCCTAATATGTAAAGGAGGTCCTGCTACAAGAAATCCCTGGTTCCTACAAATTTTAAGTGGAAGAAGCTTCCCAAGTATAGGGAAAGATGGAAGCTTGGATCCCATGGAACATTTCTATTAGCAGAAAGGGGGGCAGGAGGAATTTTTTCTCATTCCTGCCTCCTGCTGCAGACCTCCAACTTGGGCTGGCAACCCCTAGGTGGGGGCAGGGGATCCCCCGGTTTGGAGGCCCTTCCCCCGCTTCAGGGTCATCAGAAAGCAGGGTGGGGAAATGTCTGCTGGGCACTCCATTATTCCCTATAAAGGCCGATTCCCATAGGGGATAAAAGAAAATTGATCTGTGGATAACTGGGGCTCTGGGAAAGCTGTTTTTTAAGGTAGAGGCACCAAATTTTCAGCAGACATTTGGTGCCCCTCCTCAAACCTCCTCCCATGTTTCAAAAAGATTGGACTGGGGGCCCCAATTCTATGAGCCCCCAAAGAATGTGCCCCAACATTATTCCAAATGGAGGGAAGACATTTAAAAGGTATGCAGTCCCTTTAAATGTGATGTCCAGAACTCCCTTCAGAGTTCAGTTGTGCCTGCCACACCCTTGCTCTTGGCTCCACCCCCAAAGTCCTCAGTTATTTCTTGAGTTGAACTTGGCAGCCCTACCTCCAACTCAACCCTTCTTACTGGGGATTCCCCATCCCCCTGAAGGACCATTATTGGGGAGGGGCATTTGTATTTCTGTAAGAGGGAGGAGCATCTTGGGTGTTAACTGGAAGTATGAAACATACTTCAATATATTGTTTTAAACACATTGATCTTCCTGATAGAAATAATTCAGTAATCTAAACATAGCTCAATAACACACCTATATAACCAAATAACTAAATAAACCAAAAGATAAAACTAAAACAAAAAAAATTGGCCTGAGCTGGCTATCAGAGGCAGAGAACATTGAGGGCAATCGAGCATCAGTTCAAAGGAAGGAAAATAAGTTTGCTCAAGTCCTGGACAGCTGATGTAATAGTGGCAGAGGAACGTTTTTGCATAGCTTGGCGACCTCCAGGTAGGGGCTGGTTTTCTCCTGGCATTATAACTGATTTCCTAGCAGCATCAATAACTTGGAGTAAATGGATGCTTCAGAGGGCAGACTGTATGGAATTACACTCCTATGAAGCAGTCTCCCCTTCTCAAACTCCACCCTCCCTAGGCACTGTTCCCAAGTCTCCGAGGCCAGAGTTAGCAGCCCTAGACCTACCCAGGATTTTTAAAAAATCCTTTCCATGATTCCTTTTTGTTTGTTACTTTGTGTTCTGTACAGTTAGATTTGTCTAAGTCTATTGTCCAGTGCCACACTTCAAGTTAGTACTACGGCTT